>NC_082713.1:163257609-163565943 GCF_030144855.1 Hypanus sabinus
TCATCAAAGGGGAACGCAAGTTAGGTATCAGTAGGGGAAGATTTGGGGGCAAGAAGCTTGCATGAAAAAGAGCCTTTTTTACTGAGTGTTTCCAGCATTTTCTATCCTTGTTTCACACTAAATGTGAGTCAGAATTTCACACATCCTCCAAATCGCAAAACTACTATGATATCAAAGATCCAAATGCAGTTAAGAACGTTCAGGTATCAGAGATAGTGGATACATTGAAGCCATCATGTTTACTTCAGTGGAAAATCCTTTCAAAGGCATTTTATGTAACTGGATGAATGGGCCTTGTGAATATGTGGCATACTGACATTATTGTATATTTGACATGATCAAATATGGTATAGTTGCTAATATGCAATCAAAAAAGTCCATGCTTTGAAATTTTATTTGTCTCCTGGAATCTTCCTTAATACAGTAAATACTAGAAGACGTTAGTTAAACTTTTGGTAAAAATGGCAACTCGTTTGACTGCCTAGGCTTCTACGAGGTCAACCAAAGGTGTTATTGTCCTTTCTAAAGGTATTTTTTTTACACTTAGAAATGGCATAATGAATGTAAGTTATTGCAGGTCTACCCCATCAGCGAGTTGCTGGTTAGCAGAGAAACAGAAGGAGCTGGACTTGATGTGGATTCTGAGGCTGCCCGTATCAGAGAGGCATCATTGCTCAAAAGAGGTGAGCAGTCTCAGTGCAGGTGATTGTCTTAGTTGCTTTTCTTGTGATCGCAAGATCCTGTATGGACATTGTTAATGTGGAATGCTGCAAGTCCGACTCACTGAGTGATAGGTGGATGGCAGGTGCGGTTAGCCAGGGACCTGTGTGGCCTCAGTTGTAGTGAGGACCAGACTTCAAGCCATGGTGTCAGCTGTTTAAGGCTGATTTATACTCGTGCATAGGGCTACACTGTAGCCACGATTTTCACTTCTGCGTCGCTCTGAGCCATAGCGAGCATGCGTTGTTGTGCGCCAAAACGCTAGTAGGCGGTGGGGTTTCTATGCCACTGTGTTGAGCTTCTTCGTGAGAGACATGGACGAGGAAATGCATTTCAAACATTTTCGTATGTCGGCAGGTAGATTTGACAATTTGGTTCATCTGTTTTGCCTCGGTGTACAGACGCGGCGGAGAAGAAGCAACCGGAAATGCGATGCTACCAAGCGGACCAATCACAGTTGTTGCCGTCTGCGTCGCAGCGACGTGTGAGTTACTTTTCTGGGGAGGTGCACGTCACCCTACAGCGTAGGGTACACGATACCTACGGCGTAGATGCGACGCACAAGTATAAATCAGCTTTTACAGTCACTCAGGCGAGAGGCATCAGAGTCGGCACGCTCCACCGGGAGCAGTGTGGTGCGGCGTCCAAGTTGGAGTTGGTGCTGCCCCCTACTGCTACTGTTTTCTGGGCAGAAGACAAGCTGTATTGTATTTGCAGATTACTGCAACATTTGTGGACTAAGGGTCTTGAACAATATTTTTTCTGTGATGACTGTATTTTACTGATATCTTATAGGTGCTAGCTCTTTTATCTGTGCTATATGTGCTTTATGCTGTGTGTGACTGTGGGTACTGTGTTTTGTACCTTGGTCCCTGCAACATGGTTTGGTTTAGCTGTAGTTATGAGTTTTCATATATGGTTGAATGACAATTAAACTTCAACTATGAACTATAAGCTATGAGCTATGAATAGAACTACAACAGTTATGCATGTATCATCCCCAACACAACACAACATGCAGTTTGCCACTTCAGAGAATGCGGCTGTATGCCTGCCCTCCACTGGAAACTGTTGGACACCTGTAAAGCAGATGAGTAATCCCTATTTCCAATTCATTAACTTAATATCAAAATGAAAAAACTAGTTTGATAGCACTGCTGGAAGCCATTGGCTAAATCGGTTTGACAGTGAATTGCACCTCCAACTGGCAGTCAAAACGATATAACTCAGTCAGCACACACATGCAGCTAAAACTTTACCCACGTTAATATAATGCTGAAATCTCAACTTCAAATATTTTTGGGTATTGGTTATTTGCATGCCAGAAGGAAATAGGTTACGTGATTTTTGACACTGCCAATAAAAGTATATGCGGATTTTTTTCAGAGCATTCAGTGCAGTCTAATTTATTGTTTAATAAAACCATTTGCAATGCACTGGGTCGCAAGTTTTCTTTTCTGGGTGACAAACTGGTGTCGATTTCATCAAAGTTCACTTGTTTTTCAGGCCATTACTCTCTTGGTCACATGTTTTTGTAAGCATAATGAACAATAAACAATAATCCAATTCAGCGGCATGTCCATTCATAAGCCTGAATATTCTCCTGTTACACTTTGTTCGGCTGAATGAACCATTAAATGTACTCGGTTTGAACTCTGCTGCAGGCACTTATATAAACATTAAAAGCTGGTTGTGTGGGCGCTAATCAAAAAGCAGAACCACCGTGGTCATAAACCCTAAGTTTTAAACACATTTGCTTTGCATTTCAACTTCTCCCTGAACCCCGATTATGTGTGGTGTCAAGCTTCACAGATTACTCAAGACCTCAAGAAGAATGTATACGGAAATGGGCAAATGTTTCTGACTGCTGCCTGACCAGACTCTTGTATTTTTTATATAATCCTCTTTAGCAAGCTCCTGTACTGCAGCGAGTTTCAGGATTTGCCATCGTACTTCATGATGCAGTTCGAAGGGAATCCTCAGAGGAGAAAATAAAAACAGTTGTTTCTCCCAAACTGATCACCATCTTTATCTATTAACTGAGCCCACCGCTACTGTAGTGTCATTTTATATACATACAGACCATGTACAAAGCAGATACTTGTACACTGTGTTTTATATTTATTGTGTTTTTATATTGCATTCTTTATGCTTATTCTGTTTTGCTTGCACTGCGTTGGATTGGGAGTAGCACTCATTTTACTCTTTACGCTCATGTACCGAGGAATCAAAATAAAAAATCATGAATCTTGAAAGCATTATCAAGTCAAGTCAAGTCAACTTTTACTGTCATTTTGACCATAACTGTTGGTACGGTGCATAGTAAAAATGAGACAATGTTTTTCAGGACCATGGTTTACATGACACAGTACAAAAACTAGACTGAACTATGTAATAGAAAAAAAAACACAGAGAAAGCTATACTAGATTACAGACTTACACTGGATTGTATAAAGTGCACAAAAACAGTACCGGCATTACAATAAATAATAAACAGGACAGTAGGGCAAGGTGTCAGTCCAGGTTTCGGGTATTGAGGAGTCTGATAGCTCGGGGGAAGAAACTGTTATATAGTCTGGTCGTAAGAGCCCGAATGCTTTAGAGCCTTTTCCCAGATGGCAGGAAGGAGAAGAGATTGTATGATGGGTGCATGGGGTCCTTCATAATGCTGTTTTCTTTGTGGATGCAGCATGTAGTGCTGCATCTCTCGTCCGTGATAGCGGGAAGAGAGACCCCGATGATTTTCTCAGCTGACCTCACTATCTTATATACTTATACTACAGTTATATAGTAGCAAGTTATGACAAAATAAGCAACAACAACAGCAAGAAATGGCCCTACTTTCACTTCCCTTTGAAAAACATGTTATCTGCTTCCTATCTGTTTCTGGGTCACAAACATGGAAATAAAACTGGCCTCAGATCTGCAAAGCCAGAGGACTTTAAAAGTCAACAACAATACCCATCCTAGGCTGCTGAGGAGGGCGCCTGTGGAAAGCAGGCTCAGGCATTCACTAAAGATGAGATTAAAAACGTGGCTATAATACAGATGCACTTTAGCAGCCTCCTGACACTAATTATCTGCTTTTCTACATGAATAATAGTTTTTAATCAATATACCAGTGGGCTGTTGATATCTGTGAAGACAACAAAGCAAGTCAGTGAGTGCATTCATAAATAAATAAATAAATAGAAATTGTTTTATTTAGAGATACAGCATGATAACAGGCCCTTCTAGCCCAATGAGCCCAAGGTCAAGTCAACTCACTTTTTATTGTCATTTTGACCATAAACTGCTGGTACAGTACACAGTAAAAACGAAACAACGTTCCTCCAGGACCCTGGTGCTACATCAAACATCACAAAACTACACTAGACTATGTGAGACACTAGACTACAAAAAACAACAAAAAAGCTACACTAGATTACAGACCTACACAGGACTAAATAAAGTGCACAAAACAGTGCAGGGCAGTACAGTAATTAATTAATAAGCAAGACAATAGGCACTGTAGAGAACAAATCTCAATATAATAAAACATGATGTAGGGTATTGAGGAGTCGGATGGCTTGTGGGAAGAAACAGTTGCACACAGTCTGGTCGTGAGAGCCCAAATGCTTCAATATCTTTTGCCAGATGGCAGTAGGGAGAAGAGTTCATATGAGGGCTGCCCAATTTCACTGTTCAGACTAATTAAACTACTAATTTGTACATCCTTGTAATGTGGGAGGAAACCAGAGCTCCAGGAGGAAACCTGCATTGCCACAGGGAGAACATACAGATGCCCTACAGGCAGTGGCAGGTATTGAACCTGGGTTGCTGGTGCGGTAATAGTATAATGCTAACCACAACACTACTGTGTCAGCCCTGGAAGATGAAGTAAAGAAATGTAAGTCAAAGATACAGATGGGCCCCACAGTAGCATAACGGTTAGCACGATACTATTGGAGCTCAGGAAATTGAAGTTTGGAGTTCAATTCAGGTGTCCTCTGTAAGGAGTCTCTGTAGGTCCTCCCCATTATAACTGCCTCTCCTCCAAGACTATCACAACCTTGTCATGGGTTTGGAGGCTTGCACGCCTCAATGATCTGGAGAGCTATGTTGGCTGGAGTCAGGGCTTTGTGCCTTGGCTCTTGATAGGGTTACCCGTGATAATAGGTCAAAGGTTAGAGGCCAGTGGCCCACTGGTCCTCCAGGTTCAGGGGTTCAGCTCAGGGCTATCACTGACTGATCAAAAAAAAACAACTGTTACAGAAATAGCAATGAAGAATCCTTCTATACTGACAGAGATGGAGGACCTTCATTGCTGCAAGTGTGCTGGTTTCTGCCCACATTCAAAAGACGTACCAGTTAGCTGAATGAGTCATTGCAAGTTGCCCCATGATCGGGTTAGGGTTAACTCGGAGCTGTCGGAGGTTGCTGGGTGGCGTGACTCAAACCGCAGTGCTGTATCTATAAATTAAAAAAATGAAAATTACATTTGCATCTATAATTCTGAGTCACTTGCTTTCCTTTCATTATTTTTGATCCTCTGACGTGGGACACAGTTCTGCTCTTCCTTGACAAAAGGATCCTACAATATAACGTTATCTCTTTTGCTACAGTTGTTGTTGTTCCTTTCTGTGCCTCGTGGCGCATTGGGCAGCATTTTTTGCCAGTTCCATGGAGAGCATTTAACTGTTTTTTATGAGGCTGAGTTGCCAGCTCGACACTCAACCCAGCAGGAATACAATGCATGTGAGGAGCCAGCCGGATTTGAAATCAGGGCTATTCACCTCAGGATTATGTTTCCCCCCAGCCCCCCACCATTTCCCAAAAGTAGTTATACACAGGTAGCTTTCTTGGTCATCAAAGATAATTGCTCAAAATTGGGCAATAACATTTTTACAATCTTTATCACATTATGTTTGCAGTTATCTGCAAAGTTATGTACTGGCCTGTTGAAGATGGCCAGAAATTTTACAGAGTAAATATTGTAGCAGTAGCTGGGAAATTAGAGATGCAATTTCATTAACACAGTGATTCAGATACAAAGCAGAAATGTTATCCCTCCTTGGAGAGTAGCTTAGTTTAATCATCATTGTGATTAACTAGCCCAACCTTGTACACTTAAAAGGTATATAAGTTTCAAACTCTCTGAAGACACATCAGATATTGAAACCAAGTGTTGTCTTTAAACTTCTGCTCTAATGTGATACACATCATTTAGTTTTATTGAAAATTGATGCTTCGTTGAGATATGTTTTATCCTCATAAAACTTATGATTGTGAAGCGGAAAGAGTGAGCAATTTCAAGTTCCTGGGTGTCAACATCTCTGAGGATCTAACCTGGACCCAACATATCAATGCAGTTACAAAGAAGGCATGACGATAGCTAAAGTTCATTAGGAGTTTGAGGAGAATTGGTCTGTCACCGAAGATACTTGCACATTTCTATGGATGTACCATGGAGAGCATTCTAACTGGCTGCATCACCATCTGGTGTGGGGGCTGGGGTTGTGCACTGCGCAGGACAAAATAAACTGCAAAAGATTGTAAACTTAGTCAGATCCATTGTGGGCACAAGCCTCCCCAGCATCCAGGACATCTTTGAGGAGAGATGCCTGCGAAAGGCGGCATCCATCATTAAGGACCCCTATCACACAAGTCATGCCTTCTTCTCATTGCTACCAGCACAAAGGAGGTACAGGAGCCTGAAGGCACATGCTCAATGATTCAGGAGCAGCTTCTGCCCCTCTGCCATCAGATTTCTCAATGACCATTGAAATTCTTGTTCTTCACAGACATCCACAAAACCAGAAGAGTGCCGCAAAGAGTGAGTGACAATAAAAATGTTAGGACCCCACGCACAATCATGCAGCAAAGCATTGACCCCCTCCCCAATTATTTCAGTTAAAAGCATCATCACCCTCCACCCACCGAGCAAGCAATAGATAAGCCCCCAAGAAACACCATAATCTGCAGTACAACAAAAACTAATCATTCAGCTAACAATTTGTCATGCTACAGGCTCTCTCTCTCCCTTTAAAGGGCAGAGAGGTATTACAGTGAGAGGGGAGACATAAACAATGCAATTCACTGATTTACAGTGTTACAATCCCCACATCGCTTTTTCGCCAAGATCTCTGACTCGAAAATCACCAACAAACTCTCCCCCACCAATAAGAGAGAGAGAGAGAGAGAACGATTCACCGAGTACAGACCCCACGACAGCTGATCCATTGTTCCCAATATTCCGTTTTCCCCCACAACGCTTCAGTCAGTGGCACTGGCATAGGATCCACTCATCCCCAGGGCTGCAAGAACTCAGAACCCCAAAGGCGTGCTTGTCTTCTAGGCTGCATCCTTGGGATATTGAAAAATGTCCAGTTGGTGGGCCCTGAGAGTGGGAGCCAACATTGTAAAGAGCTAAAGTTTGATTGCAGGTCTAGGTCAGTGTCTTCAACAGAACCCTATGCATCTTGAAAAGGAAAATGAGAGACATTAATCTTAGAAGTTAAGCTGATTCCGCAGATGAGCTCGAAGATGTTGCTGTCTAGTGCCATTGTAACTCCATAATTTACAGTTTTTATTATTATGTATTGCAATGTACTGCAGCTTTATAACAACAAATTTCATGTCATATGCCAGTGATGTTAAATCTAATTTTGATTCTGTGTCTATCTAGTATTTAGTATCGAATTTTGTGAATTATGTTTCACAACTAATCCAATTACTGAAAAACTTTCAACCACTGATAATTAGGTCGAATTTATTCCTCATGTGTAACAATTAAGCCAATTCATCAGTCCATTTAAAAGATAACTCTAGATTTTGTTTTTAATTGTTGCAGTTGATTTACACATTGTACAATTGATACACCTATCTCTCTCATTTATTTTGTAGTTGTATGATCTAGCTGAGTAAAAATTAGTTGTGGTAACCTAAACAATTTTATTTCAAATACATTGCTTTTTTATAAATCTTTGGGGCACATTGATAAGTAACAAAATGCATTAGAAGCTCAGTTTTACTTTTTGCCCATGAATAGGTTAGAGAAACATGATTCAATTCTAAATCTGGCAAGGGTCATCGTGAGCTCTAATTTCATCAGTCTGTAAACTACAATGCAGGAAATCCAACACCTGCGGCATCCAAGTAATAGAATAGTTTACACCTCCCATTTGACTTCTTATAATAAACTGCAAGGAAGTGTCTACGATTCCATTTGCGCTGCATGTTGTCCACTTGCTTTTCGCATTTGCACAATTCGTTCTTTTTTTGCATGATGGGTGTTTGATGTTCCACAATGTTTTTTTGTTTTGCGGTTGCCTGCAGGAAGATGATACATACTCTGTATACATACTTTGATAATAAATGTACTTTGAGTCTTTGAAACTTTTATCTTTCTCTGATTTATTGATACTGCCAAAGGCAGACAACTAATTGGATTAATTTGTACATATGACTTTCAAATTTAGATGCATAGGTTCTAAAAGGGAGTTGCAGTTCATTCAGCTGCTACAAACAAACAGCATCCAATCAAACACTGATATTCACATAATCTGGCAAAATAAAGAGTTCATGCTTCATGAAGTGATGTAATTGCTACAACTTTTATTCTTTCCTTACTTCACACACAAGAAAGGATGGGGACTTTACTGAACTGATAATAAAACTATTTTGATCTTAAAATGATTATCACCATCGGTTATGGAGGGTGAGGACTCCTGCACAAGATTGAAGTAAGCTGCACAGAGTTGTAAACTCAGTAATTCCGTCATGGACATCAGTCTCCCCAGCATCCAGGACATCTTCAAGGAGCATCTAAAAAAGACAGTATCTATAACTAAGGACCCCTATCACCTAGGACAGGGGTCAGCAACTTTTACCACTGAAAGAGCCACTTGGACCCGTTTCCCACAGAAAAGAAAACACTGGGAGCCACAAAACCCGTTTGACATTTAAAATGAAATAACACTGCATACAACGTTTTTTTTGCCTTTATGCTATGTATAAACAAACTATAATGTGTTGCATTTATGAAATTGATGAACTCCTGCAGAGAAAACGAAATTACATTTCTGCATGCAACAAAAACATTTTGAACTCCGAAAAAAAGACGTTGGGTTGAAGGTTACTTTTAAGTAAAATACTCAATGTCTATTTGAGTTCTTCTTGTATTTACGAAAAACGCTGAACTTAAATTTTCCGCCAGCCGCAAACCAAAAATAACGTCAGCCAGGTGTCAACCTGAAAAATAAAAGGACTATTTCACTGAACAATGAAAAAATATGAATATTCCTAAAATAATAGGCAATTAAAATATGTATCATACTTGGTTAATGGGATTTCTGCTCCTGGACCTCAGCGCACAGCATCTGCACATCAGGGCTGTATGACGTCACCTTCATCTTTACACAGGATCGCAAGCTGTCATCTGTGAGGCGTGCACGATGTTTGTTTTTAATAAAGTTCATGTTGGAGAACACCTGCTCACATACATATGTGGATCCAAAGATCGACAGGACTCCAAGCGCATACTTTTTAATGTTTACATAAATGTTGGGGATAGCATTCCATGTTTCGAACACAAGTTTGTCTGCTTTTAGGAGGTTTTCAATATCACTCCATTTGTGATTCTGAGCAAGAACAGCCTTCTGACGGGCAACATCTTCAAGGTCTGCTGTCAAGTGTCTAAACTTGGACACCCATATGTCTTTGTCGGCTATTTCGGCCAGTTCCATCTCAAGATCAGGTTTACTCATACCTGCCAATGCAGTCGTATTCAGTAGAGATGAATCGATGCTTAGGGGAGTGACCGGGAAGGATAATGTGTTTTTTTCCTCTCTGAACTCACAGAAGCGTTTCCCAAACGAAGTTTGCATTGCGATGATTGCAGAATGTAAATACTCCGAACTTATCATGTCGTGACCTTGTTTGAACTCTCTCAAATTGGGGAAGTGAGACAAAGTGCCTTTCTGTCAATCTCTGGCAAGCACTGTCAACTTGCGCTCGAATGCCAAAACATCCTCCAACATGTGTAGGGCTGTACGTCCTTTCCCCTGAAGAGCTGTGTTCAGCGTGTTCAGGTGCGCTGTCATGTCTACCATGAAGTGTAGCTTTTCCAGCCCTTTGCTGCCCAGGAAAGTTTTCACTTCTTCCAGACACGCGACAAAGCGTTTCAGCACCTCCCCTCTGGACAGCCACCGGACTTTGTTGTGCAGCAGGAGATCAGAATATGCGCTTTCCAGCTCGTCCAGTAACAAACGGAATTGACGGTGATTTAAACTTTTTGCCATTATTTTATTGACAATCTGAATGACAACATCCATTACTTCTGTGCATTCTGGAGGAAATGTTTGAGCGCACAGTGCCTCTTGGTGCAAGATGCAGTGAAACATCAGCAGCTTTCTGTCCAGCGACTTCTGCAGTTAAGCCACAATTCCCTTGTGCGTTCCCATCATATTCGGTGCCCCATCAGTAGCTACTGACACCAGGTGGGTAGTCTTTATTCCTTTGGCACTTAAACAATTCAAGATAGCCTCACAGATGTCCTCCCCCCGTGTTTGGTCTTTTAGAGGTATCAACTCAATCAGTTCTTCCTGTGGCCCGGCAGAGTTTACATACCGGCAGAACAACGCTATTTGTTCAATATCACCTTTGTCTTTAGACTCGTCACAGGCAATCGAGTAGGCCACAGCTGAATTGATGTCTTTAATTTGCTGTCTTGTGATGTCTTCTGCCATTTTTATGGTTATGTCTTTGACAGTCTTTGCAGAGAGGGGCATATCCCTGATTTTCTGCACAATTTCACTCTTGTTTTTAAAGTCCGTGAATAGATGTTCTGAAATCTTAATGAAAGATTCTTTTATATATTCACCATCTGTAAACTGCTTCCCGTGCCTGACTATTTCCTGAGCGGCAATATAACTAGCGTATGTCGTTGGTTTTCTGGACTTCATCCATTGCTTGAAATGATTTTTGCTCAGATCAACCTTCCGCATCAGTTCCGAAACGGCTTTTTTTCTCTCATCTCCATCCGGATATCTTTGAGCAAAGGCTGCGTGTTTATTCTAGAAATGCCTTGCAACATTTGACTTTTTGTTGTTTGCTAGTTTCTCATTGCATATTAAGCATACCGGTAAACCAGTCTCGTCAACAGTGAAAGCAAATGAATCTGTCCACGTATCATTAAACGTTCTGTTTTCTTCAGTCACTTTTCTTTTTTTAGAATTCTCCATAGTTGGCCTACCTTGGATCGAAAAATTAAAGAAATCGCGCACTGACGGGTGTCAGGTATTGGCAGTGGTGACGTATATTAATAGCAATAAAAACACGTTGTAGCGGTGTGCTCACACAGTCAGTAAACTGCAGTCGAATAACTTTATTCGAACTAAATAGCCTTGCTTTTAAGCCTCCCTCAACCTGGCCCCCATGGGCGCGGATGCTGCAAAAGACCAATTATTTCCCAAAGCAACAAGGAGCTGCAGCACAGAGGTAAAAGAGCCGCATGTGGCTCCGGAGCCGCGGGTTGCCGACCCTCGACCTAGGACATACCCGCTTCTCATTGCTACCCTCAGGAAGGAGGTATAGAAGCTTAAGGGCACACGCTCAGAAATTCAGGAATAGTTTCTTCCCCTCTGCCATCCAAGTTCAGAATGGACATTGCACCCATGAACACTACCTCATGACTTTTTAAAATCAATTTTTGCATGACTTATTTAGTTTTATTCAGGTTTTTTTCCCTCTCATTATTATGTTTTGCATTGTTCTGCTTCCAGAAAGTTAACAAATTTCATGACATATGCCAGCGGCGTTAAACCTGATTCTGATGCCAAGTGACTTTGAAAATTTAAATCCGTCGATCATACTTCTGTATGGATAGAAAAAGGAATGAATGCAGTCTTACAGAGATGGAAGTAAGGCTTTGTTCAATAAAATGGAACACAAAAGCCTACAGGATTTTCATTCAAATGTTTTTTTGTGTAAAGTGATGTTCCTAATGAATAATGCAAAGTGAGTCCCATGACAAGGTTTAATTCTGTTTAAAGCAAATGGAGTCACTACTTGCAAAAAGGAATTGAAAGAAATCAAAAACAAGTGTGACATGAGGTACCACAAGGATTAGGTCTTTCTATGCCTCAAGATGATCCATCATTTATCAAATGCATCTTGAATTAACAGCATGCAGTATGGTGCGAGTTCAGTTTCAAGAGTGAATACAGATTTAGGTGGTCTCTCATTTATTTGATTTTCCATTACACCAAGGGCTGACTGTTGCCAAAATTTTTTCCTTGAGACCCACTCCTGTGGAAAGTATTATTCAGAGCAAACCTTTATTGTTGGCAGCTCTCTGTTGAAGTCCAGTTGCCTGAGAGGTAGATGGATATATCTCTTGATGTTGTAGTCGTGTTTGCCAAGTTTGGCAATTAGCTTGCAGACGTTTCATTACCAGTAGAGGTGAGATCCTCAGTGTGCAATGGTTGGTGTTTCCCTCTGGGACTGTTTATATAGCCCCCCTACACCACGACCACCACCACCACCACCATTTTGTTGTCTCAGTCCAGATTGGCTACCCCTTCAGTTGACCTTTGAATTCTATTGGCTCACATTTCTTTGGCTCTTAGGGGTTTGTAGGTAGCAATGATTTTGATTTGTTTATTTACAGAGTTATCAGATGAAGGGGTACTTTTTTATCAAGAAATGGATAGTCAGCATCACAATAATATCACAATAAACCTTAACTTTTTTTGTACCATTTCACTGCAGCTTCCTCTCTGCTCATTGCAAAACACATTACGGATTGCTATAAAGATTAGCCTTTAATTTCTGACCACAAAATAGTCAACTAAAAGTATCAAGTAAGGAGAAGCTAGGAAATCACATGTGCAATCTTCTCATCATCTCAGCAAATCCCACTCCTTGCTCTTCAATCACACAGCAACTTAGTTGAACAGAGAAAAACAGGAGAAAGCGTTCTTTGGATTATCCATCTCTGACCTCCAAAGGGCAACACTACACTGAGTTGTCCACTATCTTCCACATGAAGGTAGTGGATCAAACGTTTGGCCTTTCAAGAAGTTGTCTACCCCCTTTGATACATTTCTGAAAATCTATAGTGCATGTGTCTCTTTTTTTTCAAAAATGGCTAGACCTCTATAATAAGAGACTCTTGACATTTAACTAAAGATGCTTCTTTGCTAGTTTACAGATTCTTAGGGTTTTAGAGCAAGGAAACAGACCCTTCACCTCAACTTGTCCATGATGAACAAGTTGTCTATCCACACTCATTCCATTTACCTGCATTCGACCCATATCCAAACTCAACCTTTCCTGTCCATGTACCTGCCAAATTACTTTAATGGTTGTAATTTTACTTGCCTCTATCATCGGGTGACAACACAAACAACATAGACCACATTCAGAACAGTGGAGCACATCTGTAGTATTTTTCCTCCACTGATTAGCAGACTGTCCAAGTTACTGTAACATTTTCTAGCCTCATATACTGTACATGGTCTACTTAGCAACAATCTTACCCTGCATCTACAAAGCAAGATCTTACCTGAAGGATTCTGCCAAAAGAGCTTCATTGCAAATGTTCCTGTACTTGCTATACATTAAATGGAATATATTAGTTGGTTTTCAATTTCCCTGGCTGGAAGGGTTTGAGGTTAACTGGTCACCTCAATATTTTGACTTTCTGACCAGCAGAAGGACAAAGAAATAAAAGCAAGAGGCCATTCAAGCTCTCATGGGAGATATTTTAAACACATCACATTCCATCACTATCTATATATTCCATGATTCCCTAATGGCTAAATATCTCTTTTATGAATATATTGTGTTTCTGAGCCTTCACAGACCTCTTAGGGCCAGAAACAGGACCTTCAGCCCATGTTGAACTATTATTCTGCCCAGTCCCATTGACTTAAACTAGGACCATCGTCTTCCATACCCTTCCCATCCATGTAGTTATCCAAACTTCTCTGAAGTGTTGAAATCCAGCCTGCATCCACCACTTCAGCTGACATGGTAGAAGTGTCTGGTTGGCAGCATTTATCTTTTTGGTTAGACATAACCCAGCAATTATTTTAGAAATTTTGACCCCGATCCAAGATACCACAGCCAGGTAAAATATCAAGTTCACATCTTCTCTCTCATCCCTATATGAATGTTTTTTACCCTTCATCCTCTTTTAAACTCCAGAGGATATCAGCTATACTGTTTAATCTCTCCCACTGTGGCAAAATCATTATCTAAAGATCAGGACTAATTAACTTTTATCATGTTTCCTGTATCTCTGATATGTACTTTCTGGCTTTGTTCTTGTGTTCCCACAACCAGTTAGTCTGGCTACCTTCTTGTTCTGTTTAGTTCCTTGAGTAAATTCTTTAATTAATTCCCTAATTAATACTCGCAACAGCCAGTTAGCTGGCCAAGTGTGAAGGCAGGATTAGACTGATTACAGCTACAAATCTGCAGCATGGCTGGAATTGAAGAGTCTGCCTGAACTTCTTAAATCAGCAGTTGGAAAAGGAAGAGAGAATGGTTGGGTTTCTGAAAGACTGCAAGACTTGCATTACATCAGTCAGACTGAATATTCCATGATACAGATCTTGAGGAGTTAATCAGAGGTCAACACATGCCAACTAAGACATCCATCTCCAACAGCATCAATTACCCTTTATGAGATATCATCTTGTTTTTTTTCATGGGATTAATTACAGTCTGGGGTCAGCAGTACCATCACTGGTAGTGCATTGATTCCTGCTCTTGCAAACTAGCCTTAACCTCAAAACAAGAAACCAAAAAGGCCAAATTATTTTTCTGACATGAAAAAGCAGGTTAGGCTCCACATATGACTCACATTGGGTGTCAGTTATCTTTACTGATGTTCCTCATTCCAAAAGGTATTTAATCTGCTCCAGGAGAATACCCTTTCAGCCCCAGAAAATGGAGACCATTCTCTGCTATCTACACATGGTTTCAATGTTGTGTGAAGCACACGTTTCTTGTTATCACAAGCTAAAATATTTCTGATAAAGCTTATCCTTTAAGTTGCTTCAGGTGTTTAAAGCATAGTTTAGAATTGTTATATTTCTTTTGTTGAATCTGTAATGCAGATATTGACCCAAGTTCAATAGCTGTAGGACTGATTTCAGCAAAGAGTAAGTCAGTAATACTGTCTCACTGCAACTTCAATTCTCCATTCCATTTCTGAGCAAGTTTTGCACATGAAACAACTTTCCAATCTCGTGACTTGATGCGCCAAATGTTACCCTCATTTTAGATTTAGACTAAAGAGCCAGTATATTGAAAGCTGATTGATATTCGTTTTAGATGTACCATGGATAATAATAAAATGGTACAAAGTTGCCAGCCTGCCATTTGGAACTGATGAATTGTGATCTCCAAGCAAGTGGGCCAGCATTCCAGCATTCTCACCTGAATGAGTAGGTAACCCACACACAGATTTAACAATCCTTTGGTTCATGCACAACATATATAGGACTGCAACAAGCAGATCTTTGGAGTTGACAAGTTTTCTGTGTAAAAAAATATATATTCCTACAATTTCTGATTTTGGAAAAGTAATTTTTAACACCTTTCAGGTTTTCATACAATATTTTGGTAAAATCTGTAGATTTGTCTGAAACCTACTGTATCACAAAACGACAAGCGGTAATCTTTGTAAATTGCAAAGCTCTCATTTCCCCTCTCCCTCTCTCTCCTTTGTATTGTTGCACATGGTGCAAAAGTGACTTGCACTCATTCCCATGCAGCAGCTGTCACTTGAGTCATCTCCCATTTCATCTGGAGGCTCAAAGTGGATTATGTGCACCAGCATCTGATTTACAGATCTCCAAAGAGAGAGAGAGAGAAAACATCCCCAAATTAGCCCTCATCCTGATAATTAGTGTATGGCTGTGCAATGAGCCTGAGTTCATAAACACCCGGGGTCATGACATGCTGAGGTTCTACCCAACCCAAGTGGATGAGCTTGGCCTCGTTGCCATACAAAGTTCTGATTAGATGAGTCTGGTAGTACCACCTGTGGTAAACTCCTGTGATCACAAGTCTATCAGCAACATGGAATGTCCTGAAAGCCCTGTGGAACAAGAAAATAATGGATTCTATAGGATCTTGCCTGAGTAGACCATCAAAATCAATGAGCGATGAGAAGGGCCCTTCCCTGTCAGGTCATTCATGCACACCTGGAGTCTCAATCCCAACTCGTGTCGCCCTCAGAGTGGATGCTGTGCGGAGGAGGCATTCTTGTGTCCACATACTTTGTGCATTCGGCAAGATGGTGTGGAAAACCGTTCAGCGGTCCGTGTTCAAGTCTGAGCTGAACAGTTGTGTAAAACTGGACTCTTTTACCAATGGGCTGTTCACAGGAATGTACATATACTGACATAAACGCCAGTGGCTGCTGGAAGACCATCAGCTATTTGTTTATTTATTGAGAGATAGCACAGACGGAGTAGTCCCATCTGGCCCTAAGAGCTGTGCTGCCCTGCAATCCTCCAATTTAATCCGAGCCTAATCACAGGACAATTTACAATGACTAATAGGTCTTTGGATTGTGGGACCTATTAGTCATTGTAAACTAAGGCACCTGGAAGAAACCCACAAGGTCACGGTGAAAACATACAAACTCTTTACAGGCAGTAGTGGGAATTGAACACAGGTCATTGGTACTGTAAAGCTTTGTGCTAACCACTACGCCACCTTTTCATCTTGGTGAAAGACACACTCTATTCTGCCTCAACTCATTTTAGAATTTACTTCTTGCCTCTCATTTCCTGCTATCATTTCCTATTTCCTGGTAGTGCTGTCAGTCCTTTGTCGGACTTATGGCAGGAAGTTAGCAGAAGCCTATGGGGATGAGTTTTATAACTTATCTTCAAATGCCTTCATATTTTAAACACCAACTGATTTAAATTAATATTACTTTTTTTCTCACAAAATTATAGATATTGTGTTATGCATTTAATTAAACTTGAAATAACAGATGAGTTAGGTTTGTTTCTGCAATAACATTAGAAATATATGCCATGGTATTTATACCTATCCATACCTCAATTGGACATCAGGATGTGACTGATGTTAGATTAATTACCTGTCTGGAGAAGTTGTGGCCTTTTTGCAGATAATCAAGGATTTTGATAACAATTTCCTGCTTGCTCTGCAACAGCTTTATTTATTCCTAAATATAGCTTCATTGAATGCTGCACTGATAATATTGTCTGCTTGATAGGCTGTGGGTTGAAACAGCACACCAGCTCATAATTATTGAATTTTGTCAGCTGAATAATAAGGTTTACTTTCCAGATTTGTTTTTCTTTCAGGATTTTCTCATTTGGCGACTGCAGGTGGTCGCTGTTTTTTGAGAAAAATGGAAGCTATGCTCACAGCTTTGTTAATTTATAATCAGCATTGGAGCTATGCTGTGCAGTTTGCCTCTGTCAGCCGATGTGAACGTCTCTTTGTGTACTGTTGGATTGGGAGGGTTAGGTTCTACTCTGCAAACTCCAACTCTTGCTCATGTTTCCTCATCTCTGCAATAAAGCCATTATTATTCTACACACAATATCATTTATATGGTGCTAGATTCAACCTGAATTCAGTATTATATTTCAGTCCTTCTGTGAAATCTATGTTAACCTATCTCATCTTGTATTCTGATCTTTAACTGAACATCTGCTATTGAAGTCATTCATTGCTTTAGTTCTCATTCTGGGCCCAGAAACATCTGCACATCTGGAGTATTTGAATACATCAGATTTTTTGAGAGTATTTTGTCAAAGTAAAACAAATACAACATGAATTTTCTAGGTAGTCTTCTGCAGTGTCTTTTAAAACTGAAAAATTCAAGCACTACTTGCTTCAAGCCTCTGCCAGTAGTTTAGTTACATTCTTATCTCCTGACTCGAGCTTGCACTGTAAGAGGATTGCAGAAAGTGTGTAAAGTGTTTATCACCCTGATCTCAGAGATGAAGGGGTTTAGTTATGTGGATACACTGAAGGATCTGCGTAGAAATAACAACATTCATTTTCCTTAACCATGCTTTCCACCTCCACCATTGTCAATATGGTTCTCAGTCCTGACTGATTGATTTCCCTAGCCACCCCTCTCCTCCAAGTCAGAGCATGGATAGGGTTTCCTCATGACCTTCTTCTTCACCCTGATAACCCCCCAGGTCAACCTCCATAATTTTTTTCGTGTCCACAAGAGATTCTGCAGGTGTTGGAAATCCAGGGCAACAAACATAAACTACCTGGGCAACGACTCAGGTCAGGCAGCATCTATGGAAATGAATAAACAGGTGAACATTTTCACAACATATTCCTGTGATTTTAAACCTTAATCTGATTCAGATTCTGACATTTCAGGCTGAGAAGGGTCTCTGTTCAGTCATTTCCATAGATGTTGCATGACCTGCTGAGATCCTCCAGCGTTCTGAGAGTGTTGCTACATAATCCTATTACCATGGACATCTCTGCTGTTCAATATTTCAAAGCCACCGTTCCCTCTGCAATTCCCTGATTCAGTCTTCAAAGTCTGTTAACACCCGCAACTATTCACATGGCACTTTTTCTTTTAACTACAGAACATTAACACCTCTCTCAACATCCAAGGAAATAAACATTCCCCAGGTGAAGCAGCAATTCATGTGCATTTCTTCCCATGTTGTGAACTTCAATTGGTGCTCACTTTGTGGCGTTCTCATAGTATTGGAGAAATCAAAGAAGGTTGGGTAACTGCTTTGCAAAACATCTACATTCATTTCATCAGGGTGAACCTGAGTCTCCAGCTCCCTGCTGCATTAGTTCTCCATGCCAATCTCAATCTGACCTCTCTGTCTTTGACCTCCTATACTACCTCTCTCTCCATCACACATTTCCAGAATTGTTTTTGCTCCACTCACCTCTTTTTCAGCTCCTTCAGACAGATCTGATGACAAGTGTTCTCCACTCTCTCAAAGATGGCATCACATCTCATTTACTCACTCATTCTTAGTTTCCACCAAACCACAAATATCCCCTGTGTTCTCTCCTTCACTCCTCTCTCTCCTCTGCAATCATCTCCTAGTTCTGCTGAGACATCATCGATCTGAGACGTTAACTCCATTTATTTTTCCCATAGGTATTTCTGTTCAAACAAGGTCAATTTCTATTTGTAATACATATTTCCAGCATCTGCAAATTCCTTTTATTTTAACAGGATGTGCTTTGGATCTTGCAGGTCAGAACTAACAACACATCATCAGGGAGCTTATACTGCAGGATACATTTACCCATGTTGGGTATAAGAACTCATGGAAAGAAGTGTGAATTGGCAGCTGGGCTCCGTGAAATAATGCAAAAGTTTCTGTTAACACCTATGTCCACCTTGATCAGAATCAGAATCAGGTTTAATATCACTGGCATATGTCATGAACTTTGTTACCTTTGTGGCAGCAGTATAATGCAATACATATAACTATAACAAAACAAGTGTGAATATATATATGCACACACAAAATAGTTAAATAAGTAGTGCAAAATAGGAATGAAAAATAAGTAGTGAGGTAGTGTTCATGGGTTCAATGTTCAATTCAGAAATCAGATGGCAGAGGGGAAGAAGCTGTTCCTGAATTGTTGAGTGTGTCTTGCGGCTCGTTTATCTCCTTCCTGATGGTAGCAATGAGAAGAGGGCATGGCCTGAGTAATGGGGATCCTTACTGGAGGATGCTGCCTTTTTGAGGCATCGCCCCTTGATGATGTCCTGGATACTACGGAGGCTGGTGTCCATAATGGAGCTGACTGAGCTTCCAACTTTCTGCAGCTTATTTCAATTCTATGCAGTACCCCCCCCCCCCCATACCAGCTGGTGATGCAGCAAGTTAGAACGCTCTCCACAGTACAGCTGTAGCACTTTGCGAGCCTCTTCGGTGACATACCAAATCCCTTCAAACTCCTACTGCAATATAGCCACTGTTGTGTCTTCTTTGCAGCTGCATCGACTATTTTGGATGGAAACCTTGCATCGATATGATCGTCTCCCCTCTGCTACAATTGTTGCTTGATCCACTAAGTTCCAACAGTAGTTTGTTTGTAGCTGCAGGTTCCAGCATCTGCAATCTCCTTTGTCTATAGATGCGCATCCTGAATTTTCTCTTTGCCATAATAACAGCTCATATTCATTTTTCTGCGCTTAAGCTGCCATTAACTTTTTGGATAAAAAAATGTGCGACTCTCATTTTGTGCTTTGGCTATTGGTAGGGTCACCCATGCCAAACATGTTAAAGCATAGGTGTCAAACACAAGGCCCGCAAGATCATTTTAGATAGGTCTATTATTTTAATTATTAATGGCCCGGCGATATGAAGCCTATGATTGTAAGTTAATACCAATCATAAAAATAATGCTTGCTCAGCAGTCTTCTTCATAAGAAACGGAATTTGTGAAGTGAAACACTTTGTAGTTATAGCAGAGACTGAGACACATGAGAACAGGCTGAAAATACGGAGGCAATGAAAGCTGCGTTCGCACGCGCCCGACTGATCCGGCCCGCATGAAGCTGCATTTTGCCCAATCCGGCCCGTGACCTAAAATGAGTTTGACACCCCTGTGTTAAAGGGTAGAGGCCGGACTAAGAGAGGTCCACTGGTCCTCCTGGTTCAGGGGCTCAGCTCAGAGCTAACAACCCTGACAGGTCAAAAATTTGTTACAGAAACAGCAATGAAGAATTCTTCTTTATCTGTGTGTGGCAGTATGAACAGGCAGAGATGGAGGACCTTCGTTGCGCCCTAAGCACCGACAGTGTAATGGGCAGTGCAGCTCAAGGGGCCTATTCCATGCTGTATCTCAATTAATAAACAATATACAAGGTTAGAAAATTCACTGCTGGGCCCAATGATTATTTCTGCTTAAGCCTATTTCTCACCACCTGGCAAAAACAGTGAAGGAGCAGGATTAAAACTGACATATGTGATTTACTAGGCCCATTCCTACATCACTGACATATTAGCGCTGGCCTTTTGATCTGTCAGCAAGATAGAGGATATTAATCTACACAAACTAGCATGCAATGATGGACAGACACCTGAAGCAATAATAGAGGACAGACTGTGAAGAACATGATCAGTGTGCTCTTCCTGCCTGGCTGAACTGACGAAAAAATGAAAGGTCCCAAGCAGGTAGAAATAACACAAATATTATGTTGTGCATTTTAATCTAATGGAATGCACTGAAACACATCACTGGAGCATACTCAAACAAGATTTCACTGAGCAGTAGAAGGGGATTGTAGGACATGTGACCCAATGCTTTGTCAAAGGTTAGATTTTAAGGAGTTTGAGGCCCAGTGGAATTATTAAAATCAGGGAGGTTAAATAACCAGAATCAGAGGTGTGTAGTTATGGTAATATTGGTTCCTTAAGGTTGTCATGGCCAGGGGTGGTAATGGGGATGAGCTCCTTGTATCTATTAAATGCTCCCATTGGCATGTACCTCAAATAGTCTCTGACACCAAGTCCAACTCCTGGCCTCCACTGGGCTAAGCCCAGTGGAACCATTTCTAATGATGGGAGAAGGAGTAAAGGCAGGTTACAGGCATCATAAAAGAAGTCACTTCAGACAGATGGGGCTCATCAGCAGCTCAGCTAGGAGAAGGAAAACTCTCATCTCAAACCTCTGCCCTCTTGCAGCTATACCCACTCATGAAGAAGGCTTTGGAAGTAAACTCTAAGGAAAAATGCAGAACTGGAATCCCTAAGGCAGTCCTATGTTGAGCTTCACGATGCCTGGCAACTCCTGCGATGCCACTGGTGCCAAACTATCGGTCTCTGCCGTTCCTTTGGATTTACCAGCTGCATGGAGAATGGGAGCCCTCTGCATGGGTAACAGCTTGCTGTCCATATCGTACTGATCTGGCCTGCTTGAGTACTGGCTGCATATCATGTAGACAACTGGCACGCAACTTCCATGGTTGACCCCGACCAACGGAGGGCCTCAGAGATATGACAGATATACTGTAAATGGTTGAATGAGATCAAAGGGATAAGGTATAGCCATATAATCATATAACAATTACAGCACAGAAACAGGCCATATCAGCCCCTCCAGTCCGTGCCAAACGCTTAATCTCACCTAGTCCAACTGGCCCGCACTCAGCCCATAACCCTCCTTCCTTTCCTGTCCATATACCTATCCAATTTTATTTTAAGTGACAATACTGAACCTGCCTCTACCACTTCTACTGGAAGCTCGTGCCACACAGCTACCACTCTCTGAGTAAAGAAATGCCCCCTCGTGTAATCCTTGAAATTTTGCTCTCTAACTCTCAACTCATGTCCTCTTGTTTGAATCTCCCCTACTCTCAATGGAAAAAGCCTATCCACGTCAACTCTATTTATCCCCCTCATAATTTTAAATACCTCCATCAAATCCCCCCTCAACCTTCTACACTCCAAAGCATAAAGACCTAACTTGTTCAATCTTTCCCTGTAACTTAGGTGCTGAAACCCAGGTAACATTCTAGTAAATTTTCTCTTTACAATCTCTACTTTGTTGACATGTTTCCTATAATTCGGTGACCAGAATGGTACACAATACTCCAAAATCGGCCTTACCAATGCCTTGTACAATTTTAACATTACATCCCAACTCCTATACTCAATGCTCTGATTTATAAAGGCCAGCATACCAAAAGCTTTCTTCACCACCTTATGCACATGAGATTCCACCTTCAGGGAACTATGCACCATTATTCCCAGATCACTCTGTTCTACTGCATTCCTCAATGCCCTACCATTTACCACGTATGTGCTATTTTGATTAGTCCTACCACAATGTAGCATCTCACACTTATCAGCATTAAACTCCATCTGCCACCTTTCAGCCCATTCTTCTAACTGGCCTAAATCTCTCTGCAAGCTTTGAAAACCTACTTCATTATCCACAACGCCACCTACCTTAGTATCATCTGCATACTTACTAATCCCATTTACCACCCCATCATCCAGATCATTAATGTATATGACAAACAACATTGGACCCAGTACAGATCCCTGAGGCACACCACTAGTCACTGGCCTCCAACCTGACAAACAGCTATCCACCACTACTCTCTGGCATCTCCCATCCAGCCACTGTTGAATCCATTTTACTACTTCAATATTAATACCTAACGATTGAACCTTCCTAACTAACCTTCCGTGCTGAACCTTGTCAAAGGCCTTACTGAAGTCCATCTAGACAACATCCACTGCTTTACCCTCGTCAACTTCCCTTGTAACCGTTTCAAAAAATTCATTAAGATTTGTCAAACATGACATTGCATGCACAGATCCATGCTGACTGTTCCTAATCAGACTCAGTCTATCCAGATAATTATATATACCATCTCTAAGAATACTTTCCATTAATTTACCCACCACTGATGTCAAACTGACAGGCCTATAATAGCTAGGTTTATTCTTAAAACCCTTTTAAAACAATGGAACCACATTTGAAATATTTCTGTCAGAGCCCCTGCTATTTCTACACAATACTTCCCTCAAGGTCCTAGGGAATATCCTGTCAGGATCTGGAGATTTATCCACTTTTATATTCCTTAAAAGCGCCAGTACTTCCAACTCTTTAATTGTTATAGTTTCCATAACTTCCCCACTTGTATCCCTTACCTTACCCAATTCAATATCCTTCTCCTTAGTGAATACCAAAGAAAAGAAATTGTTCAAAATCTCCACCATCTCTTTCAGCTCCACACGTAGCTGTCCACTCTGATTCTCTAAGGGACCAATTTTATCCCTCACTGTCCTTTTGCTATTAATATAACTGTAGAAACCCTTCAGATTTATTTCACCTTACTTGCCAAAGCAACCTCATATCTTCTTTTAGCTTTTCTAATTTCTTTCTTAAGATTCTTCACACATTCTTTATATTCCTCGAGCACCTCACTTACTCCATGCTACCCATATTTATTGTAGATAATCTTTTTCTGAACCAAGTTTTCAATATCCCTTGAAAACCATGGCTCTCTCAAACTTTTAACCTTTCCTTTCAACCTATCAAGAACATAAAGATTCTGTACCCTCAAAATTTCACCTTTAAATGATTTTCATTTCTCTATTACATCCTTCCCGTAAAACAAATTGTCCCAATCCACTCCTTCTAAATCCTTTCACACCTCCTCAAAGTTAGCCTTTCTCCAATCAAAAATCTCAACCCTGGGTCCAGTCTTATCCTTCTCCATAATTATATTGAAACTAGAGTGAGATCATGGAACAATTTGAAATGCCGGTTCTAGATAGACTGGAAAGCCCTAGTGTCAGGACTGGAGGCGAGGGTTGGGCTGATTTCACTTGCTCTCCCGCAATTTCATTCTTCTCTCGGTGATGAACTGCTCTAGCTGTTGTGCTACTGAGACCAAAGCTAGGGCCTACTCTGGCCGCTCTGGGGAGTGGATCTAAGGACTCAATCTAGTTCAGAATGCTGCCGCTTGCTTCTATTGTTTGCGTGATTGTGTTTTCTTTCTCTTTCTGATTTTAGCTTTCACTTCTTAAAAAATTGGGTTATTTGGGTTTCTTGCTTTGTGGCTGCCTGTAAGTAAAACAAATCTCAAGGTGTATAACTTATACATTCTTTGATAATAAATTGTACTTCGAACTTTGAACAAGGATAAGAATCAAGTCATCACTTTACTGGAAACCAACATAAAATCCGGACTTGGCAAATCCTAAGAATGGGAAGTAGAGAGTTAAGTTATAGGCAGTAGAGTTCTGGGTGATCTAAGTTTGTGGAGTGTCACCAAAGAAGGCCAATCAGGGGTAAGTCAAATTGTCTAGGCCAAATACCCATCTGAGGGTTTTAGCAGAAGAAGAGCTGAGGAAAGAGAGCTGGTGATGTTACAGATCTGAAACTGGTGGACTAGTTAATGAAATAGATACCTGGGCTAAAGCTCTCTTCATGACTAAACATAATACCAACAGCTTTATCATGACGTGTGGAAGAATGGTAGAGTAGGTGGCTGGTGAAGAGAGTTTCTCTGAGGTCCACTAACGTTATTGTATTTTACACACTAATATTTAGTTGACAGAAATGTTTGGCAATTGAGAGGAGGGGATTAGTAGTGGTGTGGGAAAATGAAATGTGCCAGTTGGAAATAGAAGCAGTATTTTTTAATGATGTTGGTTTGTAACTATTACACGGATGAGGAATAGCTGAGCTTTAAGGTTAATTGCTCACAAAGCATCAGAAGTAAAATTTTTGGAGCAGCAGAGAAACAATTACAGGTAAATGAAAACTTATCTTTGAGGGACCGAGGCACAAGCACCATAATGAGGGACCGAGGCACAAGCACCACAGCACTGAGGGATCGAGGCACAAGCACTATCACAATAAATGTCCAAGGTACTCATGGTTCAGTAGACAACATTTGCACAAATTTGGACAAAGTTCTAGTTTAATTTAAATTCCAAGTATTAAAGTTTCACACAGTTATCCTTCTGCCACACGTTGTAAAGTAAATCAACAGGAAGAAATGGGCAGGCTATCCGTTTAGACCTTGAATTAACAATGCAGTTTGCTTTGGCACTGACCTTTACTTATATCTTCAGCTCTTATTGCATAAAAGGGGTTGACCTCGGCCTACTCAGGTTACAGCAGCTGGCTCTTCAACTCACCTTTTATTTATTTATCGAGATAGAGCACGGAATAAGCTCTTCCAGCCCTTAGAGCCACGGCATCCAGAAATCCCATGACTTAACACTAGCCTAATCACAGAAAAATCTACACTGACCAACTAACCTACCAACCAGTGTGTCTTTGGACTGGGGGAGGAAACCGGAGCACCATGAGGAAACCCGCACAGTCACAGGAGAACGAACAAACTCCTTACAGGCAGCAGCAGGAATTGTACTGTAAAGCATTGTGCTAACCATTATGCTACTGTGCTACCCCGCGTTGCAAGAATATTGTTAGAAGTATTTGTTAAGAGCCAGCAGCTGCGGCATTAATGAAAATGGAATGAATTTAGTGTTCTGTGAATAGTGAGAAACAGATGCAAAAATCATAGCTGAGTTATTTTATTAATTAACAAAATCAACTTACATGTTTTAAAGCAATGGGTTGAACAGTGTGACAGACAGGCTTCCCCACTCTCAATAATCAAAAAATATGTATACGAGGAGCTCATGGGCGTGTACACACATGCTCACTGCGTTACTTACAGATGTAAACCATCCAAGTCAATAACTTTAAATTTTTGCACACATCTCTGACTTTAAATGTTTCAATGTTTTAAAAGATTTAAATAGAATTAAATCTATTTCAACTGTTTCATTGATTTTTAATAATTTTTGAACATTTTTATATGTCTTTAGTGGCAATGAGGCCACGACGTTGAGAACTGGATCACTACTTTGCAAAGAATGGGGAAAGATGGATCTGCAAAGTGGAAGTTCAAATATATCATGTAGTTCCAGCAACAAATCTGCCTTCTGCTACCCAGTGTAAATTTGACAAGATAAATCTATTAGACACAAGCTCACCAAGCAAGGGTCCAATATTGTGGGTCATAACCGTTTGCTAAATGCATGGATCAATTTACTGCAAGAAAATGGTTCTCAATGGCATATGGTGACATACCTGTATACTTGATAACAAATTTACTTTGACTTTGCATATATATTCCTTTAAACTCTCGAAACTCACAAATGCTTCCGGTCACCTTCCTACAGGAGAGGTGTAAATAAGGTTGAAAGAGTACAGAGAAAATTTACAAAGAATCTTGCCAGGCCAAGAGGGCCTCAGATAAGGAAAGATTGAATAGGTTAGGGCTTTATTCCTTGGAATGTAGAAGATTAAGGGGAAATTTGATGGAGATATACAAAATTATGAGGTGTAAAGATGGGGTAAGTGCAAACAGGCTTTTTCCACTGAGGTTGGCTGGGATTACAGCTAGAGATCATGGGTTAGGAGAGAAATGTGT
This sequence comes from Hypanus sabinus, assembly GCF_030144855.1. Taxonomy (NCBI): domain Eukaryota; kingdom Metazoa; phylum Chordata; class Chondrichthyes; order Myliobatiformes; family Dasyatidae; genus Hypanus; species Hypanus sabinus. The sequence goes on from NC_082713.1 coordinate 163,284,296, forward strand.
AAAGTTTAAGGGGAACATGAGGGGAAACTTTTTCGCTCGGAGGGTCGTGAGAGTGTGGAATGAGTTTCCAGCACAAGTAGTGCATGTGAGCTTGATTTCAATGTCTAAGGGAAGTTTGGATAGGTACTTGTATAGTAGGGGTATGGATGGCTGTGGTCCCGGTGCAGGTCAATGGGAGTAGGCGGTTTAAATGGTTCGGCATGGACTGATGGGCTGAAAGCCCTGTTTCTGTGTTGTACTTTCTATGACTCTTCTATTGTGGACCTCAGAAAATGATGAATGCTTTTACATCACATAAAATAGCTTTGCATGGATTTTTTGAATATGTACTCGTGTATATGCATGGAACATAGAACAGTTTAGTACAGTTCAGGCCCTTTGGCCTATGATGTTGTGTCAATCTTTTAACCTAATCCAAAATCAATCTAACACTTCCCTCACACAACAGCTATCCAATTTTCTTTCAGTCATGTCTCCATCTATGAGTCTCTTAAATGTCCTTAATTTATCTGCCTCTCCCACCAGAGCATGTTCCACATACCCACCACTGACTGTGTAAAAAACCTACATCTGAAATCCCCTCTATATTTTTCTCCAACCACCTTAAAGTTGTGCTTGCTTGTATTGGCCATGCGTTTGGAAATCGTTTGATCTCTTGGTATCTTGAATGATTTTGAATGATTATTTGCCTCTGTTCTTTTACCTGTTAGATCCCCTGTAAGCAATATTATAAAATATCAACCACAAGTATTTTCTACGACATTACATCATCCATTCTCTACTCAATGAAGGAAAGTCATCTGTTCTTAGTTTAGAGTTCCTCTCTTCCTTACCTACCACCCCATCAGCCTCCGCATTCAGCACATCGTCCTCTGCAATTTCTGCCATCACCAAAGGGATCCTACAGCCAAACATATTTTTACATTACCTCCCACACTCAGCGTTCCACAGGGATCACTCCCTCCATGGTTCCCTTGTCAGTTCGTCATTTCCCACTAATCTCCCTCCTGGCACTCTTCCCTGTGAGCGGCCAAAGTGCTACACCTGCCCATTCACCCCCTCCCTCACCTCCGTTCGGGGCCCCAAACAGATCTTCCAGGTGAGGCAAATTGGCTGGGGTCATCTATTGTGTCCAGTACTCCCTCATCTAAATTGGTGAGACCCACTGTAAACTGGGGGACGATTTTTTTCCAGCACCTCTGCTCCATCCACCAAAAGTGCAGCCATTGGCCAAACATTTTAATTCCATTTGCCATTCCCTTTCCCACATGTCAGGCAGTGGCCTCCTCTTGTGCCATGATGATGCCACCCTCAGGGTGGAGAAACAACACCTTATATTCCACTTGGGTAGACTCCAACCTGATAGCATGAATATCAACTTTTCTTTCCGGTAAAAAAAAATTACAACCCCTCCTCTCTTTCTTTATTCCCCACTGTGGCCCCTTATCCCTTCTCACCCATTTATCACATCCCCCTTCCCTTTCTCCCATGGTCCACTCTCCTCTCCTATCGATTCCTTCCTCTCCAGCCCTTTACCTTTCCCAACCACCTGGCTTCACCTAACAACTAGCTATCCTCCTTCCCCTCCCCCCAGCCTTTTCAGTCTGTTGTCTTCCCCTTCTCTCCCTGTCCTGAAGAAGTGTTTCAGCCTGAAACATCAGCTGTTTATTCTTTTTTATAGATGCTGCATGTTGATTTCCTCCAGCATTTTGTGTGTGTTGCTTTGGATTACCAGCAACTGTAGAGCTTCTTGTATTTTTAAGCAACACACACGAAATGCTGGTGGTACGCACCAGGCCAGGCAGCATCTATAGGAAGAAGCACTGTCAACGTTTCGGGCCGAGACCCTTCGTCAGGACTAACTGAAAGGAAAGATAGTAAGAGATTTGAAAGTAGGAGGGGGAGGGGGAAATTCGAAATGATAGGAGAAGACCGGAGGGGGTAGGGTGAAGCCGAGAGCTGGAAAGGTGATTGGCAAAAGGGATACAGAGCTGGAGAAGGGAAAGGATCATGGGATGGGAGGCCTACGGAGAAAGGACAGGGGAGGGGACCACCAGAGGGAGATGGAGAACAGGCAGAGTGATGGGCAGTGAGAGAAAGAAAAAAAGGGAGGAGGAAAAGAACAGAAAAAAGCAAACACAAAAAAGTAAATAAATCAGGGATGGGGTAAGAAGGGGAGGAGGGGCATTAATGAAAGTTAGAGAAGTCAATGTTCATGCCATCAGGTTGGAGGCTACCCAGCCGGTATATAAGGTGTTGTTCCTCCAACCTGAGTGTGGCTTCATCTTGACAGTAGAGGAGGCGCAACACACACAAAATGCTGGTGGAACACAGCAGGCCAGGCAGCAGCAATACCTTTTTAAATTTTAACTTTTAAAAGAACTTTTAAGTTCTTTTTTTCCCAGCTCTAGATTTTCAAATATGTTATTGCACAATCAGGTAACCTGATCATTTGCAATTGTGCTTTATAACACATTGTATAAATATCCTTGTTAGTATATGTATATAATTATAAATTCGTATACTATATAAATTAGTATATGACTGGTAATTATTGATTTGTTTTCAGGGTTCCCTCCAATTGAATAGTTAATACCATTGTTAGCTTCCATTGAGGTCATTATCACTTAAGCATATATATGTATTAGAAGTATTATTTGGCTGAATCAAAAGGAATATTTTGGATGAAAATGGTCTTCAAGCTTTATAGGCATAAATTATACTCAGTGACTTAATAGTCAATGGTTTACCCTTTGTGGAAAAATAATTTTTATCACTGTTGGGGAAACCCTTGAATTGCATTTCCCTTTGTTAATTTGCCACTTAGATCAATCCACAAACAAAGATTAATCAAAGTGTGCATCAAGTTTCCTGTAATGGCTACAGAATCAACAACTGGCGCCATGAACTGCCCTGAGACCCATGGTGATTTAGGAAACTACACATTTCCTGCTGATTTACTGGTTTGTCTGCAGCGATTCACCCACTGACTGCTTTGGGAACTCATTACGCCTCTACGTTAATTAAGTTGAGGGAAATTTAGAAACATGCAAATTACAGAACTCCATGCATTTATTACAATTTGGCATTTCTGCTAGAGATTCAGCTCAGTACTTTAATGCAGTTTGTCATGCTGATGACAACAGTTAAACATGAATCCCAGGATCCTCCCCAGTTAGCTGATGGGAACCAAGATAAATGAGCATCACTACAGTTGGGTGCAGTCGGCATTCCTGGCTTGAGCAAGGGCACAATTTCCTTTTCCTGTTTGTTCTCTAGTGGCCCCTGTTGGAACCATTTATAAATGCCTATCAGCTTCTCCAAAGTGCAAAGTTCAAAGTACACATATGTCACCACATACTACACCGACATTCACTTTCTTGTGGAATTCAACAGTAAATATAAAGAAACACAATAGAATCATTAAAAAAAACTGCTCACAAAGATAGACAAACAATGTATGAGCAAGAGACAAAAGAATTGTGCAAATACAAAAGAAGCAAAATAATAATAAATAAATAAATAAATAGATAGATGAATGAATGTGAATGAATAAATAAATAAATGATACTAAGAACATGAGTTCTTGAAAGTGAAATCAAAGGTTGTGGAATCAGTTCAAAGTTATCTATGCTGGTTCAGGAGCCTAATGGTTGAGGGGCAATAAGTGTTCCTGAATCTGGTTGAGTGGGAACTTAGGCTCTTTTTGCACCTCCCTGTTGGCACTAACGAGAAGACAGCATAGTTCAGGTGGTGACTGTCCCTGATGATAGAAGCTGCTTTTCTGTACCGCGCTCCACATAGATGAACACAATGGGTGGGGAGGATTGCTTGTGAGGAGACAAATCTTAAGATAACATGCAGTATAGTAGACTCTACATATCTTTATAATAATATACTTCGAACTTTAAACTGAGGCAAGTGGAGAATCAGTCAGAGGTTTCAGTCTTATGCCAACAGGATATGTGTTTCATCCCGAGAATAAATACCAGTTGGAAGGTTGGATTCATTGGGCACCCGTTCAGCACATTTTCCAAATTATTTTCACTATTAGAAGGAATTAAACTATGAAGAGATTTAAATCTGATGGTGAGGGTCTTAAGTTGGAGACACTTGGTGCTGTGGAACAAATATATCAATGATTATAGGAGTGATGTGTGAATAAGACATGGTTTACAGTCAGATACAGGCAGTATTTGATGAGCTGAATTTTGGGATCAAGAGATGGCGGACAATAGGTCATTGGCGTTGGAGAATGTCAGTCTAGTTATTTTGAGAAATGATAAAGTAATATGAAAGAATTTGATCAGCAGATGGGCTAAGACAGAATGTGAGGGTCTAGAAATCCCATTACATGACAATGCATGTTAGTAAGCACACATTCAAATGCCTAATACAAGGGGAATGTATTTCTGGAAACTTCATTAACAGGGGAGTCACAGGCCAAGTACAGTGATATGAAAGTGTGTCATCCATGCTATCGTATACCTGAAGCTCACAAGTCTCAGCAGCCACTTAAACTGAACAAACCTTCCCTTGCTTGGATTTACTTAAAAAGGTTCAAGCTTATTTAATTGATTGCCAAATAACATGAATTATCCTTTCTTTAAGTAGTTTTCTCTGCTTTCACTCCCATATCCTCACAATATCTTCATGTCACCCAATCACTTCTTCAGTCAAAACCTACTTAATAGTCTTCATGCCACTGCCTGTAAGGAGTTTGCACATTTTCATCGTGACCCCGTGGGATTCCTTCAGGTGCTCCAGTTTCCTCCCACAGTCCAGAGACGTACTGGTTGGTAGGTTAATTGGTCATTGTATATTGTCCCATGATTAGGCTAGTGTTAAATCAGGGGTTGCTAGACAGTGTGGGTCAAAGGGATGGAAGGGCCTATTCCATGCCTCCAACCCCTAAAGTCCAAGGTCTTCTTAATCTGACTTAAGTCTCTGATCCTCTAATTGAACCATCTTGCCCATGTTCCAGACCAATCATCCTATAATTTCATAAGTAGTGCAAAAATAGAAATGAAATATTAGTGAAATATAAGTTGTTCATGGGTACATGGGTACAATGTCCATTCGGAAATCAGATGGCAAAGGGGAAGAAGCTGTTCCTGAGTGATTGAGTGTGTGCCTTCAGGCTTCTGTACCTCCTTCCTGATGATAGCAATGAGAACAAGGCATGACCTGGGTGATGGGAGTCCTTAATGATGGACAGCCTTTTTCATCATGCAAGCATAGTGGTTGATGTAACACTATTGCACCACGGGGAGCCCAGGTTCAGTTCTGCCACTGTCTGTAAGGAGTACATCTTCACCATGACTACATAGATTTGCTCCAGGTCCTCTGATTTCCTCCCACATTGCAAAGATGTACATGTTAGTAGGTCAAATGGACATGTGGGTGTAACTGGACAAGGTGGACTTGTTGGGGTGAAAGGGTCTGTTACCATAAATCATGAATCAACCACAACCAAAAATAAAAATATCAGAAGGGCAAATGAAGCAAGTTTAATTTCTGTTCATCTGATTGGAATGAAAGCATGGTGTAGCAGTTCATATGCTCTTTGACAGCCGCAATAGCGCTGGTCTGATTCTGACTTTGAATGTCCTTGCAGAGTTTGCACATTCTTGATGTGACCGTGCAGGTTTCACCCTGTTCCTTTTGACCTCCCAAACATGTGCGGGTTGGATACTGTAACTCAACTATACAGTAGTTGGTAGGAGATCTGGGGAGGAGGAGAGCTGATGGACACTTGAGAGAGAATCTGTTACAGGGTAATAAATTACAAAGGCAATTGATAAGTTTGCTCTGAGGGCTGTAAGTGACCAGATGGGCAGAATGGTCTCTTTTCATTTCTTAGGAAAATATGAGCTGTTTATGCCCTGAAGCCTGGGTGTAAAATAAGATGAAGACTATACTTGGCACACGTTATTGATAGGCAATGAATTATGTTTTAAAAAAAATATGGGTCATCATTCAGCTTGCCTGACATGTCTTATTATTGCTCACAGAGTTTTAGATTGAGAAAACTTTGCCGAGGCAAATGAAGTGACAAGTGAAATTATGGCCTCGTAGTTGCATACACAATATGTGTAATGATGAACTACCTCACAGCAGTGGCAGAACACTTGGCCAAAAATGGAAAGTGGTGGATAGATTAGCAGTAAAGGCTAAAGCAAAAGAGGAGAGAAATAAAATTTGGGGATAAGTAGATAAATTAGAACATAAAACAGCATGAAAGCAAACCCATATACTAAAAGGCAAAAAAAAAATTAAAGCGAGCCCTATTATACGCATGACAATCACCAAATATCTCACATTATTGTACTTGCTTATGTTGCTAAATAGAGTTGTTTGACACTTGTATTCAAGTTGTGCTCCATACAGCTTGATGAAATTGATGGATATACAGATCCTTGAAGATCAGAGTGGTGATCTATGCCTGGAGCCGAAAGATCTGTGAGAGATCTAAAATGGATTTCTTGCACCTGTAGTTAGTGATTGGGAGAGGGACATAGAGTCGACACACGTGAGGCAATGCAGCAGTGAGGTCATGGGCTCTATACAGATTACAGAGAAGGAGGTGTTTGCTGAATTGAGGCAAATTAGAGTATACAAAATTATGAGGAGTATAGGTAAGGTAAATGTAAGCAGGCTTTTCCTCTGAGGTTGGTGGGACTAGAGTTAGAGGTCATGGGCTAGGGTGTAAGTTTAAGGGAAGCAACATGGACATGTTCAAAGAGGTGCAGGCTGAACATTCCTCATTGAACATAAACAGCTTCTTTGTGGAGAGAGTTAAGAGCACCAAGGTTCTAGGAGTGCATCTAATGGATGATCTCATCTGGACGCTCAACACCACCACTTTGGTGAAGAGAGCACAGCAGCATCTCCACTTCCTGAGAAGGTTGAGGTGAGGAGGAACCCTTCCCATTCTAACTGAATTTTGCAGGAGCATCTTCGAAAGTGTCCCGACCAGCTTTGCATAGGAATCATAAGGCATGTGACCACCAGTCCCTGCAAACGATTGCAAGGACTGCTGAGAGTATCATCAGGGTCTCTCTTCCATACATCAGAAATATTTATCATGAGCACTGCATACACATGACTCGTAGCATTGTCAATGTTCCCCCCCACCATCTGTCCAGCAATTTCTTTGACCACCTCCCGGCAGGCAGGTGGTAGTGTTGTATTAGAACAACAGAAAATAGGATGAGAACAGCTTCTTCCCCCAGGCCATAATGCTATTAAACTCCTTGGCTCCACCCAGGTTTCAACATGCATGAATCGCCAGTAGTGTTAAACTGTTTACTTTTTACTTATGTCGTAAACACACCTTATTATTAGTTAGCAACACAACATAAAATGCTGGAAGAACTCAGCAGCCAGGCAGCATCTGTGGAAAAGAGTAAAGTCAATGTTTCAGACTGTGACCCTCATCAGGACTGGTGAAGAGTCTCAGACCGAAACGTCGACTGTACTCTTTTCCACAGATCCTCCCAGGCCTGCTGAGCTCGTCTGGCATCTTGTGTTCTGTTGCTTGGAATTCCAACATCTGCAGATTTTCTCTTGTTTGTGACCAATATTTACTGCCCATTCCTATTCGCTTTGAACTGGTAAAATGATTAAAATAGTTTCAATTAGACCAGACTGGTTAGATTTTCTTTCTTGAAATTGAGTGAATTTTTAAAGCATTCTCATAGTTTCATAGTTAACTGTACTGTATGTAGATTTTTAAAAGAAGTACATATTTAATTAATTATTTTAAGAAGGTAAGTTTGCCAGCTGGGATTTGGATTTATATCTCTAGATCAATACACAGGGAAGGTAAACTCTTAAGGTATATATTTAACTTCCCCCCTAAAAAAATGAACTATCAACTATCATTAATGTATACCAGCTATAAATGTTAACTACTTATATCTGTAAAGTTATAGAATTGACTAATTACTTACAGTGACATATATACCAAAAATAAATTTACTCATTTTCATATCTACAGTTAAATATTTATGTCTGTGAAAGTATTGAATTGACTATTTACTTACAGTGACTTATATTATTTGTTTGTCACAGTAGTGTAGCTGTTTTTTATACTGCCATTACATTGACGGCGTTTAGGGCAGCAATGAAGATTCTCCATCTCTGGCAGTGTTCACAGGATCCTTCATCAGGGCAGTATCTTACTTTTCAGATTTCACTACTGTCAGTCATGCAAGTTCTGGGTGGAGACTCACGAACACCATCACACTTAGATGTGAAAGGATTCTTCATTGCTGCTTCCATAACAATTTTGTTTTACCAGTCAGGGTTGTTAGCCCTGAGCTGAATCCCTGAACCTGGAGGACAGGTGGACCACTCTTAGTCTGTCCTCTACCCTTTGACCTGCTTGGCATGGTGACCCTAACAAGAGCCAAAGTATAAAGCCCTGACTCCAGCCAACATCGGTCTCGAGGTCATTTAGGCACGCAAGCCTCCAAACCACAGGGTTACGGTCCTCCAATAGAAACATAGTTGTTCGAGCAATGCTATTACAGTGCAGAGTTTAATTCTGACTCCATTTATAAGGAACCCCTACGTCCTTCCCGTATGCATGTGGATTTTCTCCAGGTCCCCATTTTCCTCCCACAGTCCAAAGATATATCAATTGTAATTTAATTGATCATTGTAAATTGTCCTGTGACTAGGGTTAAATCGGGGGGTGGGGCGGGGGGAGGTTGCTGGGCAGTGTGGCTTGAAGGGTCGGAAGGGCCTATTCTGTGCTGTATCCCTAAATAAATATCCCAAATATAAATTGCCTCATTTTATTAGCTTTCTCAATCACACATTTTACATTATAAGCTCAACTTAATATATCTACCTAATGCATTTCAGATACTAATAATTCTTGTGAATCACTTCCCTAAACAGTAATCATACCAGCTCCTATTTGAGTACGTATGACAATTGTTACATATGATTGCATGAAAGTACATGATGCCAAATATTTTTTAAACATCAATCATAACACTAAATACATATTAGCTGCTACTACAAATGAAATTAAATATCATTGTTACTAGATGGGTGAGGTGAAGGCTCCAAAATATCCCTACTCATAATGACAAAGGTACATTAGCAGCAGTAGGTTTCTGACTTTGATTTATAGCAGCAGTCCTTCATCATTGTTGATAAACCCTAAAATGCCCTCACTAACAGTACTGTGGAGTGCCTTCACTACAAGCACTACAGTTGCTCAAGATGGTGACTCACCACCACTTTCCCTGAGTTATTTAGGGATAGGCAATAGGTCTTGGTAGCGATGCCTAGAAGATAAAAAAAAATAAAGATTAATGGCGAACTATTGTAAGCACAGTTATTGAATATAGCAAATAATACTTCCAACAGCGGCCAGTTTTCAGACCTGAACATGGATTGTAGATTGAATTTAAAATGCGGCTCTGAACAATGGTCTTCTTGGAGCTGCATTTTGGGGTTGATTGCAAACAAAGGAACACCCCATTTGACCTCAGATGTCTGCATATGTATAAATGCAACCCAGAGTCAGTGGAAATTAACGTTCATTTTCGGTGTCTGGAGTGCTTGCTGTGAAGATCGAGGTGTCTGAAAATCATATGTCATTCAAAGGATGCATTGTAGGCTTTGTAACAATAGAATTGTCCTGCTGTTATCTTTGATCTTTAGCATATAAAATGTCATGCAATATTGCGTCAGGCTGGCCTCTTCTTCCAAGAATGGCTCGAATATCATGCCGGCTGGTCACTTTGCTGAATAAAGGCTTCTATATCTATTAGCTTCAGTGTCTCTCTGGAGACTTTGTTCACAGTCACAACAAGCACAATCATGCGTGTGTGTGTGTGTGTGTGTGTGTGTGTGTGTGTATATAAAATTATTCCTTCTGAAGTTTGTCCATCTTCATGCCTCTACTCTCACTCTTATCTTATTTGGATATTTGGATCATTTGGAATATCGTGAGCAGATTTGGGCCCCATACATAAGTAAGGATGGCATTGCAGCGTGTCCAGGGAAGGTTTACAAGAATGATTCTGGGAATATTCAGGTTAGTATATGAGGATCATTTGATGGTTCTGAGTCTGTACTTGCTGGAGTTTAGAGGAATGAAGGTTGGTGGATCTCATTGGAATCTACCAAATATTGAAAAGCCTGGATAGAGTAGATGTGGAGAGGATGTTTCCAGTAGTGAGAGAGTCTAGAACCAAAGGGCAGAGCCTCAGATTAGAACGACATTCCTTTAGAACAAAGATAAGGAGGAATTTCTTCTGTCAGAGGGTGGAGAATCTGTGGAATACATTACCACCCCTTCAGGCCAAGCCATTGGGTATATTTAAAATGGAGGTTAATAGGTCTTTGATTGGTAAGAGTGTCAAGGTTTACAGGGAGAAGGTAAGAGATTGGAGTTCAGGTCATGATCAAATGACAGAGCAGACTCAATGGACTGAGTGACTGAACTGTGCTCTTATGTCTTATGGTCTTATATTACCCACTCTCTAATTTTCTGTAGGGGTTGGATTTTTTCACCTTTCCTGCTCTCCCTGTTGAAGTTATTAAATTCCCTCTCTGTATTGATTCCAATGATCGTAATACAGTATATAACTGTTTTCAGCTTCACTTATCACACTCTTGCTACATTATATTAAAATGGATTTCATTAAGTCTTGTTCTAGTCTGCAGATTCAAGCTAATTTTGCAATTCTGTAAACAATAAAACGTGAATAGACACCAAATCGTCTAGGATTCTTGCAGTGTCTTATTGTTCACAATGGCATCATCTGACTTAATACCAGAAAACACTGAAAACACTCAACAGGTCAGATAGCATTACGAGAGGCATTACAGAAATAAAGTTTCAAGTAGAAAACCCTAATCAGAATTGTGAAGGAAAGAACTAATTAATGACAATGCAGGGACAGTGAGACTGAGGTGGATAGGAAAAAGGGAACATCTCTGAAAGGTCGGGTCCATGATTGCCTGTAGGATAAGTTGTAAATGAGGTCATCTCGTTGACAGGTTTATGATCATAGTTTCAGAGGGAGAACATGCTTGTCTGTTCATGAAAAGCATGAGCAAATGAAGGGTGAGAATACAGACAAAAAAAAACTGTACAAGTTTCAAAATGCAAGGCTACAGGACATAGCCTGCGGGTCATGCCTGATGACAGAGAGAGGAAAACCAAGACAGACTCAGAAAGGCAGCAAAATGTTCGGATGAAAAATGAGGTGTGTTTCTTCTCAAGCTTATGGGGGGCATTGCTATAACTGTAGTGTATTGAATACTTCCGTAATATTTGAGTAATATTGTAAAGATATTGTTTAATTAAGCATTCTTTCTTTACATAATTCCAAATGGGTTATATATATATGTGATCGGGGTTAATCATTATGTCACCACACTATCTCTGAGCGCCTCACTAAAGAAAAACTAAGTTGGCAAATTTCCCAGGCTCCAGTTTTTATCTTTTGATTAGTTTCTGGAGCTACAAAAAAATAGCAGTGGCAACGATGAAGTTTTAAATGAATACCTACCTGTTGAAGCACAGCACGTTTTTCTTTTCAGAAGCAGGACAGAAATGTTTAAGTTTAAAAAAAGGCAGAAAATGGACAAAATTAACAAGCTGTGAATACTGAGTGATCATAATAAATAACAGAAATGGCTCATTACTTTAGAAAGATAGATGTGTTTGATTGCACCACAGGTAACTGTATGATGCACACTGAACAAATTAAGAAGTATTTTGAAGCAAATGAAATAGCCAATAAAAGATGAGTGCCACTGTTGCTGAGTGCCATGGGTGTCAAAGACACAAATAAATTGCAGTCAGGAATGAAAGTGAGCATGAACAAAATTGCAATGTCTAAACAGAAATCTACTTGGCTGAACAAACTGTGCTACCATTGTGGCAGGAAGTCAAATACACCAGACCAATGCATGTTTAAAGGCAAACTTGCAGAAAATGCAACATAGTTAAGATGCATAAAGAGCACGTTGGGCAGACAGAAGTTGATGGGGCTGCATAGGGAAGAGAAAAAGATAAAAAGTCAAGTAGCACTTTCCCAAAGAGCACTGATCAGCGTACAGTTGATAAGAATCTGATAATGATGAGAGTGATAGAGGACTGTGTAGCCTTGAGACTTACAATGTGAAGACTAACAATTGACAAGTAATATGGCCTACACCAGAAGTGAACGGCAAAATAATTAAAACGGAGCTGGCTGAGCTGTCTCAGTCATTCCACAAAAGGAGTTTGAATGGCAATTCAAAGATACTGACTTGAAGCCTGCAGATATCCAACTAAGAACTTATATTGGAGAAAAGATAACTCCTGTGGGAATGGCATTCATAACAGTGAAATAACAAGCCACATTGGGCTTGCATGTGGTAAAGGCAGTGGGCCAATAATGTAGGGTCATAAATAGCTGAGACAGCTGCAACATAATTGGAGATCCAACTACCATCTGCATGCCACATAACCTGTGACAGAGTCAGCTGAAAGTGAATTAAAAAAGGTACTGGATGATGCCACAGCAGTGTCCAAGGATGGCGCTGGAAAACTCAAACATATTAAGGGGAAAATCGTGTTAATGAAAATGCCATGCCCAAGTTTTACAAAGTTCATCCGGTTCCTTATACCATCCACGCTCAAGTAGCCAGTGAGCTAGATTGCTTGGAGGCTGAAGGAATTATTTCCAAGGTTGAGTGCGGCCCATGAACAATGGCGGTGGTCTCAGTAGCTAAGGAGAATGGATAGGTTAGGATGTGTGGTGATTTTAAGACACCATCAACCCAGTACTGAAAGTAAATCAATTACCACTGCCCAGGAGAGAGAATATCATTGCAAACCTTTCTGGAAGAAAACACTTCAGTAAGGTGCCTACCTACAGACGGTGAAGGAAGAAGAGTCCAAAGTGTTTCTCATTATAAAACACTCACAAAGGGCTTTATCACTATAATAGGCTAATGCTTAGAGCAGCATCTGCATCTGCACGGTGACAGAAGGCTATGGACCAGGTTCTGTATGGCTGCCCAGGCACTCAGTGTTACCTGGATGACATCATTGTTTCTGGAGAGGATGATAAGCAACATCTCCAAAATCTCAAGACTGTGTTAAAACGATTAGAAAACTATGGGCTCCGAGCCCAACACAACTGCCAATTCTATAAACCAAGCAATATGTCACATATTTGAGTTGAGATGCATTCTACATTGAGTTGGAGTTTATAGCTAAGCACAGAAGGGTGCAGTGAATTGTAAGTATATTGTTTGATTAAGCATTCTTTGCTTGCTTATACAATTCATTATGGGTTATGTGTAAGAAGTACATGAATGACATATGTCATTATCCCACCATGTCATATGTGAGATCATCACTAAAGAAAAACTGAGTAGGCAAACTTCCTGGGCTCTGGTGCTTTTCTTTCAATTAGTTTCGGGAGTTACAAAACATAACAGCTGCAGTGCAAGATCTGAAGATAGATAGGGAGCAGTAAGAATGGGATGGGAATTAAAGCAGCAGCTAATAAGAATCTCAGACTCCCATCCGTGGACTGAAGCAGATGCTCAAATGAAAGCAGTCATCCAATCGGCATTTGCTTTTTCCAGCATAAGACTATCATTTCTTGAGTACAGTGTAATTACTGCTTCTGTCGGCTTGTTTCATGTCTGTACATTTAGGTTTTGCCCTGAGAGCAACTGCTTCACATTTCCCAGCATCCGATCCATACAGCTGGATGTTCTGCCCACTTTCCTCCAGCATGTCAATCAATTATCCCTAAAGCAGCTCAGGTATGAACAGAATTCTCCCTGTATCCTTCGCAATCCTGCAGTGAGTACCTGACCCAAAAGAGATCTGCACATTACAGCTCTGAAATAATCATCAACTATGTGGGGACCGTTGCGTCGAGCACTTCCACTCAATCTGTCAAAAGTGAAACTTCCTGGTGGCCAAACATTTTAATTCCAATTTCCATTCTTGTGCTGACATGACAATAGACAATAGGTGCAGAAGTAGACCATTCGGCCCCTCGAGTCTGCACCGCCATTCTGAGATCATGGCTGATCATTCACTATCAATACCCAGTCCCTGCCTTGTCCCCATATCCCTTGATTTCCCTATCCATCAGATATCTATCTAGCTCCTTCTTGAAAGCATCCAGAGAATTGGCCTTCACCATCTTCCGAGGCAGTGCATTCCACACCTCCACAACTCTCTGGGAGAAGAAGTTCTTCCTCAACTCTGTTTTAAATAACTGACCTCTTATTCTCAATCCATGCCCTCTGTTACTGGACTCTCCCAACATCTGGAACATATTTCCTGCCTCAATCCTATCAAATCCTTTAATTATCTTAAACGTTTCAATCAGATCCCCTCTCAATCTCCTCAATTCCAGTGTGTACAAGCCCAATCTCTCCAATCTCTCTGCGTAAGACAGCCCTGTGAATCTGCAACCTAGTGAATCTACGCTGCACTTCCTCAATTGCCAGAATGTCCTTCCTCAAACCTGGAGACCAAAACTGTACATAATTTTCCTTCAAAAAGGACATCCTTGCTCTTGTATTCAATTCCCCTTGTAATAAAGGCCAACATTCCATTTGCCCTCTTCACTGCCTGTTGCACTTGCTCATTCACCTTCATTGACTGGTGAACTAGGACTCCTAGGTCTCTTTGCATTTTTCCCTTACCTAACTCTACACCGTTCAGACAATACTCTGCCCTCTTGTTCCTGCTTCCAAAGTGGATAACTTCACATTTATTCACATTGAATGACATCTGCCAAGTATCTGCCCACTCACCCAGCCTATCCAAGACTTCCTGTATTCTCCTAATGTCCTCTTTGCATGTCACACTGCCACCCAGTTTAGTATCGATTCATGGCTTTCTCTTGTGCCAAGTCGAAGTTACCCTCAGGGTCGGGGAACACCTTATATTCCATTTTGTTTGCCTCCAACTTGATGGCATGAATATTGGTTTCCCCTTCCTTTTAAAAAAAAAATTCTCTCCCCCTCCCCTTTTCTTCTGTTCCCCAGTCTGGTCTCTTAGCTCTTCTCAGCTGCCTATCACCAACCACTGGATACACTCCTCCTTCCCTTTCTCCTATGCTGCACTCTCCTCTCCTTTCCAATCACCTTTCCCACCCACCTGGCTTTACCTATCACCATCCATCTGTCCTCCTTCCTCTCCCCCCACCTTTTGTTCAGGTGTCTTCCCCTTTCTTTTTCAGTCCTGAAGAAGGGTCCCAGCCCAAAATGTCAACTGTTTATTTTTTCCAAAGATGCTGCCTGTCCTGCAGAGTTCCTCCAGCAGTTTGTGTGTGTTGCTTTGCATTTCCAGCATCTGCAGAATCTCTCATGTTTATAGCTCCAATCACTGGTCTTCTGTGCTACACTTGGAACCCTGGAAAATCTCTGTATGGACTGGGCTGTAAGGTTCAATCAGGGACTTCACAACAACCTCATCGGAGACTTCATCTGTGATTTGTGTTGCTTTTAAACTCACTGACATTTCATCCGTCTTCAATGTCTCCAGCAGCAATATAATGCTTTTCTTCTCATGTAAGGCTATATTGCTCCATTATATGAGCCCAACGATACTATTAAATTGCAGGAACATCTCAAATTGTTCCAAACGCAAGAAAAATGGTTAAGGCTTCTCATATTTCTGAAGCGTGCAGACATATTACGGGCTCTTGATGCCTGCCATTATCACTAATCCACTTAGCAAAACCCCATTCTCCGATTATTACTCTTCTGCTCGCTCCAGCAGCAACACACCAATGCCATGTCTGAAGGCCTTTCTCAGTTGCTGCTTTCTGAGGCGAGTTAAACGATAGAGCCAGCAGTAAAATATCCTTAACTTAAGGCAGTTGTTACTCCCAAATGGTGCTCTCACTGCCTACCACATCCCAAAGACATACAAATGGTTCAAATAGTTAACCTTAATATCAGAGAATGTATACAGTATACAACCTGAAATTCTTACTCTTTGCAGACATCCATGAAATGAGAAACGATAGAATAAAAAAGAGAAAGCCATAGAATAAACGATAGAAAGATCAGAACCCAAAGCTCCTCTTTCACCCTCCAATCACAAAAGCACCAGCAGAAACATTGACCCTTGCCCTCCCACTCCCCCCAATTGCACCACCCACCACCATGCAAGCAATAGCAAAAGTCCCCCCAATTGCACCACCCACCACCATGCAAGCAATAGCAAAAATCTAGAGATTAATTAGCTGCCATTAACTACTGTTGTTACAAAAACAAAATCAAAAGGGAAATGATGGGCTTAAGAGAGAGAAAATGTTCTCGGTCTACAGGGAAATCAGATGACTGCGAATTAGGCAAATGGATTAACTCTGCTGGGAGTCAATATAGATTTGTGGGGCAGAATGGCTTCCTTCTCTGTCACAATAAAGATGGTAAATTGGCCTCAACAAACAACTTTACCTTAACCAAAAGCCTTAAAATGTGAGCTTTCTGCTTCAGTTTTCCATACATTTATGTATCAAAACTCATACCATATTGTATGAACAGTTCTCGCAGTGCACTCAGTTGTTCATTTCATTTGTTAATTTCTTCCTTACTGCATGGGTACTACAGTTTTGTAGTCGTTAACACAGTGATTTACCGGGCTTCAAATCTCGCCACTGCCTGTACATTCTCTCCGTTACCGCATGGGTTTCCTCTGGATGCTCTGGTTCCCACCCACTGACCGAAGTTCTACCAGTCGGTAGGTTAACTGGTCATTTTAAATTGTCCAGTGATTACATCACGAGTCGCTGGGCAGCGCAGCTTGAAGGGCTGGAGGCTGTATCTCAATAAATAAATATCAGTCATAATAATTATATAGATTATTGTTTAAATGCTCACTTAAGGAATGTAATTCATGTGTGAATGTATGGGAAAGAACAATTAAGTTCATGTCCTGTCACAACTGACTTAAGTTCCACACTGGGACACTTTTGCTGTTGTTTCATACTTTTGTTGTTAACAAACTGAAATACACAAAATGTTGTCAAGGCAATTTAATGTATGAAGGAGATAATGATCTTTTCAGCTACCAGTTGAGATGCAAATATAAACTCATTCAGCTCCAATATTTTTGGCTGAATTTCAAATGTGCATTAGCAAACTTCTTCAAAGTACAATACATCTTTATTAGGTCGCGGCTGTCTCCATCTCCTGGCTTCATAAGTTATTTGGGGTATCATAAAAGAAGCCTCTGTGAATCTGTAGCTTCTTATGTTTCCCAAGAGTCCAGAGCAGAGAGATAATCCCAGAGCAATGAGGCTATACTTAGACATAACTATGAACCTTTTTGGTTAAGTGCACTTACAGTGTTTGAAAGGCCTGAATCATCTAAAGTCTTGCAGATTAAATTTCTTATTATTGTGTACCATGTTAAGATGAAGTGCTTGATGGTGAATTACAGACCCCACAATGAAAATCACACACCAGAATTCGCTATGCCGTGAAAAAAGCCTTAAATTGTAAGTTTTCTGTTTCAGGCATTCTATCCTACGAGCTGAAAAAAGAAGCTCTTCAAATTTCCAATAATAAAGCATTTATTCTAATTCCCTGCATGGAGGCATACTTGTAGAAAGCTTTAATTAGAGACAGAGCTATGGAGATAACTTGTTAACATGCCTAGAAAGAATCGCGCTTGCTGGAAACTCATATAGCAGAATATGTGAACTGCACCTCATGTGAATCATGTTCACAATCACTCCCATCTGGACTCCTAGACTTCTGGAGGCATCAAGGAATTTTCTCAGTTCAAGAGAAACCTTAATTGATGTGTCCTACATATACGGCCACTGGATCATTGATCAGTCTGCTTTGGAGAATTCCCAATGAATATAAGCCCCATATTTAGACTAATCATATGATAAATTACAGATTCAATTCCTTTATTCTGGCACCCTTTCAATCTGACTAGTGCAGGGTCACAAAAATTCTGGACATAGAAATTGACCTCCACCACCTTCTTCTGAGTAGAACTGTTTCTTTTAAGTATGGACACTCTCCAGGCTATGTAAGCATTCCAAGAATTCTCCATAACCCAAAGTTTCTGTAAATCAGAAAAGCTGTTGGCTGGGATCATTGTAAACTGAGATTGTAAAAGTTGCATTGGTATATTAATTATCTACCAATTAGTACTGATCTTAATTAATTTTAGAACTTAGTTAGAATTGCTTAATTAGTAGAGATGTGTACTACACATTCAAAACATAGCAGACCTCAGGAGTTGCCAGACCATGGAATGCCAAGCTGGAGAGTTCCGACCTGTATCTGCAGTGAAATAACAAACTGTTTATCTTCTAATTCACATGGCTTGATAAAAGGATGACTGCTCAAATTAAACATTTAAAATAAATATTATTTACTGTCATCTCTTCCATGTCACTGAAGTAAGGTTCTCACCACAGACAACACTGCAATATTTACTTAATTGATTATCTGTCAAGAAATGGAACATCAACAAAATTTTACAGGCAACTTTAATGCATAAGGAAAGATTATACGAGGTAAGTTTAACTTTTCACTCAGGAGTAACTAAATCCTTCCTTTGGGTATAAAAATGGCTGATTACTACTGACAAGAGAAACATAATTAAGATGTAACAGTGAGAAACAATCGCTCTGGGACTGAGAGTTTCTGTGCACAGTAATATGGAAACACATGAAAACCTTGACTGAACAATCTGATATGTTTATTCAAGTGGCTGATCCAATTGCAAACAGAGTTCTGATTCTCAATAAATTGCTCATAGTGAGGTAGAAAATGAGCTGTTTTATAACAATAAGGGTGTTATGCATGCTGTGTGATTATCAGAGTCACTAACCAGGGATGAATGAATAAGGTAAATTTTATCTACCTAATCTACAAAGTATAACAGTGAAACTGTGTTGGGAAGTTGTTGCAGGGAGCAAATGTAACTCTTAAAGCATATATACGCAATATACATGTATTAGAATATTAGCCTCAGAGAAGTGATTTGTACAGTTTGGAAAAGCATGAGTTGATTATCTCAAAGAACACATTGGTGCTTACATGAATAATAAATACACTGTTAAACAAAGATTTTGATTCCTGAATACTTTTGGGTGAAAATTTTGGATTTTTGGGCTTCTGATTATGACAATCACCCTGAAATTTCCGAATCACATACTATTTTTTGTAAACATATATATTTGTTATTTTAATTCATAACTCAAGTCAGAATAACTGATGCCAAGATTAAGGGAAGCTTTTTTTTGATTATGGAAGACATTTTTGTTGGTCCACAAATCAAACATGTCATCTACGACGAACAATTCAAAGAACTTTAGGGGTGGACCAGAGGAAATCACATGGAAGGCATTCAAGGATGTTGTTGAAAGTTTCTTTTGGCAACTACGGAGCACCAAACTACATGCAGTTGCTTGACAACATGCTTCAAGCATACAATACATGCAATATGTCACTAAAGATTCACTTTCTACATTCCCATTTAGACTTCTTCCCTTCAAATCTTGGGGCTGTCAGTGACGAGCATGGTGGATGGTTTCACCAGGCTATTGCAGTCATGGAAAAACAATATCAGGAAACTGGAATAAGAGCATAAGAAATAGGAGCAGGAGTAGGCCATCTGGCCCGTTGAGTCTGCTCCGCCATTCAATAAGATCCTGGCTGGTCTGACCATTGGTGCTAGCTGATTATGGTTGGGCACAGCACAGAAGCAAGAAGCCTCAGACTCTGAGTACAAATGGAAATCATCAACAAAATATTTTTGGCTCAGTACTACTACTCAATTAAACACATTATATTCAAACAAAATTAATTTCTTGTTTCTCCTAATTCTAACGTGATACAAGTAATCTGAAATTATATTCGTGTTCAGCTTCAAGTGGTCTATCATAAACATGAAAGATTTCTGAGGAATTAAGCTTTGAAAAACTGTTGTTTAGAGTTATTAACAAAAAGATAGCAATTTATTGAAGTGGTATAAGAGTTATCAAAGCTGAAGATTTATCATAAAACTTATCAGGAACCCAAACCCAACTGGGGTGATATCCAGACTAGAACAGACAGCACGTTTAGCCACTGTGGAGTAAAGAAGGTGCAGCAAAAGAGGGCAAGGATTTCTCTTGCACACCCAAGCTTCACAGATGTACAATGGCCTACTGTATGTAATAATCCATCACCATTCTGGAAATGCTGGCTAGTGCATTTTGAAGCACACCTGCAGTGAATCTTCAGAATACCTGAGGCCTAGTCAATTAATAACTTACTGATAAAATGATTTATTGTTGGGTGTCGGTGTTGTGATTTTTGATGTGTGCCATGAGCAACATTGATTGTTGATATGTCTTGCTGCCTTGCAGCCACCGCTTAACCCTGCTTCTAAACAATAGGGGTTGAAGGGACCAGAAAATTAAACGTTAGTTGTATCTTCTGAGCAGTCTTTCCCACGCATGGATAGAGATCAAGTTATGCTTGAGTTGCAGGTGTACATTTATAGAGTGTGAACTTTTAGTTCTGTTGGCAGTGCCTTGATTCCCTCCCGGAGCTCTTTGAAGGGAGAAAGACTATCTTTGTCACGGAGCTTATTCTGATTGGAATTAGTGGAGTCAAATTTGTCACATGTAATGGCACTTCCAAACAACCCAACAGTGGCCTTATGCAGCTGTACCTGTAACCAAATTGGGTAGAAAGTGGAGTCAAGGTGAGTTTGACCACAATAGGTATAGCATACCCATCAGTCAGGTTTTCTTCAAGAAGGTTGCATGTGGCTTCCACTCCATTACAAGGGTATACTCAGCCTTGCAAACGATCACTCTTCAGCGAAGGCAAGGAAACGGATCCTTGGCTTCTACTCCATGTTCCCAGGCCAGTGAACTGGACCAACTGTACTAAAGCACTGAACATAGAACATAAACAGTACAATACAGTACAGGCCATTCAGCCCATGATGTTGTACTGACCCATTAACCTAAATTAAGATAAATCTAACCCCTCTCACATAGCCCTCCATTTTTCTTTCATCCATGTATCTATCTAAGAGTCTTTTAAATATTCCTAATATATCTACATCTACTACCACACCTGGCAGCATGTTCCATGCACTTGCCTCTTGCTCTGTAAAAAAACTACCTCTGCTTTCCCCCATACTGATCTCCAAATACATTAAAGTCATGGCCCCCATGAGCCATTTCCCACCCTGAGAAAAAGTCTCTGGCTGTCCACTCTATCTTTGCCTCTTATCACCTTGTACACCTCTATCAAATCACATTTCATCCTCCCTCACTCTAAAGAGAAAGATGTAAGTTGCACAACCTATCCTCATAAGGCATGCTCTCTAATCCAGGCAATATCCTAGTAAATTTCCTCTGCATTGTCTCTAAACCTTCCACATAGTTTCTGTAACGAGGCAACCTGAACTGAACACAATACTTTGTGGTTTAACCAGAGTTTTATAGAGCTGCTACATTACCTCACAGCTCTTGAACTCAATCCCCCAACAAATGAAGACCAACACACTATATGCCTTCTTAACCATCCTATTAGTTTGCGCTGCAACTTTGAAAATCTATAGGCTCTGTGAATCTGTGTATCTCAAGATCTCTCTGTTCCTCCACAATGTTAAGTATCCTGCCATTAATCCTGTATTCTGCCTTGAAGTTTGACCTTCTAACGTAAATCACTTCATAGTTTACAGGACTGAACTCCATCTGCCAATTCTCAGTCGAGCTCTGCATCCTGTCACTGCCACATTGTAGCCTACTACAATCTTCTACATTATCTACAAAACCATTACCCTTCATCTGTAAAATCACTACCCCACCCCTTCACTTTCTCAGCCAAATCATTTATAAATATCACAAAGGGCAGAACACCACTGGTCACTGACCTCCATCTACTACCACCCTCAGCCTTCTAGACAAAGTCAAATCTGAATCCAAACTGCCCGATTTCCCTGGATCCCATGCCTGCTGACTTTCAGAATGAGTTTACCATGGGGAACCACGTCAAACATCTTACTAAAATCCGTATACATCACATCCACTACTCTGCCTTTATCAATTTGTTTTGTGACTTCCTCAAATAATTCAGTCAAGATTTCAAGGCACGCCCACCCTTACAAAGCCATATTGTCTACCACTATGCAAACTATGCTTCTCCAAATTCTCATACATATTATCTCTAAGAACCCTCTCCAATTCTTTTGTCACCACTGATATAAGACTCACTGGTTAATAATACATTTCTTAACCAAATAAATAATATTAACCACCCTCCAATCTTCTTGTACTACTTCTATGGCCAGTGAGGATGGAAAGGTCATCACCAAAGACAATTTCTTCTCTTGCTTCCTCTAGTAACCTGGGGTATATCCCATGTAGCCCCTTGACT
This sequence comes from Hypanus sabinus, assembly GCF_030144855.1. Taxonomy (NCBI): domain Eukaryota; kingdom Metazoa; phylum Chordata; class Chondrichthyes; order Myliobatiformes; family Dasyatidae; genus Hypanus; species Hypanus sabinus. The sequence goes on from NC_082713.1 coordinate 163,306,706, forward strand.
TATTGATCCTAATGCTCTTTAAGCACATCCTATTTCTTAATGTTCCAGTATATCAGCTGACCTCACATTCATCAAGGTCCCACTTACAGGTGAAAAAGACCATAAGACATAGGAGCAGAATTAGGCCACTTGGCTCATTGAATCTGCTCTAGCATTCAATCATGGCTGACCCTTTTTTCACCTCCTCAGTCCTACCCCCCCTGCCTTCTCCATGTAACTTTTGAAGCCGTGTTCCAACCAAGCACTGATCAAGCTCTGCCTTAAATACACCTGACCTGGCTTCCACAGCTGCCTGTGGTAATAAATTCCACAAATTCACCACCCTCTGACTAAAGAAATTTCTCCACATCTCTGTTTTAAATGGACGCCCCTCTATCCTGAGGCTGTGCCCTCTTGTCCTAGACTATCCCATCATGGGAAGCATCCTTTCCACATCTACTTTGTCTATGCCTTTCAACATTCAAAAGGTTTCAGTGAGATCCCCCAGTTACTTGCCTCCTGCAACTTAGGTGTGATCACCTCACTGTAGCTCTGAACTCTCAGCTCCACATTATCCCAAAAGGATTAGGGGTCATCCAGCTGCAGCTCCAGTCTTCAGTCTCCAGTTATGAGCTGCACCTCGATGTACTTCTCACAGATAGAACAATCAGGGAGACTGGAGGTTTTCCAGATCTCCCACATCTCGCTAAATGAGCAGGATGACCTGGGATCTATTCTCACTACTCTATTTAGGCAACAGTTAACAAAGAAAGAGAAAGCCAATTGAAAGCTAAACCGTGTCTCTGCCTCTCTTCGCCAAAGCCTCTGTCCCCCACTGTCATCTTTTCCCACTCCAGCAATAGTTGCCCCGATCATGCATAGCTTCTTTCTATTGGTCCTTGCCAAGTGCCTATTAAACCAATCACTCTCAATCGCTTCAGAAAATCCTGACAGGATACAGAATTTCAATTGGTTCTCTCAGCACTATCCTCAATATTTTGCAATACATTTGCAAACACAATCTCCTTTCTACTAAACGAGGGCTATCCAATCTTTTTTATTCCATGGACCCTTATTGTTGACTGAGGGGTCCATGGGCCCGAGGCTGAGCCCTAATCATAGCATCTATTTCCTAAGTACTCTTTTAGTATGTTGTGCCTCTGTTGGCACAAATGGACTAGCAATCACTGGAGTCTTATGTATCAATCATTTATTTGGTCAGCCTTATATTAATAAGTAATTTTTAATGTGTTTATTCCAAATCATCTCTTAGTTTGCAGTCTGGAATGATCAGACTTCCTGATCATATCTCTAAGCCCTGACTCAAATCATATAGTTGGGCACTTGCCTGACAATGGCCTAATTCCACTTCTGATTGTGTTTTGGCCCACAGTGTTGTACCCATTGCTGTCCCAGTACCTCCCTCCCATCCCTATCCAAATGCAGGCCTCATTCTTTCTAAACTTGGCAGTTGCTCCACATCCTCCCATTCTATCTCAGCAGGATCCACAAGGGCCCTTGAACAAGGTCTTTTATGATCTTGTAAGACAGCTGAGATCTCATGCACAATGGGACGTTACCACTGGGAGGCCACATACAAAACTGAAGTGTGCTTCACAGAAAGCACAAATGCTATGTAGTTATTTTTGGTATCACAGTTCCATAATTCAGTCAACAAACCATTCTCTAGGTACTGCACTGGCCCTGTCAGCTTAGTATGTTGACCATTCAAAGTAAAAAGTGGCAAAAGTTCAAAGACAAAATCTCAAATAATAGAGATAGACAAGAAAAATTCAACAGAGCCTGCATCAGAGACTACTTTCATATTAAGAAATAAAACTCATCCAGAGCTATGACAAAAATAAAGTAACATGATGTGACCTCAAGTTCCTGGGTGTTACTATTTCAGAGGATCTGTCCTGTGCCTAGCATGTAAGTCTAAGTGTGAAAACAACACAGAAGTACCTCTACTTTCTTAGGAGTCTGCGGCGATTCAGCATGACATCTAAAACTTTGACAAACTTCCGTAGATATGTAGTGGAGAGTGTATTGATTGGCTGTATCATGGCCTGCTATGGAAACAGCAATACCTTTGAATGGAAAATCCTACAAAAGCCAGTGCATTGGACCCAGTGCACCACAGGTAAAACCCTCCCAACCACTGAGCATAGGAAATGCTGACATAGGAAAGCAGCATTCATCATCAGAGATCCCCACCACCGAACCCATGCTCTTTTCTCACTGCTGACAACAGGTGGAACTTACAAGGACCTCAGGACTCACAAAATCAAGTTCCAAAATAGTTATTGTCCCTCAATCATCAGGCTCTTGTATACAGGGGACAACTACACACTTGTCCCATCATTGAGATGTTTCCCACAAACAATGACCTTCACTTTAAAGACTCTTCATCTTCTTATCTCATGTTGTCATTATTTATTGCCATGTATTTTCAGTTCCTATATATAATATTCACCCTCCCCTTTTTTAAATTTTCATGTTTTATTGTCTTACAACATTGAATCACAGTGGATTTAATTTGACTTTTCAGATACTGATCAACAGAAAATGACTCTTCTGTGTCAAGGTGAAAACAGATCTCTGCAAAGAGATCTTAATTAATTACAAATATAAAACACAAAATATATAAGCATTCACCCCCTTCAAATCAGTATTTAGTAGATGCACCTTTGGCAGCAATTACAGCCTTGAGTCTGTGTAGATAGGTCCCTATCAGCTTTGCACATCTGGGCACTGCAATTTTTCCCCTTTCTTCTGTATAAAACTGCACAAGCTCAGTCAGATTGCCTGGGGATCGTGGGTGAACAGACTTTTTCAAGTCCATCCACAAGTTCTCAATTGGATTGAGGTCTGGACTTGGACTTGGCCACTCCAGGATATTAACTTTGTTGTTTTTAATCCATTTCTGTGTAACTTTGGCTTTATACTTGGGGTCACTGTCTTGCTGGAAAACAAATCTCTTCCCAAGTCATAGTTCTCTTGCATACTGCGTCAGGTTTTCCTCCAGGAATTCCCTATATCCTCTTCCTTCAAAAGCCTTCCAGGACTTGCTGCAGTGAAGCATTGCCACAACATGATGCAGTTATCACCATGCTTCATGGTAGGGATGGTGTGTTTTTGATGATGTGTGGTGCTTGGCTAACGCCAAATACAGCATTTAGTCTGATGGCCAAGAAGCTCAATTTTGGTTTCCTCAGACCATAGACCCTTCCAGCTGACTTCAGAGTCTCTCACTTGCCTTCTGGCAATCTCTAGCCAATATTTCATTTGAGTTCTTTTCAACAGTGGCTTTCTCTTTGCTGCTGTCTCAGTGAAGCCCCCTGGCAACAGCTGCTGTATGCGGAGTCTCTCCCATCTCAGCCAGTGATGATTTGGTGTGTCATATTAAAGGGGGTGAATACTTAGCAATCCGTTATTTTGTGTTTTATATTTGTAATTAATTTAGATGACTTTGTGGAGATCTGTTTTCATTTTGTCACAAAAAAGTCCTTTTCTGTTGATCATTGTCAAAAAAAAGCTAGATTAAATCCACAGTGATTCAATGTTGAAAAACAGTAAGGCATGAAATCTTCCAGGGTGGGGGGGGGGGGGAATACATTTTATAGGCACTGTATATATGCATTTGCATACTTTGTTGTCTTCCACACTCTGGTTGATCTTTATTGCTCCTGTTATAGTTACTAATCTATAGATTTGCTGATACGTTGTTAATAGCTGTATTGATTACAAAATTTACTTTGAAATTTGAACTTTGTTATTGCAGTCTCGACTCCTTGCTGGAATGTTAACTAAATTTACTTTGGATCATGACTGAAGATATTGATAAGTTATCCTCCCTTTGTTATAATTTAATTTCACTGGATCTGTTGATGTTATTCTTGATTACAATGTTTACTTATAACTAATATTATAATGCTCTTACTATCAATGTTCATTGTTGTGGCAATCTAGAAATTATTAAAAAGTACTCTGGAACTTGATGAGTACTCTTCTCCCAAAAATTTAATGAAGTGAAAATCAATTTCTTTTTTCAGAATTTTCATTGTTTCTAGACAGTGTCCAGTACCAAGTGTTCTCTCATTAACTTGGACTGTACATGCTCTACACAAAAAGACACAAAGATAATTATCATTGTCCTTATGTAATGTAGAAGATTGTTCTACATTAAGGTAAGATATTCTCTAGTTTCTGTTTGCTGCAGTATATTGATGGAATAGAAAAGTTACCAAACACTCCTTTTGAATTTTAAGGTTCTAGTTTTTACATGCAGAACTATAACAACACCCACATTAAGAAGTTGCTGAACTATGAAGTCCTTCATTAAATTTCAATACATGGCCATAAATCATCATTTCACAAATTATATTATGCTGAGTTGCAGAACAGCCATGATTTCAGCATATTAAATCTTTACTTTGTACTTTCAAGTGAAACAAGCATGCACTGGAATTAATATTTTGAGGCACAAAACTGTTGGTGCTTTAAAAAGTAGACAAAATTAATAACCCATTAAAGAAATGGTAAAATAAAAATCAAATTTGAAAAACAGATCTTTATTAAATGGAATAATTGTGGGATAAGAATTTTTGACTGTAATGATTGGAACCATATAGGGAATATGGCAGCTAATTTGCCAAGAGCAAGGGCCCGTAAACACAATTAAGTAAGTAACCAGAACATTTGCTTAAAGTATTGAATTGAAACCCATAATTTTATGAACATAAGATAGGTTCTGAGTTTCTGAAACTGAAGAGAGCATGTTTTTAAGTAGGTACAAATAAGAACTTAATTTGAAATTTGTTTTTCCTTTTACTGGTTGTTTTATTTTTCTGTCTAATCTCTGCCAATTATCTGAGAAATGCAGAAGCAAGAGGAATTTTTCATAAATGTTTCCAGTTGCCATTTTACAATCTGATTTAAATTGATGTAATATACATATTAAATAATGACAATGACACTATTGCAGTATGTTAGTGAAAACAGTAGTCATTTTATTTATTTCAATGCTTAGGTTTGTTCAGCAGGTAACATAATTCCTCGAGAAAAAGATAAAAGAAAGCATAACAAGTAAATCACAAAAAGTAAGTGAAACAAAGCATAAAATAACAAAATACAAAAAAATCTTCCATTAACTTTTACACAAAGTTGTATTTAATCACAATTGAATTCTTTGGAGAAAACTGACATGTAAAAGTTGTCAAAGAAATACTTTTTAACAAGTCATGACCTTTCCATTTTATGGATCTATTAATGGCAGAGGGTTCAATGGCGGATACCTACTGTTCCCTGAACTAGGAAATTTATCTGGGGCATGTCATGGAGAAGTTTATTTGAAGTGGAAATTACCAAGGTCAAAGTTGTTGCATAAACTTTTGATCTTACTTTAAAGAATCACACTTAACTTCAAATTAGTAACCAATGGACATTTCAACTGGATGATGATTCAGTGAATATATTTTCATGACTCATTTCAGCTGCAGAATAAGTATTAGTTATAAGCGAGATCACAACTGAAGTTTGTCATCTTACCATAATTTGCTCTTTCTATTTTCAGTTAAAGAAATTAAACAGCAGTTCTCTGAAGGATATTGGTGAATCAATTAGGTTTCTGATAGTTCATAGTTTCATCATCTCCATTATTGATCATAGCTCTTTTCTCCAGATTTACTTTATTATTTGAATTCAAGTGTTCCAATTAGCATGGTAATTGCATGCCTCCAGTTCAAGAATTTGGTTACTTAATATCAGGCTACCATAATTACACAAAATAAGAAAATAATTTACATGTTCTCCATCTTTAAGAGAACAAAATGTATGGATTATCTATGATATTTTCTGCACCCTGAATTATTGTACTGAGGGTATCATTTCTGCCTTGCTGAATTTGCCAGATACTAGGAAGTAATGCAAATGGTAGGTATTGTTGTACAAAATGCACAAAATGCTGGAGGAGCTCAGTAGGTTAGGCAGCATCTACAGAGAGGAATAAAAAGCTGATGTTTCAGGATTAGGACCTTTATGATGAGTCCTGGTGAGGACTCAAGTTTATGATGAGTTCAGGTCTTGACCTGAACCATCGGCTCTTTATTCCTCTCTGTTGATGCCCACTGACCAGCTGTGTTCCTCCAGCATTTTGTGTATGTTACTCTGGATTTCCAACATCTTCACAAACTCATGTAATTTGTGTAATTTGCTTCAGTGTTCAAAGTGGCTGACATTTGAGACATATTGGCCTGTAGCATTAGCAGATACATAAGGGATGAGCTTAAGAGATGATACTTAAGGGATGAGCTCTACTGCCTCTGCAATTGTACAGAATATTCACACTCTAAATAGGATTCACATTTTTCCTGGCTAAAATTGAACTGATTACAGGGCTACCCAAAAGCTGTTGAGAAAAATGTCATCTGGTCGCTGACTGAAAAGGATCTCATTTTGTCTCATTCCTAGCGTAATCGGTGCAGCTTTGACAATGCAAAGTGACCTTAGTGCAGTAATTCCCCATGGACAAGCGTGTGTTTTAAAACCAACAAATTTCAAAATCAGTGTGGCCGACGCATAACAAACGACACAGTGCTAGATTGAACTGAACTGAATATGTTTGGACTCTTTTGAGGACTTGATGAGCTGGTGTTTTATATTTTGTATTTATCACTCTTTTTTGCCATTTGCACTATTTGCTTTTTTGTGTGGAGGGGTGATGCTTTTCTTTGGATGGGTTACATGATTTTCTTTGTTTCGTGGCTGTCTGTGGGAAAACAAACCTAGGGCTGTATACTGCATATATTCCTAGAAAATAAATGTACTTTAAATTTTTGAAATCTAAGTAAAGACTAAGCCTCAGTGTGCTGTGCTACCAATACTGACGGAGTAATATGACATGATTAATTCACACTGTAATTCACATTAAAACCTTAGATTCCAAGAGGAAGGATATGAAAAAAGTTGTACTCTCTTGCTGATTTCAAATATTATCCACTGCCTAATCCTGTGCAAGATTCAATATCAAACTTGCATATCAACAGAGAAATATAACACACCCTGGTTTCATTAATCCATTGGTCTTTCATACAAATTCATCCATTTCAGAAGGCTGTGTGCCTCTGCATATCCGGAAGTGATACAATAGCTTGGTTAAAGTTAATCCAAATGCTTACTTAATAAATAATAGCTACTCATGATAAATTGATGAGTTAGTCACAATTAGATCGAGCGTTCCCACAACTCCATCCAGGTCTGAAATAGAGGGGAATTCCCAGTCAGGACTCAAGGTAACCTTGCTGAGTAAACAATGGGTAGGTTGTTGGGTTCAGTGATTCCTTGGCCCAGAGCAACTATCTGCCGCCTTTGAGATTTCATCATTATCATCATTACGTGCCATGTTGTACAACGTGGATAATCATGGTCTTCCATTTGTCTTTGGTCTATGCCTGTGTGGAAGACCTCCTTCATGCTGTTGTTCTTATTCTTTTCTCTATCCATGACCATGATTGTTCTTGGCAAGTTTTCTGCAGAAGTACTTTGTTATTGCCTTCTTCTGGGCAGTTGAGATTTAAGGTCTGTAATATGACCATGGCCACTCAGAATGCAATGATGAAGTTCAAAAAGTGTGGCTGCTTCAACATATTACAAAACAGGAGTCTCGCTGTTTACAGCACTAATAGTAAAAATTACTTTACGGACTGAAACCCTGCGATAAAGGTAACATGTCCACCTTGTACATGGCTGAACAACTTCAGGTATTTTACATCATATAGGATCCTACTGAGATACAGCAGACAGACTCACAATTAGAATGTTTTAATTTGTTTTAGAATTCTACTAAATTTTAAATAATAATCTTCACACTCGGAAGCATGTATTTTCCCTAATCTCTGATGTGCACATAATGGTTATAGATCTCTCAAGACGTGCATCTGTCCCAGGTGTCCTTAACATGACCTGGGAAGAACTCGTGGGAAAATCTGGCAGAAAGAATTTTATGTCTGTTACAGAACAGCTGGACTTTTTTTTTCTTAATTCATATATATGAAAGTAATATTAGGCAGGTTCTATTCATGACACAAAAATCTAAACTATTTCCATTCTGTTCCAATGAAGTTTAATACACAGAATGGAAAGACAAACTTTTCTCTGCTATATCAATACTGCAAATTGGAAAACTAGCAATTTTTAAATCAATATTTGTATTGCTGCTTTATAAATAGTTATATGGTGTCACTTTTGTATATAAATATAACTTTAAAATGAATTTTCAGCATTATTACTAATTTACATCGATACTTTTTACTCTAAGAAATCATATATGACATGTAGGCTATATATACACTGCAAGAAAATCACCCAGTCTTCAAAATAAATGTTTGTTTTCACTAACTATTCATTAAAAGTCTTGATAACTTGCTATTCACTGTTAGCACCTGCCAACAATATGTCTGAATAGTGTAACTATAAAACTTACTACAATTCACTTCGGTTGATTGCATAACAATCTAAAGTATATAGAGTGGATTCCGGTTAACTGGGCCATCAATTTATCAAGTCAGACTTTATTTGAGACAACACTTAAAGAACAAAAACTAAACTGAGAAAATCGCCGGGATTACCTTTGATTAGTTGGGACACAATGCTGCTTAACTGGAACAGTTTCCAACTAGCTCAGTTGAATGCACTTGTATGGTCGTCAGACACAACATATGCTTACAACTATCAGTTTTCAAATAGTACCAGTTACATGTGTTTGTGTTCAAACAGCAGTGATTGTGTCACTGGTAATTAATAAGGAATAAGCAGTAAGACAGCTCAGAACTGTTTTGCTCACTGTGGTTTCAAGCATTCGGGCTTGGGGATACTAGAAAGAGCCAGAGTGAAAATGAACGTATTTCACTACTTCAACAAGTTAGGAATTGCTAAAGTATGGGCAATCGTCTCGAATGTTACAATGAAAATGAAGACTTGGAGAATGTAATGATCTAAAAGCATTTTATGAAGGGGGTCCATTATCTGCAGTAGGTATCCGTGCTGATTTTATTCACTTAGTCAATCAAAAGAATAGCGCAATTGAATTCCTCTATCGATAACCATTAGGAACTAATGCACTGTTCTACAGTACCGTAGATGTTCTGTACTTCGTTTAAATACTTACAGTATTACTAAGTTAAATGGTAGTTAGTTTTATACCTTTCTACTATTTAAATAAAGTTTCCTCTAGTTGGGGTTAATTGGGTCAAAATGTACTGATCCCGATGTGTGCCAATTAACAGGAATCCACTGCATTTCCATCCGTGTGTACCCATTAGTTTCTCTTGATGCCCATACATACGCAGGGCACAAGCACACAAACAGAAACGGTACAGATAGGTGGGCTGCACTGATGCAGGTTTTGCAGTGCATCCCCGGAAAATCGCACGAACTACTCGCTCGGGACTTTACGCATTACTTTTAAGGTGCTATCTTTGCGCAGTAGCATGTGCGGAGTCCAAGTGCTTTCACATTTTAAATCGGTTTATAAAGTTTCCCGATAAGTTGTCACCTTTACGACTTTCGCAACTTAAATCTGAATTTATTTTTCTAAAGCATTCTCTGTTTGTGCACCACTGGGTCCCAGTAATCGTTCGTCTAATCTTTCATGTTCACACCCAAGGCATGTATGCGAATGAGTGCGTTTGTATGCATCAGAGTCATCTTAGTTCCCCTAGTGATTGTATTGAAGTCTTATAAACGGTTACGCCATGGCGCCTGGTCTTAAAAGAGAATAAGAGTGCACGGGCAATTTCCACCACACTCTCCGAAGTTCCGGACCTGGAATGTTGGAACGCACACAGTCAATGACAGTCGCGATTGATATCTTATCTTAAAGATTTGTAAGCGTTCAGGCTTCTTGCAGTTAAAAAAAAAAGTAACAGGTAACAACTATTTGACACAGTAAGATGACGTTACATTTTCTCGGTTACCATTCAAACCGAATGTCGGACATGTTTTTAGACATCGTATCCTCACACAGACACAGACACACACACACACACACACACACACACACTCAATAAAAAGATCATTTCGTTAACAAGCGGCGAGGATCACTAAAAGCAACTTGTGGAAGTGGGCACAACCTCGACACAGGACGGTTCAGAGTCCTGGCTATGCGTAGAACTGATGCCGGTGTCTGAGTCTGTGTCGTTCATGTCGGAAGGTGAGGGAGGCTCCGAGCTGCCCTTGAGTCGGGCACTGGCACTCTTTCGGGGCGAAACGCACTTACTGGCAGGCTTGTACGGTCCGGACTCCGGAGCATCACCCTCCCCGCCCTCCGCCAGGTGCAAAGACTGCAACTGTTCGGCCAGTTGGTCGCACTCGGCCGCCTTCTGTGTCAGCACCTGCTCCTCCTGTTTCACTTTCTCCTGCACCTCTGTCAGGTTTTGCTGGAGCTGCAGCGCGACGCCCATGGCGGCTTCCAACTCGCTCTCCACTCTCTTGATCTCGGCCGCTCGCCCCGGCTGACCGATGCTCGGGGAGCCGGGGACACCCTGCGCCTTCCCCAGATCGCCCCCGCACAGCCTGGTCAGCTCCAGTTGGATCTCCACTGACAGTTTCTCGATGGCTTCTCCGTGCTGCTCAAGTTGCTCTTGCAACTTGAAGGTGGCATCCCTCTTGCTGAGGTACTCCTGAAGCGATGCCCTCTCACCTACCTGTCCGTCCCCCTCTCTGCTCTCCAGTAGGTAAGTCTCCTGGACGTAGTTCTCGCCCTCCTTCTGTATCCGCTCCAAATGCGTCCACGATTCATACCCGTCAATTTCGGCGTCAAGTTCCCTCATCCTCTGTAACTGTTGACGAATGGTGTGGTCCTGAGATATGATCAGATGCACCAAAGTCTCAATCCCTTCTCGGCCCTGCTTTAGCTTTTTCATCTTGGCCAGTTTCCTGAAAGCTTTGCGCACCATTCTCCTCTGCTTTTCGGCCGGCAGGCTGTTGATGTACTGGGCGGCACTCAATTCCCCTTGCCCTCCCTTGTTCTGGATCACCTTGGCTTCTGCGCTCCTCAGCCCCGGCACGGCCAGGGAAGCCCCAACCTTGACCAGGACGAAATGCACGTTGGGCTGCTCCTCTCCCCAGGACGCCCAGAGCCTCAGCAGCTTGGTGGCGGGGGGCAAGAGCCTTTCGAAGCCTCTCCACTTCTCCACGATGCAGTAGTCTTTGGCAGGTGCGTGGAGCAGCCTGGTGGCGCCAGCGTTGGCGAGATGGTCCTCCAGTAAGGCCCTCACCACCTGGGCACAGCTGGTGCGCTTAGTCAAACCGCACACCAGCTTCTCTTCCTGACACACCCATACCGCGATCTCGGCGCCGTCCAGCGATGCCATGGTCGCACTCCGAGCCTAATGTGGAAAGAGCAAGAGAGACGAGCTGTCAGAACGACGCGATGCCTTAAAACACAGACGAGCATACCAAAGTTTGGCTGAGTTAAGTTGCATTGGTCACGTGACTGTGGCTCCAAGCTGCCTAGTTTCCCGCAGGCAAACTCTCCTCTTGTGTCAGATCTGTACATTGAAAATACTGCTTCTAAATGCTTCTTAATTGACGAGACAAACTAACAAATGGGTATCATCCCATCCATAATTAAAGAATATGACAGCTTCAACTGTCTCCGCGCCTTCTCAGCCTGTTCGACCTGTACAACCTTTGGAGCAGCAAATTGGGTAATGAAAGTGTCATCTGTATTCAGAGTGTTTCCCTTCCTTTTAGCACCCATTTGAGTGTTGACCAAGAGCATGTCCCCCTACCAAAACCACTGTCTATTTTGGCTGCCAGCTGCAAATAGATTATTCCCTTTGCCCATCTTTTCATGCTTTGAACCCAGTTTACTAGTAGCAAGCTGGGCCCCACACTACTGGCACTAACAAGAAAGTCCCGCATAATAAAAACAAAAGAATAAAAATATATTGTTATCTTCTGGACGTGGATTCACAAAAGTGAGATTAAAAGTTGATAACACCTCACTACCAACTGTTTAACTGCTTGTTCATAAAGCACTTTAGATGAAGTGGAATTTATATTTGAAAACATCTTAAAGGTGCTGACAGTAATGTATTAATGTATCAAAGTTTTTCTGCTCAAACACATTTTACATGATCACATTATTAAGTTACCTGTTTTCATCAGAAAACACTTACTTGATATGTTCAAACTTATATGAGAGCTGATAATTTGCAATAGTGTAGATATGTACTTGATTTGCATCGGCAATGGGCCAAAGGTTCTGTTTCTATGCTGTACTCTTCTATGACTATGACATAATCCTTGGTACAGCATATACATTTAAAACATACAGGTGTTAACATTTTTCTCCTATATGCAACAAAATATATGGCTCACACACACACATATACATATATGTACAGTATATGAAATTAATTCTTGTTTTGTGCTTCAGTTTCTAATTTTCTCCCTGTTGAAACACCTAAGAGTTGTGGGAATGCAGTTCCACAACTTTGGCAAGAGCATTCATATTTAGCTTTGACAAGCAACTTCATTTTGACAGATGTGTGAAACCTGAATGGCATCTGAGATTTTACATATCGAGACTCTTTTTAAAAAAAATTATGTAGCTAACTTACTATGCCAAGTTCTTGGCATGTATGAAAAACCCCTTGATTATAACTAATTGAACTTTAGAATCTATGTATCCATTATTGCTTGTTCTCATCCTCTCCAAAAGTTAAACATGAACAGAATTGTGTGAATAATATTCAATTAACATTAAGTTAAAGTCCATTAATTATTGATTAATTATTAATTTCAAAATACTTACTCCAAATGCAACCAAGAATGCCGGTAACACTTGTCAGAATATGAGGCAATAACATGACGTACTACCAGATTATTAGCTTGTGATAGTGGACCTTCCAGAATATCAGGTCATTTTGAGTTAGCTAATCAGCAAGTAATGCACGATACTTTTGCTACGCCAGACCATAAGACATGGGAGCAGAATTAGTTCAGTCCACTGAGTTCTCCGTTATTATCACGGCTGAAAACATTTAAAAGTGATGGACATGCTCAAAATACACCCTCCTTACTTATGATTAAAACTTTGATTTGTTGTGATGAAGGTAATTCTTTAAACAAAACACAATGTTGAAAATTCTAGCACAATTATGCTTTAATTTGGCATTTCACTTTGCATGTCAGAATGTTCAAGAAACGAGATGACAGTTTAGGCATTTAAAGACATTGATTGTTGATGAATAAAATAAAGTAACTTTTATGGTCAAAGTACATATATATCACCATAAATAAACATGAGATTAGTTTTCTTTTGGGCATACTCAGCAAATCTATAGAATAATAATTATAACAGGATCAATGAAAGATCTACCAGAAGACAGTAAATGCAAATATAAATAAATAGCATCAATTAACAAGAACTTGAAGTAATGAGATAAAGTGTTCTTAAAGTCAGATCATTGGTTCCGGGGACATCAATGATGAGACGAGTGTAATTATCTCCATTATTTCAAGAGCCTGATGTTTGAGTGGTGGTAACTGTTTTGAACCTGGTGGTGCAAGTCCTGAAGCTCTTGTACCTTCTACCTGATGGTAGCAGTAAGAAAAGAGCATGACCTGGGCAATGGGGATCTCAGATGATGGTTGCTGCTTTTCTACGACAGCTTTTCAGGTAGATGTGCTCAGTGGCTAGGACGGTGTTACCTGCGATGTACTGGGCCAAATCCATTAACTTCTGTAGGATTTTCCATTTAAAAGCATTGGTGATCATATAGAAACATACAAAATTTTGAAAGGGATAGATAAGATACAAGTAGGAAAGTTGTTTCCATTGGTAGGTGAGACTAGAACTAGGGGACTTCGCCTCAAGTTTCAGGGAAGAAGATTTAGGACAGAAATGAGGAGAAACTGTTTTTCCCAGAGAGTGGTGAATCTGTGGAATTCTCTGCCCACGGAAGCAGTTGAGGGCTTCTTCACTAAATGTATTAAAGATACAGTTAGATAGGTTTTTACATAGTAGGGGAATTAAGGGTTATGGTGAAAAGGCAGGTAGATAGAGCTGAGTTTATAGACAGATCAGCCATGATCTTATTGAAAGGCGGGGCAGGCTCGATGGGCTGGACGGCCTACTCCTGCTCCAATTTCTTATGTTCCTATGTGTTTCCATACCAGGCCATGAGGCAGCCAGTTAATATACTCTCTACTACATATCTGAAGAAGTTTGTTGAAGTTTTAGATGTCATGTCAAATCTGAAGACTTCTAAGGAAAGATACATACCAAGTATTTTCAAACACTCACTGCTTCTAGATTGGGTCATAAATGCAAGTCTTATTTTGGTACACTGCGAACCATCAAAATAACCTCCAAGCAAATTAGACTGGAACAATTGGTTTTCAGAAATTTGAAGGTGCCAATTTATTATTTGAATAGACCTATAAATAAAAATGACATTTTGAAATGTGCTGTTGTGATTAGCCTTAGTTTCTGAAAAGGATTGACAATGCTAGGGCACGCTAAAGGAAATGAGATGTAGATTTTGAAATCTATTCATTTAGATCAAGTTCACAGTGCCACAAGGGATTGGATTTAAAGAACTTCTTTTGCTTCTGGGTTTCAGAGGCTTGTTCTCTAAGAAGGTATGGGAAGATTCTAGAGGTAATATTTAGTTAGTTGTGCTGGGATAAGAAGTAAGAAACCATGTTAAAGTGTTACTAGGAGTGCTTGCACTTGGAATTTTATAGTGACTTTTCGGTCCTACGTCAGAAATTAACCAAGCCCAAAACAGGCAAGACAATTATTATGACATCCTATTTTAAGACTCTTGGCTACAGGAAAGGACCTTACACAAGAAAGAGGAGAAGCTAATCCTTTGAAAAGTGCTCTACCATTCATTATGATCATAGCTGACGTTTTACATAAACTCCAAATGGTCGACTTGATATAGAAGATGTCGTACAGAAGATGTTTGAAACTTCTGGAATTAGATCGCTAAGCGTTCTTAAACAGTTAGCTAGGCAACTTGAGGTGCTCAGCAAAACGAGAACTGAGAAGCACAAGCATGAAATATACAGTATACCAGCAGAATTCAGTTTAACGTTAGAAATATACTTTCACAGGGAGCTTTTGTCTTTGGAGCAGCTTACCAATGTGTGCAGGAAGTGTGGATTTCCTATAAACTCTCAAAAGGAGTCCATGGGAAGAGTACATATAATGCTGTAAAAATAAAATGTGGAATTGTTGTAAACAGATTAGAAGGCCCTGGAACATTTTGGGTACTTCATGGCATCAGAGGGAAGAGTACTTAAGAGTTTTTAAGAGTACTTCATAAGTTGAGCAGAAGTTCTTTCTCTCATTTTTGTCTCTCCAGGGGAATCCCAAGGCTTGGGTGGGAGAGAAATTGTAAGATCCTGTTCATAGTTGTACTGTTTGCATTCTCGCCATTTTTATACATTTGTATCTTCATATGTGTCCTTCAGGGACATATTCTAACTATTTTCTGACTTCACCCACAATTTCTTCGCGATTTGAGTAGAAATTTTAGCAATTTCTGCAACTCCAGCCTTAGGTCAGAAGCATATCAATTTTCAAAAGTAACATTTATCTCTTCTGAAACTATTATTGTAATCCAAAGGTGGCCTATACTGCAATTCAAAAGTTGAAAGATATAGAATTAAAGTGTATTAAAGCACATGAAATTATTGACCTTCCTACTCTAGAATTTGGGGAGACTCTGTTCCTGGCTGGAATGAAGAGTAAAAAGAGAAAGTGATCTAAATTATTAGACTCTGCAGCTAAATGAATCTTTAGCTTCCAATCTTCCCTCTGTTTTCCTTCAAGCACCTGCACAATTTGTTTGAGAGGCATACTGCAGAGAAACAGGGTCAACAAACAACATGCTGAAGGAAATCAATGGATCCAGTAGCTTCTGTGGGAGGAAAGAAGTTGTCGACATTTCTGGTCCTGATGCCTGACTTTTCCCTCCCACAGATGCTCTTCGGCCCATTGAATTCTTCTAGCAGATTGCTTGTTGCTGCAGTCTCTTGTGTTTCCATGGAAATAGGCCCTTTGGCCAACAGAGACGACAGGCTGGCCATTAACCACCTCCTACACTTGTCTTAGATTGACCCTTTTTAAAATTCTCCACAGGATCTACCGCTCAGGGTAACTTACAGTGACTAATTAACCCACCGACTGCATGCCTTTGGGATGTGGGAGGAAGTCAGAAACCCACAGGGTCATAGGGAGAACAAACAAATTCCACACAGAAAGCACCTGGAGGTCAAAACTGAGCCTTGCTCACTGCTGCTGTGGGGATGCTGTGCCACCCACTCTTTCTTTCCCATTGTGTCTTCGGTCATTTCAAACCCTGTTATTGTTCCATCCTACTTTACTTATCTATTATGCCCACACTGTGTCCACATTAGGAACAATCATGTCCACATTAGGATCAATCATGCCCACATTAGGAATAAGCAAAAACGCAGTAGTAAAATGTGGAAGGTGGGGGGAGGGGGGGATCATAGGTTCTTTCTTCACTTTCCAATTAGACTTATTTGTGGGTACCAATTTGAAGTAATTTTGCAAAGATGGTAAGGCCAGCTGAGGTGCCTGATGTTAATGGCCAGCATTGACTTCCTACTTCCATTCTCCTCAAAATACCAAGCTGAAGGGAATTATTTGGCTGATGTAAACAACCAGTAACCAAAAGCCTATGTGAAGTACAAATGACTTTGAGGAGGAAGCTGAGGGGAAACATCGTCTCCCATTTGTTTCTGCATGTGGCAATCCGACCGAAACCTGAATGTTTTGAATAGAATGCTGCTTGTTTAATCCAACTAGAAATCCAGAAAATTTTCAAGCTCTGAGTTTGAAACTGACTGTAGTGAACAGGGACTTTAAATTTAATTAGTTAATTCAGAAATTAAATGTAGATTGAAAAAATAGTATCCGTAATATAGATAATTAAAGTATGAGCTGATATTATATCTCATGTAATGCCCTTCAAGGTTGCCAGTTTAAATTAGGAATGAGGAGCACTATCATAGAAACATAGAAAACCTACAGCACAATACAGGCCCTTCGGCCCACAAAGCTGTGCTGAACATGTCCTTACCTTCGAGCTACCTAGGCTTACACATAGCCTTCTATTTTTCTAAGCTCCATGTACCTATTCAGGAGTCTCTTAAATGACCCTATTGTTTCCACCTCCACCACCAACAGGCCATTCCATGCACTCACCACTTTCTGTGTAAAAATCTTACCCCTGACATTTTCTCTGTACCTTCTTCCAAGCACCTTAAAAATATGCCCTCTTGTATTAGCCATTTCGCTCCTGGAAAAAAAGCCTCTGATTATCCACATGATCAGTGCCTCTCATTATCTTGTATACCCCTATCAGGTCACCTCTCATCCTCTGTCGCTCCAAGGAGAAAAGGCCGAGTTCACTCAACCTATTCTCATACGGCATGCTCCCCAATCCAGGCAACATCCTTGTAAATCTCCTCTGCACCCTTTCTATGGTTTCCACATCCTTCCTGTGGTGAGGTGACCAGAACTGAGCACAGTACTCCAAGTGGGGTCTGACCAGGGTTCTAGATAGCTACAACATTACTTCTCAGCTCAAACTCAATCCCACAGTTGATGAAGGAAGGCCAATGCATAGTATGCCTTCTTAACCACAGAGTCAACTTGTGTAGCAGCTTTGAGTGTCCTATGGACTCAGACCCCAAGATCCCTCTGATCCTCCACACTGCCAAGGGTCTTGCCAGTAATACTATATTCTGCCATCATATTTGACCAACGAAAATGAACCACCTCACACTTATCTGAGTTGAACTCTGTCTGTCACTTTTCAGCCCAGTTTTGCATTCTATCACTGTCCCGCTGTAACCTCTGACAGCCCTCCACACTATCCACAACACCCCCAACTTTATGTCATCAGCAGATTTACTGACCCATCCCTCCACTTCCTCATCCAGGTCATTTATAAAAATCACGAAGAGTAGGGGTCCCAGAACAGATCCCTGAGGCACACCACTGGTCACCGACCTCCATGCAGAATATGACCCGTCTACAACCACTCTTTGCCTTCTGTGGGCAAACCAGTTCTGGATCATCTTTCAACAGTGATAAATCTATGGATTTCTTCATCCCAGAGAACTATGTGGGCAGATTTGCTGAATATATTTTCCACCGAGACTGGGTGGGATTACAACCGGAGATCATGGATTAAGGGTGAAAGGTGAAAAGTTCAAGGGAAACATGAAGGGAAACTTCTTCACTCAGAGGGTGGTGAGAGAATCAGAATCAGGTTTATTATCACTGCCTTGAGTTGTGAAATTTGTGAACTTAGTAGCAGCATTACAATGCAATACAGTGTGGAACAAGCTGCCAGCAGGAAGTGGTGGGTGAGGGTTTGATTTCAACATTTAAGAGGAACTTGGATAGGTACTGTGAGATTCAAGTACATTTATTATCAAAGGATGTATAAATTATACAACCTTGAGGTTTATTTGCTCACACGTAGCCATAAAGCAAGAAACCCACAAGAACCCAACTTAAAGGAAAAAGGAATAAAATTGAAAATAAGCAGGATGCGCAAAAGAAAGAAAAAACACACAATCCATGCAAACAGCTGAAGCGAACTCCAGCACTGTGAACCAATAATAAACCCTCAGATCCAACCCTGGAGCAACCCAGAGTAGGCCCAAAGCCTCACTTATTAGTTCATCATATCAGTGAGTAGAGGCTCTACAGCCGGGGCAGTCTCAGCACCATGGAGATGACCATTGTGGAGAACGAGTAAAATTGGCTCTTGTACTGACCGACACCCTGTTTTTCCAGTCTATCTGAGCTGGCATTTATATTGACCCATCGACAACACAGTGAAAGGCACCAGTGTGCTAGAGAGAAGAGTAAACATCAAAAAGAGTGAGCAATATCAGCTCTCGTGTCCGACCTGGGACGGTGTTTAGATTGTCTAAACAGCACATTGTACCTCGCACTAGGACTCAGGCACTGCTGCTGCAAAAGGCTACGGGTCTAGTCCACGCCGCCCAGCGACTCACTCCGGGCCCAGATTTTGTCACCCAGCCCGAAGCTGCTATCAAACTCTTCATTTCAAATCAGCTCAGTGCCCAGAGCAATCCAACCTTGCTCCTGGACCAGTTGTACGGGCATCAGAACTCCAGTTGCATCGATTCATCCTCTAAACTTGTCTCGCCACGGCACACCCCTTCACTGTTTGTGGTGATAATTTAACACAATTTACCTCCAAACAAGTATTTTTAGTGATGTTTTTAGTCAGATTTCTTAGCTTTTTTGACTACCAGGGAACTGTTGCACATGTTTGGTACACGCTTACACATCTTAACCTGTACTTGATTGGAAGTTGTCTGGAAGTTCATGTTCTGGATTAGATAGATGGGACTAGGCAAATTAATAACTTGGCATGGACTAGATGAGCCAAAGGGCATATTTCTGTGCAGTAGTGTTCTATGAGTCTATGAGCTGGAGATGAAAGTCTCTCAGAAGGTGGTGGAAGCAGAGTATCTGAATAATGTTGGAAACAGATAAAAATAGAATCTTAATAATGAATAGAGTAAGATTACCAGGGCTAAGCAGAACTATGGGATTGAGGTGACAATCAAATCTCATTTGACAATGGAGCAGGCTTGAGGGTCTGAGAGAAGTGACCTGCTCCTGCGCCTCAGGTTCGGGATTGGGCGAAATTGGAACAGAACCAAAGCACGAGGGCTAGAATGAAGAGAAATTCTGTGAATTAGCTTGACTGTGGTAAATTGCCAGAAGTTTTCAATGTTCACCTTAAACAGCAAAAAAATTGACCGAGCAGATCAGTTTTGAATGGTCAGTTGGTCAAGCATGCTGGAAGGTGAGAAAACAATGAATTCATGGTCACAGAATCTCTTGATATAAACTGTTGTATGGTTGGCTTTGTAAATGTCAGGATCTTGAAAGCTGGAAGCAAAACATTTCGTCAATATTTGTCCTTGATTGTTTGTCAAAGTGTGCTAGATGTTCTCACCCCCAGCCTCATGGAGATCAAGGCCTCCGAAGTGCAAACATAACGCAGGCTGTTCAGGACCTGCTCACTGTTCATTGAGTCTCCTCTACCATTCCTCTGTGGCTCATTTATTTTCCCTCCCAACCCTATTCTTCTACCTTCTCCTTGCAACCTTTGACACTCCTACTAATCAAGAACATATCAAACTCCACTTTAAATATACCCAATGACTTGGCCTCCACAATCATCATTACAAGATTCACTATCCTCTAGCTAAAGAAGTTCAAAGTAAATTTTTACTATCAGAGTACATATATGTCATCATATACAACCCTGAGATTCATTTTCTTGTGGGCATACTCAATAAATCTATAGAATAAAACCGTAACAGAATCAATGAAAGACCACACAATTTGGGTGTTCAACTGGAGTGCAGAAGGCAAAAAACTGCAAACGCTAAAGAAAGAAATATTAATAATAAATTATCATGCTGCCACTTTATGTGCAATTCCCAATGTCAATTGATTTTATTGAATCTGTTTTCACCAAGTATAGGAGCAATGAATTCCAAATCATGATATCTCTGCATTAAAGAAACACTCCTCTCTTCCCTTTGAAGTTTGCACGAGCAATGTCTCCATTCCTGATTCCAATTAGCATCAGAATCTTATACTTGTCAATTCATTTTGTGCTGAGCTGATAAAACTTATTAAAAATCTCTGGCATTGAATGTAAACTTGTACCCCCAAAAAACCTGTGTTAATAAGATCAAATGCATGGTCCAAAGATTGACATGGGAGAAGTGGGCTTGAATTTGTGAGACATTTGACACCAATATTGGGAAAGGGGGGAGCTGTTGCAATGGGACACGGTCCACTTGAACTTTGCTGCGGCCAGGGTCCTGGTTAATTGCATAACAAAAGCTTTAAGCTAAATATTAGAGGGTTGGGTTCAACAGTTTGGAAAATTATGGGTGCAGTAAAGGGGAAGGAGAGTGTAGGAGAGGGCACTGAAATCTCCAGAATAAAGAACAACACAAAAAGTTTACAAAGTGAAAAGAATTTAACTTCAAGCAACATGGAGACAAAATTAGAAAGGGTGGTGAATACAGGACAAAAGGAGTTAAATTTTGAATGCACACGGTATACAAAATAAGGTAGATGATCACGTAGCACAGTTAGAAATCTGCAAGTATGACATTGTGGGCATCACAGAGTCAAGGCTGAATAAAGATCTAAGCTGAGTGTTTAACATCTGTGGAATCTAATGCTAGAGGCAACTGTGGAGGCCAAGGAATTGGGTATATATGAAAGCAGAAGCAGATATGCTCTGCAGTAAGGGCGTCAAAGGTTATGGGAAGAAGGCAGGAGAGTGAAAATAAATCAGCCGTTTTTGAATGGTAGAACAGACTCTATGGGCCGAATGGACCAATTCTACTTCTATGTCTTAGAGTCTTAAAAACTTTCTGGTCTGTCTTTAACTGTTTTTCTATCAACATGCCCCATTTCTGTTTGACTAGTTTTGCTGCTGTTTTCATCTCTGTCCTCCATTCTAAAACGTCACCTCTCAGGTTATTGTTCCTCCCTCTCATAAATCATGCTTGAAACATTTTTGTTGCTCTCCTGTAGCCAGGAGTGCAGATTGAGCTGTTGGTGAAAAGTGAAACATTACAGCTGCTGATAAGAAAACGAAAAGTGGGAAAAGGCTTTCAGGAAGTTATTCTGTGGGGACTGGGGATTTGGAGTGAAGAAGCAGGATGGAAATTAATTAGGTGGGGTCAGAGCAGTGCTGGGTGGGTTAGAATTGACGAGAAGTGACAACGTCAGAATGAATAGGATGCAGTGTACCGCAGCAGCAACCAAATCGGCTGGGAATGCCTGCTGGACGGAGAAAGCCAAGAATGCAGGAAAGCCTAGTAATCATGGTGGGTGGATCAAAAAATGTAGAAAGGACTTGCTATGATTTATGTGAGCTGCAGTCACTTGGGAAGAACAAAAGTAGTTACAAAAAAATAAAACAAGCCCAACAACTGGAGACCCAGCCCAAAAAAAAAGAATCTGCGTTGCTGGGAAATATTTTTCAAGGCTGACAATTCTGTATGCATAACTCCCTTGTCTGTAACTGAACCTGTTTGCTACTTTTAGAATTTCATCAAAGGTTTGCTTATTTACATCTATTTTTCAAGATTCAAAGTACATTTCAAATCAAAGTATGTATACAGAATACAAATCTGAGACTCGTCATTTAATAGTAAAATGACAAAATATGAAATGCAGTTACCAGAAGAGAAATTAAACTATTTACAGTTTGTATTCATGATATGATGTGTCAGAATGTTTTATGACCAAACTTCATGCCCAAGAAGTGCTCCACTTTCCTGGTAGCTCTGGGCAAAAGATTAACAGGGCACATGGATTTCTGATTATTTATTTCAATTAGCACTACAGCTTCCACTTTAACGGCATTTTAATTAAATTGAGGTCAGTGGCACAGCAACTAGCTAGTCCTAATGAATGGCCTCGGCCTGAAACAATGACTGCTTACTCTTTTCCCTAGTTGCTTCCTGGCCGCCTAATTTCCTCCAGCATTTTGTGTATGGTGATGTGTGTGTGAAAGTTAATTGATGTGAAGTGATTACCTTGCAACCTCTCCACAGGTGCTGCCTGTCCTGCCAAGTATTTCTATATTTTCTGTCCAACACCCACGTTATTTAGTTTAGAGAAAATACACATATTCAAACTGCACTGCAGCACTGAAACCATGCAAAAATTTGCTCACACAGGTGAATTCGTGTTGCCACTTCTTTAGTGTTTCAGGTAGGTGTTTACAACAACACTATAAGCCTGTATGGGAAAATATTTATTTATTGAGATACAGTGTGGAGTAGGCCCATCTGGCCCTTTGAGCTGCACCACCCAGCAATTCACCAATTTAATCCTAGCCTAATCGTAGGAGAATTTACAATGACCAATTAGCTGACCAACCGGTATGTCTTTGGACTGTGGGAGGAAAACTGGATCACCTGGAGGAAATGGCACACGGTCACATCGATATTTTACAAACTGCTTAGAGATAATAGTGGGAATTGAACCCTGCTTGTTGTTTATTGAATTCTACTGTGGCCATGGTCTTTTCTACTCACCCCTAGTCTTCCATTCACTGACTTACAAGCCACTGATTGGAAGGAAGGTAGATTATTATTATTATTGCTTCCTGTGAATGTATGATCAGCAAGGTCAGCCATCTGGCCTACTTGGATCATTTTCCAGTTACCTACCCCTAAAATAGAAGATAGAAGAGTACAGCACAGGATCGTGCCATTGAGCTCACAATATTGTGCTGAACCAGCTAAAACGTAAATCAAAAACACCCAAACAGTGATCACTTCTACCTACACCATGTCCATATCCTCCATCTTCCTTACATCCATGTGCCTATCCACACGACTCTTAAAAGACTCCAAAGCATTTGTGTCTACCACCATACCAGGCAGCATATTACACTCTCTGAGTAAAAAACTTACCCCTGACATCCCCCTTGAACCTACCCCCTCCCACTTTCAGTGCAAGCCCTCTGGTATTAAACATTTCAACCCAGGGAAACAGATACGTTCTGTCCACTGTATTTATGCCTCCCATAATCTTCCAAACCTCTATCACATCTCCCCTCAGCTTCCGGCACTCGGGAGAAAACAACCCAAGTTTATCCAGCCTCTTGTGATACCACGCGCCCTCTAAACCAGGCAACCTAGTAAACCTCTTCTGCCCCTTCTCCAAAGCCTCTACATCCTTCCAATAGTGAGGTAACCAGAACTGCATGCAATACTTCACCTGTGGCCTAACCAGAGCATTATAAATCTGCAATGTAATCTCTATTAGGTCAAAGTAGATGGGCTGGTTTGACACATTCAGGGTTGGAGCATGTGTTTTGCAAACTGACATTAGTTCCAATGAATAAATCAAGGATTTTACTCACATTTAACCCAGTCAAATTTTATTAACATGACTTTAAAAAACCCTTAAAATGTAATTTCGTGTTGGTAAGGCCAAATATGGATAAGATCTGAAGATTCTAGTGATCTGCTCACTGGAATTCAGAAAAATGGAGGTGGGGGGGGGGTAATGTGCCATTGAAACTTGTCGAAAGACTCAGTAGAGTAGATTTGGAGAGGAAGTTTCCTATGGTGGGAGAGTCTAAGACCAGAGGACACAGCCTCAGAACAGAGGATGACTATTTAGAGTGGAGATGAGGAGGAATTTCTTTATCCAGAGAGTGGCAAATCTGTGGAATTCATTGCCACAGACAGTTGTGAAGGGCAAGTCATTACATATATATATTTAAGGCAGAGGTTGATAGATTCTTGATTTGTCAGGACATGAAGTCATATGGGGAGAAAGCAGAGGCTGGGACTGAGAGGGAAACTAGATCAGCCATGAAGAAATGGTGGAGCAGACTCGATGGGACAAATGGCCTCATTCTGCTCCTATATATATTATGATCTTTATGGTCTAACGCTGTTAGCTGACAAATATAACCTTAGAGCATATATCTGGATGCTGCTTCATTGTTAAAATAGTCCAGATAAAGAGGCATAGTAGAATTTTGGAATTGTTTTGTTGAAAGGTTATCCAGTATGGATGGTGTCTGATTAAAGAATGCTGTTTTGCAGGTGTGGATATCAGAGGACTATAGGAACAAGCTTTTGGTAAAATGGAAAGTGAAGAATTTCCCTAGTCCCTTGTGCCAACACAGATAGGCTCATACATTTCATCATTGCAAAATTCTACATTGCATCATTCCACAGTCATGCACAGAGGCTCCTGGGTGTTAACATCTCTGAGTATCTAACCTGGACCCAGTAGTATATTGATGCAGCTACAAAGAAGGCAAGACTGCGATTATATTTGATGATGAGTTTGAAGAGATTTGGTATGTCACCAAAACACTCACAAGTTTCTAAAAATGTACCATGGAGATCATTCAAACTGGCTGCATCACCCTCTGGTGTGGGTGGGGTGCAGCTACAGGATCAAAATAAGCTGCAGGGAGTTGTAAACTTAGTCAGCTCCATCATGGGCACGAGGCTCTATAGTATCTATGACATCTTCAAGGACTAATGCCTCAAAAAGGTGGTGTCCATCATTAAGGATCCCCATCACCTAGCTATGCTTTGTTCTCATTGCTACCATCAGGAAGGAGGTACAGGAGCCTGAAGGCACAAATCAATGATTCAGGAACAGCTTCTTCCCCTCTGCCATCAGATTTCTGGATGGATATTAAACTCACGAACACTACTTCACTAATTTTTATTTCCATTTTTGTATTACTTATTTAACTATTATACATATTACTATAATTCAGGCTTTTCATTACGTATTGCATTGTACTGCTGCTGCAAAGACAACAAATATGCTGCTGATATTAAATCTGATTCTGGTGACACAACACTGCAACAATTGAAAATGAATACCTTCCAATTGATAAAAGAGTTATACATTTCATAGTCCTCTGTACCAGAAAGCAAGTCCCTCTAGACTTGCCATTTCACAGATTTCTGCTGCTCAAGCCAGTCACCTTTGTAAATAACTGCATTCTTCAAAGTCAATTCTGACAGCCCAGGCTTATTAATTACTTCTAAGGACGACGTTGTCACCAATCGTTTAGCTTTTAATTTGGGCGCCTGACAATAATATTGGAGGTGCTTTATTAGTCATAAACTATTATTTGCTTTATCAGAGTATGTTTTTTTAAAGGGCAATTAAATCATGTGGTTTTCTGGTATTTACCTTTATCTCAATGGCACTCCTCAACCAAAAGTGTTCAATGTGTTCCTGCAGGAAGATAAGGCAACATATCCAAGGAACTCTGGATGCTTATGAAAGGGTTGCGCATGGAAGGCATGAAAATTCATAACAGGAGAGTAGCAGATGCTGGAAACCTGAAACAAAAACAGAAAGTGTAGCTGTTAATGAGAAGGTCAGGCAGTATCTGTGGAAAGAGATAAAGAGCTAATATTTCAGTCACTGACACCTTGATCAGACAACAATTAAACACTGTCCTGTTTACGAGGACCTAAGTCAATGATCAGATCCAGTCATATGAAAATTCAGCACAAAACAGGCCTTTCGGCCCACCTAGTCCACGCTGAACCATTTCAACTGCCTATTCCTATCGACCATAGCCCTCCATACTCCTATCATCCACGTACACATCCAACCTTCCCTTAAATGTTGAAATCAAGCTTGCATGCACCATTTGCATCCGTAGCTCATTCCACACTCTCATGACTCTCTGAAAGTCTCCCTTAAACTTTTCACCTTTTACCCTTAACCCCTAACCTCTAATTGTAATCCCAGCCAACCTCAGTAGAAAAAAGCCTCCTTGCACTTACCCTATCCAGAGCCCTTATAATTTTGTATGCTTCTATCAAATCTCAGATATTTAATGGTTACAAGAAACTTAAAAGTCGTCTACTGCAGTCTGTCTTTTCATCTTCATGCTCATCCTGAAAGTAAAAGAAAAATTGGAAGGGAACTTCTTATTTTTGTCACATTTTCTAAAGCATTGAAAGAGGCCAGTTGGCTGACTGAATCAATGTTAGTTCTCAGCCCATTAGTCCCATGTCTCCACATATTTCCCAATAACCTATTCTCTCACATACAGGCCCGACAACCAACCCCCTCCCCTCTGAATCCCTTTCCTCCCACCTACACGAGAGATGATGTACAATAATTAATTAACCTTTCAACCAGCTGCTCTTTGGGAAGTGGGTAGCAACTGCGGCACATGGGAGAAAGTCACACATTCATAATCAAAATGCACAATCTCCACATCTGAGGCTGGAATAGGACTCCTGTTGCTGGAGCCGACCAGCAGCAGCACTAAGGGTTTTGCCACTAGGTTGCTCTCTGTACCACTGCAGGCCTTCATGGTCAAGGTGACATCAACAAAGCAACTTGGCCATCCATTCAAATACTGAATACATAACTAATTAGAATCAGAATCAGAATCAGGTTTAATATCACCAGCATATCCTGTGAAATTTGTAGTATTTGTGGCAGCAGTACAAAGCAATACATAATAAAAGAAAAAAAAACTGAATTACAATATTTTATATATATATATAGACACACACACACACACACACACACACACACACACACACACACACACACACACACACACACACACACACACACTCATATGCATGAAATAGTTAGATAATTTAGTGCAAAGTAGTATTCATGGGTTCAATGTCCATTTAGAAATCAGAATACAGCGGGGAAGAAGCTGTTCCTGAATCACCGAATGTGTGCCTTCAGGCTTCTGTATCTCCTTCCTGCTGGTAGCAGTGAGAACAAGGCATAACCTGTGTGATGGGGGTCCTTAATGATGAATAGCATCTTTTTGAGGCATCGCTCCTTGAAGACGTCCTGGGTGCAATGGAAGTTAGTGCCCGTGATGAAGCTGGCTGAGCTTACAATTCTCTGCAGCTTATTTTGATCCTGTGCAGAAGCCCCCCTCCCCATACCGGACAGTGATGCAGCCAGTTAAAATGTTCTCCATAGTACAGCTGTAGAAATTTGTGAGTTTCTTTGGTGACATATGACATCTCAATCTCTGAATGAAATAAAGCCACTGCTGTGCCTTCTTTGTTACTGCATCGATAATTTGGGTGCAGGTTAGATCCTCGGAGATTTTGACACCCAAGAATTTGAAATTACTCACTCTCTTCACTTCTAATCCCTCTGGGAGTTCTGGTGTGTGTTCACTCATCTTACCCTTTCTTAAGTCCACAATCAGTGCTTTGGTCTTACTAACGTTAAGTGCAAGGTTGTTGCTGAGTCAACCAGCTGGTATAACTAATCCATTGCAAATAAACTATCTAAATCCAATAACACCAAATTCTATTGTTCAGTATGGCATATTGACACTTCAAATTAATTGCAGATTTTGATATTTAGATAACTAAAGAGCAAATATCATTCCCTACACAAATAATGGTCTCAATTCCGTGAAACTACAATTTGAGCAATTGATTTTCTTTCTCTCATCTAGCAGCTAAGTCCCATAGTGCCACACATCCAGTAAAGAACTACACATGGGCCACAATTAGGAAAGTAACCTCCAAATTGAATTCCACAGCAGCCTGTTAAGGCTTATACTGATAGTCTCACCATCTTAAAGTGACAGAACGTTAAATATAGTGCTCTGAATAAAATATTTCAGCCTGCTTGAAAAGGTGATCAAATGTTGATGTAAGAGTCATAGAAACAGAACAGAGGTTAACAGATTCTTGATTGGTCAGAGCGTGAAGCGATACAGGGAGAAGGCTTGAGATTGGGGTTGAGAGGGAAAGTGGATCAGCCATGATGAAATAGATGATGGGATGGATGACCTAATTCTGCTCCGAAATCTTATGATCTTATTCACTTTCACTGTGACTTCAGGTGAGGCTGAGGGACTGTGCAGTAGCACAGCTAATAGAGGGGTCTGGTCTGTATGGACTTTGTATGTTGTCTTTGTGTCTGCATAAGTTTCCTTCAAGAGATCCAGTTTCCTTCAACATCTCAAAGGTCTGCAGTTAAGCACAATAAGACCATAATAAGATATAGAAGCAGAATTAGGCCATTTCATCATGGTTGATCTGTTTTTTTCTCTCAGCCCCAACTTCCTGCCTTCTCTCTGTATCCCTTCATGTCCCGACCAACCAAGAATCTATCAACCTTTGCCTTAAATATCCATAAAGACTTGGCATCCACAGCTTCCTGTGGCAAAATATTCCACAGATTCACCACTCTGTGGCTAAAGAGATTCATTCTCATCACCTTTCGGAAAGGACGCCGCTCTATTCTGAATCTGAGTCCTCTAGTCTTTGACTTCCCCATCATAGGAAACATTCACTCCATCAAGGCCTTTCATCATTCAATAGGTTTCGATGAGGTCATTCTTCTGAATTCCAGTGAATACAGGCCCAGAGCCATCAAACGCTATGACAAGCCATTCAAATCTGGAAACATTTTCCTGAACCTCCTTTGAACCCTATCCACTTTCAACACATCTTTTCTAAGATAAGGGGCCCAAATCTGCTCATAATTCTCCAAGTGAGGCCTCACTAGTGCTTTATAAAGTCTCTGTATTACAACTTTGCTTTTTTTGTGGTCCTCGTGAAATGAATGCTATCATTGCATTTGAATTCCTCACCACTGACTCAACCTGCAAGTTAACCTTTAGGGGATCTTGCACAAGGACTCCCAAGTCCCTTTGCGCCTCAGTTTTTCGTACTTTGTCTCCATTTAGAAATGAGTCAACCCTTTCATTTATTTCACCAAAGTGCATGACCATACTCTTCTGGACACTGTATTCTATCAGCCATTTCTTTGCCCATTCTCTTAATCTGTCTAAATCCTTTTGTAGCCTCTCTACATCCCCAAAGCTACCTGCCCATTCAACTGGCTTTGTATCATCTGCAAACTTTGCAACAAAGTCATCAATTCCATCATCCAAATCATTGACATATAACGTAAAAAGAATCTGTCCCTACCCAGACTCCTAAGGAACACCACTAGTCAAAGACACCAACCAATTGGCATCTCTATAGGTTATATCTAAGATGTAGGTGAATGATGGAATTTTTGGGACATTGATGTAAGAGTCGTGCGAATAAAATGGAATTAAATGGAATTAAAATTGCACATAGACCTAGTAGGCCAAACAGCTGATTTCTGTGCAATGGTTCTATGATCTTATTAAACATCTGGGCCAGCATTTTTGCCTACCCCATAATCTTGGGCTGTACTCCAAGGTTCCTGGTAGAGCAGTGCGGGCATGATGCGAGCCCTTAGGGATGTAGTGTAGAGGGTCTGCTGACTGTTCACAACCTATCCTGCCCTTGGCGTTATACGGTTGCAAAGAAAAAAGCCATCAAGACCATCACATGGGCTGCTGAGCGAGTCTTTAGAGGGCTGCTGGGACACAAGCCAGAGCCTGATCAGACTTAGCTGGGTCAGCTGAGCAGGAGGGCCTGATGTGGAAAGACCCAAAACACCCAATGACCCCAGGTCACATCGCCAATGATATTTCCTAGGATGCATCTCAGCATAATGTGCTATGATCTGTCAGTATCCCACCACTTGCTCTTATTATTGTTTTAGCTTTCCCTCACTTGCTTTATATTCCGTTCAGGCAGGCTCCAGCCTGATGGCATGAACATCAATTTCCCCAACTTCCAGTAATTAAACCCCTTTTCTTCACCACTCCCCATTCTTTATTCCCTCTCTCATTTCTCTTCTTACCTACCCATCACCTCCCCTGGTGCTTCTCCCCTTTTCTTTCTTCCGTGGCCTTCCATGGAGACTATCAAATTCTCCTTTCTCCAGCCCTTTATCTCTTCCACCAATTAACATCCCAGCTCTTCACTTCCCTCCCTCCCCTTTCCTGGTTTCACCTATCACCTGTCACCTTGTACTTCTTCATCCCCTCGTCCATCTTCTTAGTTCTGACTTCTTCCTCCTTTTTAACTCCTGAATAAGAGTCTCAGCCCAAGATATCACCTGTTTATTCCCATTCACGGATGCTGACCGGCTGACCTCCTCCAGCACATTATGTGTATTGCTCTAGATTTCCAGCATCTGCAGTACCTTTTTAGTCAGTAAATTACCCTCAATTCCCCTGGTTTGAATTCCATCTGGCATCTACCTGCCTCTTGATCTGTGCTGGGGTTGCAGTGCAAACATACTGTGAACTGTACTGATAGTGCAAACATAAACATAAATGTTCTGTTCTTTAGATTCACTAATCAACATCAGAAAAGTGATGTGTATTATATTAGAAGTAAATATTGACCAGGCCATTACTTTACAGGAATAATGTTAACAAGGGGCCACTTTCAACAGGTTTGAACATGCCATTTTGTCTTATCTCAAAATTAAACATTAGCTTCCTCAGCAATAATACAGACAAAATGCTAATATATTCTTAGTCTATTATTTATACCTGTATGTTATCTGGTTTTTGATAGCAGCAAAATTTTAGCTTCATTGAGTTTTTCACAGTATCCTCCTGCACAATAGATTTTCCCCCCAAGGACACCACGCTGGTATTTCAGAAAGTTGAACACATTCCCATGTACTTACCTCCACAGCCCCCCCCCCCCCAATATGTAAGAAAATAATCTTTAGGTTGTCCCACAATTTATCAATGCAAATTAGAGTCATACAGTCATAGAAAAGCACAGCAGAGAAACAAGCCCTTCGGCCCATTCAGACCATGCTGAACCATTTAAACTGCCCATTCCCAGCTATCTTCACTGAGACCATAGCCCTCCATAACCCTATCTATCCAAACTTCTCTTAACCATTGAAGTTAAGCTTCCATGCACCACTTACGCTGGCAGCTTGTTTCATACTCTCCCCATTCTCTGAGTGAAGAAGTTTCCCCTCATGTTCCCCTTAAACTTTTTACATTTCACCCTTAACCCATGACCTCATGTTGTAGCTCATAAGACCATAAAAAATAGGAGCACTATTCGGCCATTTGGGCCCATCAAGTCTGCTGCGCCATTCAATCATGGCTGATGTTGTTTTTCCCTTCCTCAGCCCCACTCCCTGCACTTCTCCTCTTAACCTTTGATGCCATGTCCAATTAGGAACCTATCAAGCTGTGCCTTAAATATACCCAATGATGTGTCCTCCACAGCTGCCTGTGGTAACAAATTCACCACCCTCTGAATAAAGAAATTTCTCTGCATCTCTGTTTTAAATGGACACCCCTCTATCCTGAGCCTATGCCCTCTTGTCCTAGACTCCCCCACCATGGGAAACATCCTTTCTACAAGTTCTACTGCTGCCTCTTTCAGAACCCCAGGGTGCAGTTCATCTGGTCTGGGTGATTTTTGTACCCTTAGTCTTTCAGCTTTTTGACACCATCTCGCTTGTAATAGTAACTGCTCTTCCCTCACACCCTTCAACATCTGATACACTGCTAAAGCCTGTGAAGTGAAGCCTGGTCCATCGAATCCCACCCAAACTCAGTGGAAAAGGCCTGCTTGCATTTCCCCTATCTCTACCCCTCAGCATGTTGTTTACCTCTATCAAATCTCCTCTCAATCTTCAATATTCCAAGGAACAAAAGTCATACTCAATCTTCCCTTTTAACTCAGGCCCTCCAGTCCCCGCAACTTCCTTGTAAATTTCCTCCCTACCCTTTCAACCTTATTTAATCTTGTTTGAAATAGGATGGCAAAGGGAGTTTCCAAACAAGTTAAAGATAGAAAAATCAGTTTCAGAATCAGGTTTAATTTTACCGGCATATGTCGTGCATTTGTGAATGGAGGAAAAAAAAGAGTAGTCAACTTAAACACCGAAGGTCAAGGGGAAGAATTTAAATACCCGGCAAGGAAAAACAATTGCTTTAATTGTTAAGTGTGACTGGGTCTGGGAACAAGTTTCAGAGTAGGAGTGAGACTGCACAGATTCATAATTCTGTTCCTGGGTTAGAGTGTCCAGAAGTGATCACACCATAACCAACATCCCTCTGATATAAATAGTATGGAAGCGGCTCCCTTAATTGTCACAAGCAACACAAATCTAATAACGTCATCTCCGATCAAGGGGCAGGTGACGGTGAAGGGGTCGTTCTTTTGGGTTTGCGGAGGCCAAAGTTAAAGAGGCACGCATTTGAAAACTGATCTCCCACCTCCTGGCCAGGAAGCGCTGCCGGTGAGCACCGCGAAACTCACCGTTAACTTCGGAGTCATCGAGTCGTCGAGTACTACAGCACTGAAACAGGCCATTCGGCCCACATCGTCCTAGTAATAAACTTTCCGGTAATGTCTTTGCCCACACCTTCAGCCATTCACCTGAACCACTTCTCGAAAAGTTCGCCACGCAAACGCCAAGAACTCAGAATATTTCCAACAAGCACGAGTGTGTGTGTGTTTTTAGTGAGAGTAGGAATTCGCATCTGATCGCTTTTGGATGGTTACCACGGACATGTTTATACACATTACCTGCAAATGCGTGCATTCTTAATATGCTAATAATTATGGGCAGGGCGGTATTCAAACCCCTCTTCACTTGCCCCTTGTCCACAGTGACCTTGGCATTCAACGCAGAGAATATAGTTTGTAACATTACAACGTTAGGCAAATACCACTCCCATTGCCCCTTCTCAAGCTGTAAAGACTTTTTTTGGTTGAAATTCACACTGGGTGAAACGATGCATCAACAATAGCCACTCATCTCATCCATTATAGTAAATAAATTTCTTCCTTCGAACTGCCTAATATTTATATCACATACTCTTGTTAGCGCCGTATCGTCACCCCGACCCTCTCTGGGAGATACATAGGTTGTTGGACAAGTTCACTTTACCTTGCTGCTTTCGACTAAAAGTTTAGTAACTCCTTCAAGCGGCGAGCATTCGGCGTCTGTAACAAACATTCCCGGAAAGCTTCCTTCAAATAATGAATTCCATTCCACTGATGGCTTACTCATTAATTGTGACCCTTTGAATACCGGAGATGCCGAGTGAGCGGTTTGGCACGATCCCACACCAGAGAGAGAAAAAAAAACCTCCCACCTGCTTGAAATACAAAACAACATTCATTATGGAGCACACCCGAAACTTTCAGTTTAAACCCATCGCAAGCCCTACAATATTGTAAACGAACGCTGGCAGAGGTTGTCAATCAGGGACACAAAATCTAACTGAGCTGAAATCGTGTTATAAAGTTGCCTTTGACTGCGCTCCACGCCCTCCAATTGAACAAAATACTTTTTAGTGGATTATGCTGTGTCTCTTGTATTTCTGCATCCTGCAAATTCTTGGGGCTTTTTTAATTGCTTAATTTATGTACGAGACATATTTTCAAATTTCATTAGAACCTCATTTTTGAGTTCCGGTTTGCTGTGACCAAGTCTGTGGGAAATGTGTGCAGTGTACTGCCCGCGTTTGTTGTTAGTTACCAACAGGAAAGCGGAGTTTGGCAGCGGGAGTTGGTTCTCCAGGTTGCCTCGCAGTGACATCTGCTGGACGGTGCCACGGAGTGACCGGTCCAGCGGGATTTTCGCAAGCACTGCTCTCCACACAGGGCTGAGGGCGGGGTAGAGTTCAGACCGATGGAGGAATGTGTAACAGGGGCCATTTAAAATACTGGTAGGTTTATTAAACGAATACAGGGGGTGTCTCACCCCCTTCCCTGTTCGCCCTCATTACAGAGATAAGAAAAGAGGGAGGGGGGGGTGGGAGGGGGAGTGAGAGAGAAAGCGAGAGAGATTGAGATTTCTGGAAACTAATTCTCCAACACTATTGCAATATATAAGGCAAGATGCAAGGCGCATGTCACAATTCTTACAGCGTTATATACTCAATACTACAAAGCCAAATAAGTGATTATTGCTAAGAGAGACAACAGATGGAACGGAAAACGGAATGCTCTAAACATTTAGCAGGTTGGGCAGCTTCTGTGCAGGCAAAAGGACCTGATGTATTTTTATAGGTGACAAGATCTTACATTTCTTATTTATTAGCGTCTGGCTGTCAAGCTGCTCAGGTATACAGAATATAGTGAAACTTGATGTGCAAGTGGAGCTTCTGTCCTGCAAATGAAAATGTGAGAACCCTGACTACTCACGCCTGCAGTACAAACTGTTGTAATTAGCATAAATTAATACTAGGCATGCACAGGGCATGAGGCCCAGGTTCCCATCCCTCCATCAATTATCATGAAACATATTATGCAAAATTATTTTTAAATATCTGCCAATACTGGAAATCTGAAATAGAAAATGTTGGAACTCGTCAGCAGGTCAGGTCACATCTGCAGAAAGGGAAACGGAGTTACGTTTCTATCTGAAGACTCTGTCAGAACTAGGGACAAGAGAAGACTAAGGTAGATTCAAGATGCAAAGGTCATTGTAACTTGTCCCCTGATTAGGCTAGGGTTAAATCAGGGGATTTCTGAGCAGCATAGTTTGAGGGCTGGAAGGCCCTAGACCAAACTGTATCTCAATTCAAAAAAAGTGGTGGGAGGATTGTATAAGACAAGAGGAATATCTGTGATGGGATGAATTGTGCTGGGTGGGGTATCTAGCCTGGTGGATCAGTTAGAGATTGATAACACAGGCACAGACAAAGAAGCATTGCTCATAGCAGGGTGATGGACTTGTGCACTTGTGTATAATAAGCACTAGTTTCATAGAGTTATCCAGCAAGGAAGAAACCTCTTCTGCCCTCCCTCTGCCAGCCACTAAGTACCATTTTACCCTCATCCCATGTTATTCTCCTCAGATTCCACCACTCATCAGGGGCAATTCACATTAGCTAATTAACCTACCAAAATGGATGTCTTGGGAATGTAAGAGGAAAGCAAAGCAAATGAAGAAAATCAACACCTTCATTGATAGCACCAGAGTTCAGACACTATGTAGAAACAGCTCTACTAGATGTGCCTCTACCATGTATTTAACCTGACTCAGAAAGAAGTCAACTTTGACTTGACTGAAAGAGAATAAGAAACAACAAAAATACTCAGCAGCTTCTGTAGTAAGAGAAATTGAGCTGATGTTTCAGGTCTCTTGTCAGAACTTCCTCTGGATAGAACAAAGGAAGTTTTTTTTTTGTCCTGTTCTTCTATCCAAAGCTGGTGTGTCTATCTTGGGCCTGTAAAAGGTTTGAAGACATATCCTCTCCTCTGTGTGCGGTATATGAATTGAAAAAGTTTAGCGCAGGAGTTCCCAACCTGGGAGCCATGAACCCCTTACTTAATGATATTGGTCCATGCCATAAAAATGTTGGGAACCTCTGCATTAGAGGAAATTGGGCTAAATTTGGATAAATGGGAACTAGTTTAGATGGTCTTCTGGGTCTGCATGGGCCGATAAGAGATTTCCTCTTTCCCTAACTGCGGTAAATGGGGGTGAAGTTGGATTGCAATGAAAAGGCGATCCAGCCACTCTTTTCCTGACATGAGAATTTTGCATACTTGACTAATTAGATGTGAAAGAAAGAAATATCTGAATTTTTATAAAGTTTTTAAAACCACAAGAGACCTTAGTTGGCAGTCAGAGGGTCTGTTTCAGTACCGTGTAACTCTATGACTCTAATTAATGCACACCAAGATCCCACAGATGGGAAATTTATAATGGCTAAGTATTGACTAATAAAAGATAAATACTGATTAGGATACTAAAGATAATTCCCCTGATTTTCCAAATAGATTCATAGGGCCCTTAAGAAATCCCAGAGAGAAACCCACTTAATATCTCACTAATATGGTGCCTCTGAAGGTGAAACACTCCCTCAGCACAGTAGGGGCAGTAAAGGCATTGGAAAGAGCTCAGAGAACAATTGTAGGATTGGTCCCTCGGATAAGAGTCAGGAGTTATAAGTTAGGAGTGACTGGGACTGTTCCCTCTGGACAACTGAGTTATGAGGGGGTGATTTGATCATAATTAAAGTGTGGAAGTTATAAAATCAGATTTGAAGGAAGAAGAATCTTTGGGTCTTGGACACAGTTTGCGTATTGGACTCTGGTTCATGTTGTCAGGTTCTCCTGCTTTCTGGTTGCTTATTTGTTGGTATTTTGTGTGGATTTGAATGGGACAGACTGGCTCTGTGGCCTCCAGTCAACGAACAATGCAGCGATGGATTGAACTGAACTGAATAGGTCTGGACTCTTCAAAGACTTGAGATTTGATGTTTTATATTCTGTGTTTTTCTCTCGCTCTTTTGTTCCGTATGCAAGATTTGTTCTTTTGCGCATTGGGGGTTTGACATTTTTCTTTGAACCGTGTACACGGCATTCTTTGTTTCATGGCTGTCTGTGGGAGGACGAATCTCAGGCTTGTAAACTGCATATATACTTAGAAACTTTAAATCGAAAAGCACTACAGCACCAAAAGAGTATCGGGATTACTCAGAAGCATTTATTATCCTTAAATGAAGGAAGTAATGTATTTCTGTAGCAAGTTTACGTGCTTAAGCTCCTCATAGCATATTAAGTATAAGTTTAAATTTGTTATCATAGGCGTGCGTATTCAGAATATAAATGCCATAACAATGAGCTTTGTGCAGTAGCTGCAGATTCCATTGCAAACGAGACAAACATAAATGAACATAAACAAGTTCAAAGCCATTCACTCATTCACTTTGCACTGATAAAATAAGTTTTATAAAGTTTATATCTGAATGGGAATAGGATGCTTTGGATTCCACACTTGAAATGATTTTGGAGGTTACAACTCTCTGCTGGCTTGTACCATATCCCCATTCAGTCCAAAGTTGTATAAGACAGAGGCAAGTTAAAGACTCTGTGGCACCAGTCACAAGAGACTAAATAGATACTGTGTTTCAGAGTTCAGTTCTAAGATAATGGATTAGTACGGAGGGACTTTTGTTGTTCACCATTATCCAATGAGCCTGTAATTTGCTGTTTGTATTCGATACTGCTCATTTGCCTGTTTGACATTCAATAAATGTGATGAATGGTTAACTGACAAATCGACTGCTTAGAAACAATGCAGAAAGCCATGTGAACTCAAATGTATATCCAATAATTATTGGCTTCGTATATTCACCTGAATATTAAGCAAGTTAAGACATGCTTGACTCATTAAGATGAGGTTTGTTTATTGGCATGGTCTTTCAAGTTTAACTTGCAAAGTATATCAGGTATAAAATTCACTGCTATTCACATTGTGATGTCTAGAACCTGAAAGACATTTATAAGCACATTAATTAAAGTGTCTAAATATGCAACTTATAATTGACTCTATTGGGCATGTGCTAACCTGAAAGTACATAGCAATATTTACTTTCAAAAGGAAGGATTAAAACTAATTTATTATTGACATTTACAGAAGGTTCTCTTTAACTGGCTGCTAATTTAAACAAGTGTCTCCAGGTTGCAAAGAACAAATACCTTGATGTTTAAAATTCCAATAATTCAACACAGATTCTGTTAGAAGTAATTATAAAGAAATACTGGGTGAAAATATGTAGTTAGCTGATATATCATCAATTAGACTTTAAGGCTCATGTTGTGTGTTTAAAATTTCAGTAATGTTTGAGTAATATTGGAAATCTATTGTTTGATTAAGCATTCTTTGTTTTTT
This sequence comes from Hypanus sabinus, assembly GCF_030144855.1. NCBI lineage: Eukaryota > Metazoa > Chordata > Chondrichthyes > Myliobatiformes > Dasyatidae > Hypanus > Hypanus sabinus. Next base: position 163,344,840 of record NC_082713.1, read on the forward strand.
ACATAATGCATTGCGGCTTATCCGTGAAAGTGATGAAAGTGAAGTTCCCATACCTTGACATCAAGTTCCCTCACCGCTGCAGAGAAAAGTTATGCGCAGATTGACAGAGAGACTTTTGGGGAGTAAAACATTTTAATTATTACTCGTATGGAGAGAGTTTACCCTTGTTACTGATCATCAACCACCAGTGTCAATTTTCAACCCACAGACGGGTGTTCCACTAACAGCACCAACATGAATGCCGAGATGGGCTCTGTTTCTTGGAAGACGCAATCACAAGATTGAATTCAAGAGGATGACTAGTCATGGAAATGCTGATGCAGTTTCCCATTTACCCTTGGGAAAGGAAATACTGGAAAAATTTACAAAAAAAGAACACTGCATTGACGTATTCTCCCTAACACAAAATGAAAGTCTCCCTATTATGGCAGAGATGATCCAAAGAGAAACCAGAAAAGATCCCACACTGCCTCAGCTCTACATGGCCACCCAAAATGGCTGGAATGCGCAGCAGAAATTCCACCAGACCAGGATGAATATGCCCTTGATGGTGGTTGCCTTATGTGGTGATTGAGAGTTTTTGTACCATTCAAGCTGAAAGCTAAAAGAACCTACATGCAGGATATCTAGGCATGATTAAATTGAAAGCGTTGCTTCAAGCTTTGTCTGGTGTCCTGGGATAGATCAGCAGATTGAGCAGTTTGGTATACCAACGTGCCCAGAAGATGCAAAAACATAGCAATTCCATCCTTGGGAATGGCCTGCACTACCCTGGCAGAGGATTCATCAATAGCCTCCACTCCAGCCTCGTACACAGTTGATGTGTTGAGAAACCTCTTCTCATAGACTGGTGTTCCAGAACACTTAGTCATTGACAATGGATCACAGTTTGTTGGGGAACAGTTTAAATCATTCCTAATAATGAATTGAATAAGACATTCCATCTACACAGTACCACCACCAACAAATGGCCAGATTCTAAACAATGCGCTCCGAGCAATATCAGCAGAACTCACTACACCAACACTAATCAGAAGCTTGCCAATTTCTTCCTTGCATATCGCAATGCAGCACAGTCCACAACCAACAACTCTCTAGCTATGCTGTTCCTGGGTTGTCCCTTGTGTTGATGCTTGGATTTCCTCAAACCCAATCTCAGAAGGAGTATCAGGTTAGACAGCTGAGCCAAATTGAGGGCTCCTCAAAAAAGAGGGCCAATGTTTCATTGCTGGATAAGCAGTCCTGGCGAGGGACTACAGAGATGATTAAATGTGGGCACTCAGAGAGACTAAGGACAGAATTGGACACCTCTCCTGTGCAGTGGAGATTGCGTCTGATGTCACCTGGACATGACACATCGACCAGTTAAGGAGAGCAGAGCCAATTGTTAGAGAAGAAAGGTGTCCAGAGCTGTCAGAACCACTTCCTGTGATCTCGGAGTCAACTCCTGCAGCAACCACAGACGAGGACCCAGAACCTGAGATTGTTTCACAGCCACAAACAGAATGTCCTTCCCTTGTCAGGAAAGACGTTATCACACAAGAGTAAGAGAGCCTCCACAGCAATTAAATCTTTAGACCTGAATGGGACAATGTTAAATTTGCTATGCGGTAGATACCTTTATATAGCAGTTTATTATACACGTTAATATGCATGTGTATTGAGTTGGAGTTTATAACTAAATGGGGAGAAGTGTTGGGTATTCAATATTTCCATAATATATGAGAGATATTTGTTTGATTAAACATTCTTTGTTCTTTTCATAATGTATTGCAGATTATCTGTAGAAGTACGCAAGTAGCATACAACATCATGCCACCACATGATACGCGTGTCAGCAAGCTTAAAGTAAAAATCTATGTTTGACCAGCATTCCTGGCTCTCTTGTTTTACTTTCAATTCATTTAATGTTTTGGAGTTATAAAACGTAACATGCAAGAACCACAACATACATTTCAAGATGGATTTCAAACAACATTGCCTTCATTAGAATGTTCTAGTGATTTTCTTTGTTCGGTTAGCAATTATTAGCAATATTGAGGCAGAATTTCTGCTCAAGGATCCTCACATTCAGCGCTCAAGAAGAGCAGCATGAGCTGCCTCAATGACCATCATCCTGTTGCACTCTCCTCTATGGTGATGAGATACTTTGAAAGGCTAGTCATGGCTAGTCTCAGGAGGGACCTGGACCCACTGCAATTTGCCCGTTGCCACAGTAGGTCTACAGCAAATGTGATCCCAATGGCTGTCCACTCAGCCTTAGATCACCTGGGCAATACAGACACCTACATGAGGATGCTGGTTATCGACTATAGCTCAGTATTCAGCACCATCATGCCTACAGTCCTGATTGAAAAGCTACAGAACCTGTACCTCTGTACCTCTCTTTGCAAATGGATCATCAATATCCTACCTGGAAGACCACAGTGCTGACAATCGACACTGGCGCTCTTCAGAGATGTGTGCTTAGCCACTGCTATACTCTCTACACTCATGACTGTGTGTCTAGGCACAGCGCAAACAGCACCTATAAACTTGCCGTTGTAACAACCATTGTTGGCAGAATCTCAAATGGTGACAAAAGGGCAAGATATACCAGTTAGTTGAGTGGTATCACAGCAACAACCTTGCACTCAATGTCAACAAGCTGATTGTGGAAGGGTAAGATGAGGGAACACAAACTAATCCTCATAGAGGGATCAGAAGTAGAGAGAGTGAACAGTTTCAAGTTCTTTGGTGTCAATATCTCTGATGACCTAACCCGGATACAACTTATTGATGCAGCTATAAAGAAGGCAAGACAGCAATTATATTTTATTAGGAGTTTGAGGAGATTTGGTTTGTCAACTAAAACACTTGAAAACTTCTACAAATGTACAGTGGAAAATATTCTGACTGGCTCCATCACTGTCTGGTATGGGGAAGAGGAGTGATGGGCTACTGGACAAGATTGAAATAAGTTGCAGAGACGTGTAAAATTAGTCAGCTCTATCATGGATATGAGCCCCCATAGTATCCAAGACATCTTCAAAGGATGGTGCCTTAAGAAGTCAGCATCCATCTTTAAGGATCCCCACCACCCAGGACATGCTCTCTTCACACCGTTACCATTGGGAAGGAGGTATGGAAGCCTGAAGGCAGCCATTCATTGATTCAGGAACAGCTTCTTCCATTATGCCATCCATTTTCTAAATGGACACCGAACCCATGGACACTACCTCATTACTTTTTTATTTCTGTTATTTTATTTTCTACTTATTTTAACTACTTAATAGGCATAATACACTTAATGCAAAACAAGAGAAAATCTGCAGATGCTGTAGATCCAAGCAACATACACAAGATGCTGGAGAAACTCAGCAGGCCAGGCATCATTTATGGAAGAGAGCATAGTCAACGCTTCAGGCCAAGACCCTTCATCAGGACTGGGAAAAAAGATGAGGAGTCACAGAAAGAAATTTGGGAGAGGGGAGGAATGTAACTCAATTTTTTTCCCTGTGTTTATTTATCATGTGTTTCATTGTACTTCTGCTGTAAAGTTAAGAAACTTCACGAGATATGCTGGCGATATTAAATCTGATTCCGATTCCAAGTCTGATTCTGAATTTGCTGTTCGTTACATACAGTACTTAACCAGGCAGAAACTCAGGACTATTAAACAGGGGTTGAACTTTTACATAGTCCACATCATTTTCAGGACACCTGAGTTGTCTTTGATGCTTGGCTAACTTAGCACAAGAAGTGGGTTGTAGGGGATTCGCAGCCCGTTCCTTAGCCAGAGCCTACAGCAATTTGAGCATTGAGGGAGAGAGGAAGAGGAGAGCCATCCGCAGTACCACTGATGTGGCAGAGAGGGCCTCAAGGTGGCTGTGGCTCAAGAGAGGGGAACCATGGAGTCATGTGTAGCTAGCCATTTGGACACAAGCTAGGGTCTGATTGGCCCTGGTTGGGTCACCTGGAGGAGGGTGTATGATGTTGAAAGACCCGAAACACCCGATGATTCCAGGAACATCACTGATGATGTGTCCAGAAGCATCAATAGATGTATGCATTCAGATTAAAATATTTAAAATTTGCCTCCATTATTATTCTTTTTTTTTCTTGAAATTACGCCATGGGTAATTTCACCCATTTGTCTATTTACTTGATTGTGATTGAAAAGGTGGATTTCAATCATGATTTGCTGATGTATTGATCTCTGAATGGAAAATGGTTTCTGACTATTGGAATGTATGGTGAATTTGATTGCAACAACTGATAATCATATTATCTACTTCTAGTAACTTTATCAATTCATGCACAGGTTGTAGATGTGACCAGGCTCATCGGCATTTACTGATTTATTGTCTATTTCTAATTGTCCCTTCAGCTGAATAGCTTGCTAGGTCATTAAAAGTCAACCCATCACCAACCATCCAGGCCATGCTCTCTTCTTGCTGCTGCAGTCGGGAAGGAGTTGCAGGAAGCTGAGGCCCCACACCACTAGGTTCAGGAACAATATTACCTCTCAACCATCAGGCTCCTAGACCAGCGTGGATAACTTCACTCAGCTTAATCCCGAATTGTTTCCGCAATATTTTCGACTCACTTTCAAGGTCTCTGCAACTCTTGTTCACAGTATCATTTTTTAATTTATATTTACACAGTTTGTTGTCAGTCTTTGTATGTAGGTTTTCATTAATTGTATCGTATTTCTTTATTGTACTGTGAATCCCTGCAAGAAACTTAATCTCAAAGTTGTATATGACAAAATGAATGTACTTTAATGATATGTTACCTTGAACTTTGAATTTCTGTGTCAGAGTTATATTCAAAGGAAAAATATTAATGTATCTTTCACCTTAAATATATTTTCAAACAGCGATAATGATGCACTTTTTAATTTTAACATACGTATCGACTACTTGAATTGAACTTCCACGATAGAATTTGAATTGCTGTATTCTGACCATTAATTGAAATCTCTAGACTGTAGTCTGGTACAAACCATCATGTTGCAATGCCCCAAAGCAAAGAAGGTGGACGTGAAAGTGAAGCCCGCTGTTTTAAAATATCTTGAGATGTTACAAAACTCAGAATTTCAAGATGCAGTATCAAACCCAAATGGTAGCAATTCACAATACAAGATCAACTGTGGTGGTGAGCATGTACACAAAATTAAGATCACCCTGAAATTTTTCAGTATTCTGGAATCTTGTCCATACCCAGATTATGTCAGAGCCACAAGATTTGTTTGTACTTGCGGCAGAGCTGGGCAATTGCACAAGGTTTCTAACATTTAGGAGATCGAAGTTAGACAATGTGACTCAATGTTTTGGCCTTAATTTTACAGATAACAAATTTAATGCAATCACAACACTGCCAACTTGTTTTTTTTGCCTTAAAATGTCTACTTTGCATCATTGATATTGGTTCTTTCAAAGTGAATAATGAACAGACTCGCTTTTGTTCTGGAATGAGGTCTACATGACCAAAGTGGCCATGAAAGTAGTCTGTATGAAAAGGAGACAATGTAATCAGACTTTGGAATCTTTCACTCATCTTAATGGTAATTGATTCAGCTCCTAATTCAACAGCCTGATATATAAACTTACACTGGGATATAAAAATACTGGCTAGGTGAGCTCCTTTACCATTCAAATCAATACAACAATTAATGACTAAATTAGTAAATGAAATTTTGTAAAATGCAAGCAAATAAATGTAGAATTTAATATATCATAACTGTCATTTCATATTATCCTTCTTTTCTCCTAATATAGAGTAGAGTGCAAAACAATACTGCACAGTAGGGTCCTTTCAACTCATGTTATTGTGTCGACCATTATAAATCTGAGTTGCAAAGCGACTTGGGAGCCCTTGTGCGAGATCACATAAAGTTTAATTTGCAGGTTGAGTCTATGATGAGGAAAGAAAATGAGATGTTAGCATTCACTTCGAGAGAACTAGAATATAAAAGTAAGAATGAAACATTGAGGCTTTATAAAGCACCGGTGTGGCCTCTCTTGGAGTGTTGTGGACGGTTTTGGGCCGCTTATATCAGAATGTATGTGCTGATGCTGGAGAGGGTACAAAGAAGCTTCACAAAAATGATTCCAGGAATGAACAGCTTGTCACATGAAGAGCATTTGACGGCTCTGGGCCTGTGTTCACTGGATTTCAGAAGACTGAAGGAAGGACCTCACTGAAACCTATTGAATGGTGAAAGGTCTTGATAGAGTGGATGAGGAGAGAATGCTTCCTATGGTGGAAGATTCTAAGACCAGTGAAAACAACCTCACAATAGGGGGTGCCCTTTTAGAATGAAGATGAGGAGGAATTTCTTTAGCCAGAGAGTGGTGAATCTGTGGAATTTGTTGCCACGGACAGCTCTGGAGGCCTAGACTTTAGGGCATATGTAAGGCAGAGGTTGGTAGATTCTTGACTGGTCAAGGCATGAAAGGACATAGGGAGAAGGCAGGAGGTTAGGGCTGAAAGGAAAATTTCATGCTGAAATGGTGGTGCATACTCAATTGGACAAATGACCTAATTCTACTCCTATATCTTGTGATCTTATGGGTTTGTGGACCTGGGTTTGGAACCCCCTGATCTAGACCAATTGTGAAAATGGACAAGAAAATCGATGACGAAGCTTAACTTAGATGAGTGTGGAGCAAAGATTTCATACAAAGTGTGGTTGTTATCTAGAATGGGCTGCCAGAGTAGATGTTGGAGACACAAGCAATAATAACATTTTAAAGGCTTTAGCACAGGTACTTGAATGAGCAGGGCATGGAGGGATATTGAATCAATGCAGGCAAGAGGGTTAGATAGATATTGAATCAATGCAGGCAAGAGATATAGATAGGTATGACAGTGGGGTGCAATATGATTATTACAGATAGACATTGTTGTGACAATGAACAAAGTCACCAGAGAAACACTGAAGCTGGTGATGTAGATGTCCTTATTCAGTACAACAAGCCAACATTATTCTTGGAGACACTTTCATCAGAGGCATACTGACCTAATATTACATGACATTTTTATAGGCTGAAGATCAGAGGTATTGGTGGGATGATTTCTATAGTTACAATGTATCTACAATGCTTCCTTTAAATTACATATAATTTTCAAGCACCTAATTCTCCACACCAACACTCCAGACACCCAAAATGAGTGTTGATTACCATTATTTCTGGGCTGCATTCTCACATATGCAGACATCCCAGATGAATTGGGCTGTTTCTTGGTTTGCAATCAACCCCAGACTGCAGCTCCAAGAACACGTTTGTTCTGAGCTTCAGTTTAACTCACTCTACAATCCACATTCATGTCTGAAGACTAGCAGTTGCTGTAATTAGTACTTGCTATATTCCATAACTCCAGAATACATCCTAACAGGCATGATGGTAGTCAAGTGAAGTTTATTGTCTTTTAACTACATACACATAGGTAACATATATAACCATACAATGCAAATAGAAACAAGACAACATTTCTTTGAACCATGTGTAGTACACATAACACATATAACACATGATAACTTATGAAGGTAAGGATAAAATCTACAGATGAATCACACATAAATAACAAACTAAAGTGCGTTAATATTAACTACTGTAAGGTACAGAACAGATTAACCAGTAACTCTTCGAATATGTTAAGGCCAGGCGTTCAGAAGCCTAAAGGCCTGGGGGAAGAAACTGTTTCCAATCCTGACCATTCCTGTTATGCATTGTAGTCTCCTGCCTGATGGTAGAAAGTCAAAGAGGATGATGGATGGACAGGTGGAATCCATGATAACACTGAGGGCCCTGAGTACACAGTGTTCCTGATAAATGTCCCTGATGGATGATAGAGAGAGCCCTATGATCCTCTCAGCTGTTCTCACAGTCCTTTGTAGGGACTTCCAGTCCGATGCTTGACAGTTTACATACTAGGTGGAGATGCAACTTGCTGTTTTCCTATAAAGCTTCAGTGTAGTTGTGTGTTCAGAGAGTTTCTCCAAAGATTTTCCAAGAGAGTGTTTCAAGAGATTCTCCAAGACAGAGTTTCTTGAGTTATTCGCCCAAGATTTCCAGAGCTTCTGCAAGAGGTGAATTCATGCCACTTCTGGCAAAATAAATTCCCTCTCATCTCTGTTCTAAAGGAATGTCGTCCTATTTTCTGAGGTTTGTGCCCTCTGTTCATAGACTCTCCCATTATTGGAAACATCCTCTCGATATTCACTCTATCTAAGCCTTTCAATGAGCTAGTATTATGGGCCAAACAGCCTCCTACAATGGTCACATTTCATGGTCACAAAAGAAATGTGAATCTATGATGTAATGTATCCGTTCATATGGAATATTTGTTTGTCTACCTGAACAATAAAAGGTACATTGTTCTGAGGAAGCAAGAAAGCACCAGGCAATAGTTATTTACACTTGTACCTACATACATCTTTTGGAAATTCTAAGTTATCATCGCTACTGAAAATCAAATAAACCTTTGAAACTGAATAAAAGACCATTAACTTCAAGTTGAGACCTAGACAACAACATTCTCAAGTGATAGCAAAGATAATACCATCTTCCTCCACACTTTCATCTCCCTAGCTGATAACCAAAGATATGTCTAAGTTGACAGCAGCACCTTGACATTTTTATCAGAAGTTAGAAGAAATTGCACACAACCAGCATTTCAGTCAAAAAGCATTTCAAAATGGGTGAATGGTTAAAAAACCCCAGGAACTATAACAGCAAGATGCAGGTGGAGAGAGCTGTTGTGAGAAAAAAAAACATCTCCAAAATTTGATCTTATAAAATGCTGAGATCAAAGAAACCCTTTCAGGAATCTGCATGAGGACATCAAACAGCAAGTTATATATTTCCCTGCTCCAGCATTTCTTATTCAGTAAGTAATGATTAATCTTTGTCTTTGTACCTTTGGGACAAGGTGTCAGGGATGTAACTGAACTAACAGAAATGGTGTTGTACAGTTTGACACTTTGCTGTTTGCAGCCTTTGCAAATGTTTTGGCTTTGTATATTGTACAATTGTAAACTTCAGCAAAAGCATTTAACATTTCTTGCATTATCAAATATTGCTGTTCCTTTCCATGCCTTTTGACATATCGGGTGGCAACCTTGCCACCTCTTTAGCGTTTTTTTTACAAGGGTGAGTTGCTACGTCGATGCACAACCCAGCAAAGATGGAAAGTGTGTGAGGTGCCATCCGGATTCGAACCCAGGACTACTCGCCTCAAAGTCTAGTGCTGAAGCCACTACACACTGGCCAGCAAGTCAAAGATCAGGATTAGTTAATCACAAACAAGAGTAAATCTGCAGATGCTGGAAATCCAAAGCAACACTCACAAAATACTGGAGGAACTCAGCAGGGCAGGCAGTAGGTATGGAAAAGAGTAAACAGTCGATGTTTCAGGCCGAGACCCTTCATCAGAACCAGAGAAAAAAAGATGAGAAGTCAGAGTAAGAAGGTAGGGGGAAGGGAGGAAGAAATACATGGCATGAACATCTATTTCTAGAACAAAGTTCATCCAGCATTTTGTGTGTGTTGTTAGGATTAGACATCACCCTAGAATTGCCTTCCTCTGAATTTGTCACATGTTTTTCTTTATTATTGCAAATAATAGATAGGATATCCAAGGCAATAACTTGTGGCTAATAAAAGCATTTATAGAATCGATGCAGCCAACAGTTTTCTAACCACTCACATGGAAAGAGAAGCCAGTTAACATTTCAATCAGTGACCATTCCTTTACTCTGAGAAATGGTCCCCGTCCTGAAATATGAGTTTTCTCCTTTCGCAGAAGCTGCTTGACTGACTGAGCTCTTCCAGCAATTCTGTTTTTGTTTTTTATTCCGGCATCTACAGTTTTAAAAACATGAGGAAGTCTGGGAAGTCTGGACATCCACAGCTACACAAACAAAACGCTGGAGGAACCCAACAGGTCAGGCAGCATCTATGGAAATGAATAAACAGTCGACGTTTCAGGCTGAGACCCTCCTTCAGGACTGGGAAAGAAGGAGGAAATTCTTAGAATTAAGAATATTGTGGGGGGGTGATGGAGGATAACTGGAAGGTGATAGGAGAAGCTTATCAAATGGATTGGAAAGATAAAGGGCTGGATAAAGGAATCTGTTAGGAGGGGAGAGTGGACTATCGGAGAAAGGGAAGGAGGAGGGAACCCAGGGGGAGGTGAGAAAATGCAAGAGGCTAGACAAGAGGGGAAGGGGTGCAAATTTCTTTCACTGGAAGGAAAAGCTGATATTTATGCTATCAGGTTGGAGGAACCTTGATAAAATATAAGGTATTTCTCCGCCACCCTGAAGTTGGCTTCATCTTGGCACTGGAGGAAACCATGGACCGATATGATGTATTCGTTTTATTTGCTTCCCGTTTTAATCATTAATTCCTGATAGAAATGTTGCTTGGAAGTTATCAAATGACAATCTCAAATCTTATCATATTGTCAGGATATAGTTTAAGTAATCTGATATCATCATGTAGTCTTCAGCTAAAACACAATTCCTACCAAATTGGTGTCTTAATCCTCAACCGTATTAATCGGTCATATCTTTCTCTTTGCGTATAACCTTCATTCTCCTGACATTAATGTGAAGCTTTTTTTTTGCTTTTGCTACTTATTCTTCATTAGTAAACAAACAAATCTGATCTTCGCAATAACAGTAGGAGATTGTGTAAATTATTGATCAGAAGCAGGAAACTGCAGCTACTGAAACATTAAAACAAGATATGAACAAGCACTTTGAAAAGCACATTATCTTTTCTTCAAGGCAAGTATTTAATGAAGGGAGTAGCTTGTTGTACAATTCAAATTTCTGCTCAAAAAACTATTTTGAATCCGATTTTAAAAAACTGCACAGATGTCCATGGACAGGTTCAGCTTATTGAAAGCCTACCAACTTTGGAAACAAGATTGCTTGTGAGCAACTAGTCTGTTCAAATCTTATTATCCCTCCATAAACACAGCATCTTGTCAGCTATTGGGTCCACCTTACCACTGGAGTCTCGTCACTTTGTTGGACCTTCATTTGTGCCATTTGTGGTACATCTAAACAGTTGTTTCCCATCAGTCTTGATCATTTTGTGTAATCGACCACAACCATTTGCAGTGTCCTGACCACACCCTTGTACCAAACAGAGCACAATAATTTGCTCAAAATTTGTAGTGCCTCCCCAGAAAACACCTGCAAAATGATGCTGATGGTTACACATGAAATGAGATATAAACCAGTTATAAAGCATGAATATCAATTTTGGACCATAAGGCCATAAGATACAGGAACAGAATTAGCTCATTTGGCCCATTGAGACTGCTCTCTCATTTCAACACAGGTGATCCATTTCCCTCTCAGCCCCAATATCCCGCTTTCTCCTCATTTCTCATTATGCCCTAACTAATCAAGAATTTATCAACCTCCGCTTTAAATATACCCAATAACTTGGCTTCCACAGCCACCTGTGGCAACAAATTACCCGAATATTGGTTAATTATTGTCATATGTACCAAAGTACGGTGAGAAGCTTGACTTGCATACTGTTCAGACAGATGAAATCATCACACTGTGCATTGAACTAGGATGAAGTAAACCAAAAACAATGTGTAACAGCTACGGAAAAAGTGCATTGTAGATAAACAGTAAAGTGGAAGGTCATATTGAGGTACATCGTGAAGTCAAGAGTCCATCTTATCGTATAAGAGTTTTGTTCAAGAGTCTCATAATAGTGGGACAGAAGCTGTCCTTGGGCCTGATAGTATATGCTTTCAGGCTTTAGTACCTTCTGCCTGATGGAAAAGGGGCAGAGAGAGAATATCCAAGGTGGCTGGGGTCTTTAATTTTGCTGGCTGCAAGGTTCCGAGAAGTATAGATGGAGTCCTTAGTGGGGAGACTGGTTTCCATGCTGTGATGACGCAGGTCACATGCAGAGCAGTTGCCATACTAAGCCACTATGCAAACAGATAGAATAATTTCTACTGAATATCGATAAAAAATTGGTAAGGCTCGACCGGGACAAGCCAAGTTGCTCTAGCCTCATGGTGAGCTTTCTTAGCTGTGACATCAATGTGTTTGGATCATTGATCTCTCTCACTGTTAGGAGCTTGAAGCTCTCAATCCTTTCAATATCAACACCATCGGTGTAAAAAGAAGCAGGTGATCGATGATTGAGCGATGCGCGCCTACGTCAACTTCCAAGCTCAGTGATTTTAGAATGACTACCACATTGCAGGCCTGTGTTGGGCTTAGCAGAGTTACCATTAGTTTCTGAAACTGCCCGGCGTGCTTGCAGAATTCTAGTCTGTGCGCCTTTCCATAGCTGTTTTTAGCCCATTACATTCTTGATCCTTCCCAAATTTCAGACGCCGGTGATTGAAGAATTTCTGATCAGAGACACGGGACGTGCTACTGTGACCAAGAGAACCACCATGTTTTTTCCACGTGACCTCTATTTTCATTCATACCGTTGGTCAACATGCCCATGGCAGCAACTCTCCTAGATGGTCCCTCAGACATTATGGTGTCAATACAAATTGAATCTGCTATTCATAAATTCCCAAATCCACCAATCCCACTGCACAAAGCTAGGTTCAAAGTAGTTTTTTTTTTGCCATTGACATTAGCCTGATCACACTGTCACAAACCATCTCCTAAGCTCTCAAGATGTACATGCCAAATGTGTAACTGTAAGGCTGCATCTCTGCTCCACTACTCCTTTCGCAGAGGTTGGTATCTCTCTCTGAACTGAGACTTCACCAGGGGCTCAATATTATTAACTCTCAGGGATATTGCCACTCATTCCAGCTTGACTGTGAACTATTATACGTTTCCAGCTCACCAACATATTCACTGTCCACATCTTCCATCATTGTTGTTAGACCGTGACACTGTAAGATACAAGAACAGAATTAGGCCATTTGGCCCATCATGTCTGCTTTGGCATTTGATCATGGCGGACCAACTTCCCTTACAGCTCCAATCTCCTGCTTTCTCCCAGTATGCCTTCATGTCCTGACTAATCAAAAATCTATCAACCTCTGCCTTAACTATACCCAATGACTTGGCCTTCACAGCTGGCTGTCACAATGTTCACAGGTTCACCACTCTCATACCTCATCATCTCTCTTCTAAATCAATGCCCCTCTATCTTGAAGCTGTGGCCCTAGACTCCCCCTTGAAAGGGAACATCATCTCCACAACCACTCAACTGAGGAATTTAAACATTTGATAGGTTTCAATGAGATCACCCCTCAGTCTTCTGAATTCCAGTGAATAGAAACCCAGAGCGATCAAATGTTCCTCATTTGGCAAGCCTAGAATAATTTTTGTAAACCTCCTTTGAACCTTCAGCACATTTTTTCATAGATAAGGGGACCAAAACTGTTCACAATACTCCAACTGAGGCCTTACCAGTGCTTTATAAAGACTCAATATTACAGCCTTGCTTTTATATTCTATTCCTCTTCAACTGAATGCTAACACTGCATTTGCTTTCCACACCACCTGCAAATTAACCTTCAGGGAATCCTGCACGAGGACTCTCAGTCCCTTTGCACTTCAGATTCTTGAATTTTCTCTCGATTTGGAAAAGGACCTCATTCACTTCATCTGCTTGAATACTGCCTTTCTGCTTCTCCAAGCAGCAACATCCCATATTCAACGTCAAATGTAGAACCCACTCTGTGGGTGGTAAAGTAAGGAACAAGGGTGGCCATGAGCTCAACCAGACTCGCTATCACAGCCACGTGTCCCTCCTGAGAATGTGTTTCTGTTGCCACCTTGTTTCTCTAACTTCCAGTAACTTCTCCTCCTCTCCCATTCACCACCCTGGCTCCTTTCCCAATCATCTCTCCCTGCTGCCCCTTTTTCCCATGGTCCACTCTCAAGTCTTTTCAGAATCCTTCTTACTCAGCCTTTTACCTTTTGTATCTATCACAACCCAGCTTCTCTCTCCATCCTCTCTCCCCTCCCCAGCCACTTTCCCCTCACTGGCTTTACCTATCACCTTCTAGCTTGTACTCCTTCCACTCCACCCACCTCTTATTCTTGGTACTTCCCCCTTCCTTTCCAGTCCTGATGAAGGGTCTTGGTCTGAAACATAAACTACTTAATTCTCTCCATAGGAGCTGCCTGACCTGCTGAGTTCCTTTAGTATTTTGTGTGTGTAACTAAAGAACAAGGGTAGAACTTTGAGCCAAAAATCTTTTATTAAAAGTGATCAGCATTCAAATATTAAATCCAACTGGTATAATAATATATTGCTAGTCATAACACATCAAACAAGCAGTTGTTAAAGATGTTATTAATCACAATAATAAAATACAGGCAGCGAGGTATCACACAGCATGGTAGGTAGCACAGCAGTTGCTATGCCAATATTACAGTGCAGTGACCTGGTTTCAATTCCCACCACTGTCTGGAAGAAGTTTGTATGTTCTCCCTGTGACCACATGGATTTCCTCTGGGTGCTCCAGTTCCCTCCCACAGTCCAAAGATATATTTGTTATTAGGTTAGTTGGTCACTTGGGTGTAATTGGGTGGTGCGGATTCACTGGGCCTGAAGCACCAGTTATTGTGCTGTATCTGTAAATAAAATAAAAACGGTGACAATGCTGAGTTTGCCACTACAGAGAGCAATTAGGGTAAAGAGTAGACAAATATAGTTGATTCATTTGTTATGTACTGTGCTCTATGACGTGGAAGATCCTGGTCTTTCCGTGACCATGATTGTTCTTGACAAAATTTCGTACCAAAGTGGTTTGCCATTGCCTTCTTCTGGGCAGTGTCTTTACAAAATGGGTGACCCCTGCCTTTATCAATACTCTTCAGAAATAGTCTGCCTGGCATCAGTGGTCACATAACCAGTATTTGCGCGGCAACACTTCACCTGTGAATCATCTGAACAGTCCTTCCAAATGAGGCAACACTTCATCTCTGAATCTATTGTGTCCAGTACACCCAATGTGGCCTCCCTTATATTGTGGAGACCCATTGTAAATTGGGGGACTGCTTTATCAAGCACCTCTGCTCCATCTGCCAAAATGTTCTTTTAGCCAAACATTTTAATTCTGATTCCTGTTCCCATTCCAACATGTCAGTCCCTGGCCTCCTCTTGTGACAAGAGGAGGCAACCCTCAGGACTGAAGAGCAACACTTTATATTCCATCTAGGTAGGCTCCAACCTAAGAGCATGAATATCGGTTTCTCCTTGCAATAAAATAAATTTCTATCGCCCTCCCCACTTCTTCTATTCTCCATTCGAGCCTTTTATTTCTTCTTACCTGCCTGTCTCTTCCTGCTAGGTCCCCTCTCTCCTATGGTTCAGTCTCCTGTCTTATCAGATTCCTTCCTCTCCAGCCCTCTATCTTTCCCATCCACCTGGCTTCACTTATCACCTTCTCGCTAGCCTCCTTCCCCACTCCCCCACCCACCTCTTTATTCTGGCATCTTCCTCCCTCCTTTTCAATCCTGATAAAGGGTCTCAGGTCTAAACATTGACTACTTGTTCACTTCCATAGATGCTGCTGCTGACCTGCTGATTCTTCCAGCATTTTGTGTGTTTTACTTGTGCCAGTTACTCAGAAGACCATCCATCACCTGCTTCTCTGGCTTCACGTGACCGTGATCAGGGGGTGAGGGGACTAAGCAGGTGCTACACCTTCTCCAAGGGTGACCTGCAGACTAGCAGAGAAAAAAAATTGCTTCACACCTCCTTTGGAGAAGAGCCAATTGATTGGAACATCCTAGCTGGGGTGAAGGATGGGCCGAATTGCTGTGTGTCGCTTGGAAATATCTCAATGAATAAACAAGTGCAAAGCATGTTTAAAACAGAAAGAGTGGAAACCTATAATCAGCTTTGCCTCAGTATATTTGAACAGTGTTAGTAAACTCAGGGGATTGTATGATTAATTGATATCATGTGTTTCTAAATTATAGATTAGCTCTTGAGCTGACAAACCAAAAAGCCATCAAATATGAGATTTGGAAAGATGCTCATGGAGTTCTTTGTTGTAAATTAATTACATAGAGCTGCAGAAATCTCAAGCATGTCTTCCAGTAAATGCATTCATGTCAGCACAAAATATTCTCAAGGCAATATCATCTAGGATCAAATCCAATCTTTACATGGGTTATCTAAAGTCCATTTGAATTTATTTGTTCTGAATGATAATATATTTGGATCTTTTATTACTTTCTTTAAACTAGGTCTTGCTCATCATCCAATCCAGCTGCTTATTTCTGTATTGGGCTCTTAACTCATGAAGCAAAGCATTCACAACAGAAAGAAAAACAGTTTGATTTGTCTTTCTAATCAAGATGACAATTGTAATTTGCACATGTAGATAATGTTTACAACAAACAAGGTGTGAATTTTATGACTTACATTTAGTATTTCTTTTCTATCCTATGCCCAGCAAAGCGTGAGATTTTTCATTCAAGTATCATAAGACCATAAAACGTAGGAGCAGAATGAGGCCATATGGCCCATCAAGACTGTTCTACCATTCCATTATTGCTGATTTATTATCCCCCTCAATGCCAACCTCCTGCCTTCTCCTTGTAACATTTGATACCCCTACTAATCAAGAAACTATCAACCTTGACTTTAAACATATCCATTGACTTGTCCTCCAGATCCATCTGTGGCAATGAATTCCACAGATTCAGCACCCTCTGGCTGAAGGCATACCTCCTCATCTCTGTTCTAAGGGGAAGTCCCTCTATTCTGAGACTGTGCCTTCTGGTCCTGGACTACCCCACTATTGGAAACAGGTGGATGTCGTATACTTGGATTTCCAGAAGGTGTTCGATAAGATGCCGCACAAGAGACCTACAAAAAAGATATGGATGCATGGAGTCCAGGAAGTGTATTGGCATTGATAGTGGATTGGTTAACCAACAGAAGGCAGAGAGTTAGTATAAATGGGTGCTTATCCAGTTGGCAGTCAATGGCGACTGGGGTGCCGCAGGGGTTGGTGCTGGGCTGGCAGCTGTTTAACATTTACATTGATGATTTGGAAGAGGGGACTGAGTGTAGCATAGCAAAATTTGCTGCTGACACTAAACTGAGTGGAAAAGCAAATTGTATAGAGGATGTGGAGTGTCTGCAGAGGAATATAGATAGGTTAAGTGAGTGGGTCAAGGTCTGGCAGTTGGAATACAATGTTGGTAAATGCGAGATCATCCACTTTGGAAGGAATAATAGAAGACCAGATTATTATTTAAATGGTGAAAGATTGCAGCATGCTGTTGTGCAGAGGGACTTGGGAGTGCTTGTTCATGAATCACAAAATGATGGCTTGCAAGTACGACAGGTTATTAAGAAGACAAAAGGAATGTTGGCCTTCATTGCTAGAGAGATTGAATTCAAGAGGAAGGAGGTCATGCTGCAACTATACAGGGTACTGGTGAGGCCACATCTGGAGTTCTGTGTACAGTTCTTGTCTCTGTACTTGAGGAAGGATATACTGGCTTTGGAGACAGTGCAAAGGAGGTTCACCAGGTTGATTCCAGGGATGAAGGGGTTAACCTATGAGGAGAGATTGAGTTGCCTGGGACTATACTCTCTGGAGTTCAGAAGAATGAGAGGGGATTTTACAGAAACATCCAAAAATTTGAAAGGGATAGATAAGATAGAAGTAGGAAAGTTATTTCCATTGGTTGGTGAGACGAGAACTAGGGGACATTGCCTCAAGTTTCAGGGGCGAAGATTTAGGACGGAGATGAGGGGAAACAGTTTTTCCCAGAGAGTGGTGAATCTGTGGAATTCTCTACCCAGGGAAGCAGTTGAGGCTTCCTCACTAAATATATTTAAGAAACAGATAGGTTTTTACATAGTAGGGGAATTAAGGGTTATGGGGAAGAGGCGGGTAGATGGAGCTGAGTTTACAGACAGATCAGCCATGACCTTATTGAATGGCAGGGCAGGCTCGATGGGCCGGCTGGTCTACTTCTGCTCCTATTTCTTATGTGTTATGTTCATATCCTCTCCACCCACTTTATCTGTGCCCTCCGGTCCTAGATGCGCCCACTATTGGAGATATCCTCTCCACATTCAATCTATCGTTCATAGAAAACATTGGGCAATTGGGGGTATTTGAAGTTTTAGAATGATCTCAGAGAAGTGTTTAAGAATTAAAAAGCAAAGCATTTATAAGTTAATTCAATCTTTAGTCCCTAATTCATTATTTACTCTCTTCTGCCGAACTATTTTCTTCATGATCTGTCATAACTGTATATTCTGCAATGCTAATCTGAATCCTTTCTGACAGAATTATGTCAATGGGACCATAAATAAAATTACAATAGTTTTTGTGAATAAAATATTCATGTCAACTTTGATCACAGCCGCAGATTATGGTAAACTGTTTTCTCTCATGTGTATTGACTGTGGGATGGTGGGGTGGAGTTACATCTCTACCAAAAGAGGTGTAAGGCACTGCTTCCTTCCACTAACCCGCAGGTCACCCTTGGGCAAGGTGTAGCACTAACTTACTCCCCTGAGTAGAGTCACATGAAGCCACAGGAGCAGGTGGTAGATGGTGGTATGAACAGCTGATGTATATCACAAGTCATGATTATGTGATTACTTTTGTCAGGCAGACACTCTCTGAAGAGTATTGATAATGGCTGGGGTCACCGGTTTTGTGACGACAATGTCCAAAGGAAGGCAATAGCAAACCACTTTTGCAGAAAAATTGTCAAGAACAATCTCGGTCATGACCAATTGCCCACATCAGATGACACGGTGCGTAATGATGACGATGATGATCTACTGTACCTGCTTGCAGTCACCAACACAGCTGATCACAGCTTTTTCCTCAAACACCTCCTCAGTTACTTAGCTACCTTGCTTAGTTCCACTTTTCTCTAGCCAGTGCTAGAAAGAGAATTACCAGTAATAGCTTTCCTTCCCATTCTGCACTGGGACTTGCCCATGTATCACCATTTCCCTCCTGTCCTTTCTCCATATCACTATGGAGATTTAAGCACAAAAAAATCAAATGCGCAATCCAATGATAAGCTGATTCTATGCTGCCAGAGGTGCCATCTCTGATCTAAAATATTAAAGTAAAAGGCATAAAAGATCCTGTGTTACCACGTACTTGTGTTCCAGATAATATTTATTGCAAATTTAATTCTAGCTGATTATCTGACCATTACCACTTTACAGTTTGTAGGGGTTTTAATATGTAATGTCTCCTCTGTTGCAATAGTGATTTATGGCTGCATTTATGGTAGGATATGGACAGCCTACTTTTTGGATCAAGATCCTTTACCACGTAGATTCCCAACCTCGGGTCCCAACCTTGATTAATAGTATAGATCCATGGCATCAAAAAGGTTGGGAACCCCTACTTTATCAGGATTGGGATGGAGTCTCTCCCCTGTTCTGATGAAAAGTCTCAACCTGAAGCATTGACTGTCTATTTCCTTCCACACATGCTGCCTGACCTATTGAGTTCTTCCAGCTCCATTGTGTCTTGTTTCAAGAAATGTAAAGTGCTTTGGCACAAAAGAAATCTATTAAATAAGGTTCTCATTTCTTTATTCCATAAATACATGCTTTTATTTTAAGTCTTCACTGCATTGCCAGATGTTAATGTGCAAATTCGACAATCACAGATGAACTTTCCAATTGTACGTAGCAGATTTGCCTTCACCCTTTCTGTCAATTAGATAATTACTTCATGTAAATTTTCTCCATTCTTTGGACTCATTCCTACTTGCATTAAGATAAAAATTTCAGTTTCATATAGTTATTAAAATGCTTAGAATATCATTATTCATTATATACTGTATATATCCATATAATCAAAGATTCAAAGTGCATTTATTATCGAAGTATGTATGCAGTATACAACCCTGAGATTCATTATCCTGCAGACAGCCATGATACAAAGAAAACCATGGAGCCTGTTCAAGGAGATACATCAAACCCACCTCGCCCAACCTGCAAAAAATGAGCAAAAAGCACAGAATATAAAACACAAAATTGAAGGAGTCTAAGCATATTTAGTTCAGCTCAGTTCTAGTTCAATCTAGTGCTGTGTCATTCGTTGTCTGCAAGCCACCCCAAACAAAATCACCCGAAATAGCAACGCACAAACGGAGTGACCAGAACCAGGAGAAACGTGACCTACCAAGTCCAATCCACAAACTGTGTTAAAACTGCATTAAATTGTCATAGTGTTATGTTTTGTAACTTCAAAACATTAAATTAATACAAAGAGAAGCACAGCAGGCCAGAAATACAGGTTGAACTTTGAGTTTGCTTTAGGCTATGTGCGCACATATCACATGCCAGTGTGATAACATAAGCAATTACATATAAGCCATAATTAATTATTTAAATGAACAAGAATGCTTGATCAAACAATGTATGTACAAGATAACTCAAATATTATTGAAATATTAATTACACAATACACAGGTTTCAAATATTGTTAGCAATAATTTCATAATGGATTAGAAAGTAATTCATAGATGTTTTAGAAGCAGAAAATATTGGAAAGACTCAGCATGTCAACAGAATCTATAGAAGGGGAAACTGTTAACATTTAATGCTTATGAACTTTTGACAGGATTGAGAAAGAGAAATAAAAGTTAGTTTTCAGCAGAATGAAGCAGGGATAAGGATTTGTAGAACAACTTATCTGCAGTTTTTTCTGATTTTTATTCACCATTTCCAGCATCTGCACTTGCTAACATTTTATTTATTGTTTCATTTGTTCTACCTATCCCTCCCCCAGCATCACTCTATCTGAAAGCTAACTTGATTTTCCTCACTCTCCTGTTTCTGTTAGAGTATCAGATGTGTAACATTGAATCTTTCCACAGATACTGCCTGACCTGTTGTGCTTTTCCAGCATTTCCTGCTTTTACTTCAGATTTCCAGCACCTGCAGGTTTTTGATTCAGGAGCATACCACTTTTCACTCAACCACTTTTGCAATGAAAGCAAACATTCCAGTTTGCCTTCTAATTTACCAACAATGCTAAATTTTTCAGAAAAAAGACACTCAGATCCCTTTGTTTAGAACTATTTAAGTCTTTCTCTGTATAAAATATATTCTGCTATGTGGTTAATGCTTATTCCTTTTGTCAAACTTTGGTATCTTCATTTTAACTATTTATACAGTACTGTGAAAAGGTCTTAGGCATAGTCCCCTCCTCCTTCCCTTTCTCCTAATGTCCACTCTCCTCTCCTATCAGATTCTTTTTTCTCCAGCCCTTAGCCTTTCCCACACCCTTGCCATCATCAATCACCTTCCCGCTAGCTTCCTTCCACTCCCCCCACATTTTTATTCTGGCATCTTCCCCCTTCCTTCTCAGTCCTGATGAAGGTTCCCAGCCTGAAACGTCAATTGTTTACTCTTATCCACAGATGCTGCCTGCTCTGCAGTGATCCTCCAGCACCATGTGTATGTTGCTTTGGATTTCCAGCATCTACAGATGTTCTCATGCTTTTATATAGCTAGGGTTCCTAAGAATTTTGCTATAGTACTGTCAAATTTCATGACATATGTGAGTGATGATTAGCCTGATTCTGCCAAGGGCCTCTATTGTTTGCCGAGTGTGGGAAGGAGGCAGAGAGAGGGGAATCATGGTTTGGAAAAGGGGAAGTGACAGGGGAGGCAGCTAGAAGAACCAAAGAGACATTTTGGAATGATCAATGAACCAATTGCTTGGAATCAACTGGTGTCTAAGGGCTGGGTGTGTCTTCACCTGTGCCACGCTCCCAGCCGCTGGTTCGCCTTCTCTGCCACCTGTCCAAAATCCTCCCACAGCACTCCACCATTGCAATTCCGAACATTCTTTGCTCCCACCATATTTACAAATTCGTTATTCTCTCCACGTCAACAAATACAGTATTGTGCAAATATCTTAGGCACCCCAGCTATCTATATGTGGCTAAGACTTTTTTACACAGTACTGTGTCTCCTGTCAACCCCATCACTTCCTACTTCCTCACATCAAATTTCAAAATACAAAGAACATTTATAATAAAAGTATGTATTCTATATACCAGCAAGAGATTTGTCTCTAAACCCAATAAAACCCATCAAAAAAGAAGGCTGTCAAGCACCCAATGTGCAAAAAAAAAGAGAACAGATTGGCAAACAATTAAAAAGTAAGCAAATAACATTCAGAACTAAAGTTTACAAAAGTAAGTTCTTAGTCACAAAGCCAGTCATCACTGAAGCCAATCCAGCAGCCCATTAGTTGCAGGCCAAATCATTTGCATTGAGATCAGATTTGGTTACTATCCCTTCATCTATACCATTTTTATTAATGCTAATTATAACTTTCAAAGTATCCAGTGGCATTATTTTGGTCGATCTGTCTGGACAAGTTGCAAGAAGAAATAAATCCATAGAAGTTATGAGTCATCCTCCACTCTGAGACCCCCTTTAAACATTAACTTTATGCTGCTTTATTCCCTTGGTGTCCAAAAATCTACCATTCTCCTTATTAATATACTATAGTTGGAACAGAGAACTTCAAAGACTTACCTCTGAGAGATGAAATTTCTTCTAATCTCAATTCTGAATTGCTAATCCCATTCCAAGACTATCCACTCTGATTCAGAACTTCCCAATCAGCAATAACATACTCTCTAGTCCGTCAATCACTGTGGAATATTTTATACTCAGTGATGTCATCTCTCTTTCATCTAAACCCAGACAATGTAATCCTGTATATGCTTATTACTGATTATTCAATTACAAAATTAACCAGAATCAGATTTAATACCACTAGTAAATTTTGTGAATTTTCTTGTTATATAGCAGCAGTACATTGCAATACATAACAATAGAAACTGTGAATTACAGTAAGAAGTGTATATATATAAACACACACACAAGTGAGCTAGTGTTCATGGGTTCAACATCTATTCAGAAATCAGATAGCAGAGAGGAAGAAGCTGCTCCTGAACCATTTGGTGTGTACCTTCCAAGTCCTGTACCTTCTCCCTGAAGATAACAATGCGAAGAAGGGTTGTCCTGGGTGATGGACATCCTTAATGATGGATGCTGCCTTTTTGGGGCATCATTCCTTGAAGATGTCCTGGATGCTATGGAGGCTAGTACCATGATGGAGCTGACTGAGTTTACAACTTTTTGCATCTTATTTCGAAGCTATGCAGTAGAGCACCCTCAACCCATACCAGGCGGTGATGCACCCAGTTAGAATGCTCTTCATGGTACATCTGTAGAAATTTGTGAGTGTTTTTGGTGACATTCCAAATCTCAAGTCCCTAATGAAATATAGCTGGTGTCACGCGTTATTTGTAAATGCATTGATAAGTTGGGCCCAGGATAGGTGTTGACACCCAGGAATTTGAAAAATGCTCATTTTTTCCACTTCTGATCCCACCCTGAAGACTGGTGAGCGTTCTCTCATCTTACCCTTTCTGAAGTTTATGAACTTTACACATGTTACTGCTTAATAATGAATCATTCAAAAACCTATTAGAACATGAATTTCAGCAATAAATCCTCATATTTATCAAGTAGATAAATGAGTAGAAAGTAATTGTTTATTAATATTCCCAGATGACACTGTAATTATAATAAGCATCTTTTCAGACTTAAGCCAAACTTAAGATGAAAGAACATCGAAGGAAGCAGCTTACTATAATGTTTCAAATTATTCATAATAAAAATAAAGCAATCATTGGGTTTTAAGTTTTTCCCTTTGGAATTAAATGTCCTGCAGTTTTAAATCTATTTGACAGCAAAAATTTCATGTATTTCTGGAAGGATTTTATTCTGCTTAGATCCATTAAAAAAAAGTGATCTACATTCAGAGGTGTAAGTTTATTTGCAAACTATGTCAATAACTTATTCTGGCATTTGTTTGCCATCAGATCTTATTTGTGAAGAACTGTGTCTTGTATAGAAGCAGGCAAGTAAAAAGCTTTTTCAATTTCTATAAAACCTTTTATATACAGTAAGCCACACTGATGCATATAAGGATTTCAACTTCAATAAAATACATTTTTTGGAGGATTTGAAATCTATTCAGATTTTTTCCTTGTGCTTTAGGACAAAGAGGCAGAATTTGAAGTGCTATTTATTCCATCAAAATATGCTGAAATTTTGTTTTATAATTTCAATGTTACATGTCTAATATGAAAATACAGACATTATCAATTAATGGTTTGAAAAGTAAAGATTGAATTCTGCCAAGCCTAGGTGTAATAGATCAAAGGTTCAAAGGTTCATTTATTATCAAAGCATGTATCCTTATACAACTTTGAAATCTGTCTTCTCTAGCTAACCACGAAACAAAGGAAGAACATGAAAGTCTTTCCGAGAGAAACATCAAACCCACCCCGCCGCCCCGCAAAAAAGAATGGCATCCTATTCATCAGCCCCCTTCCTCTGCGCAAAACCGAGCAGGGCCATTAACCACCCCCCCTCCAAAACAAGCCCTCCCCTGCACAAAAGAACTAACAGAAAACAACAGAACATTGATCTCCAAACACCCTCCCTTTGCACAACAAAATGAAAAAGGAACAGGCGATATAAAACACAGAATATAAAAATCATAAACAGAGTAGTCCAATCTATAAATGCAGAACCACGATGCCATCGTACAAAACCACTGACATTCATCAAAACAGCAGGACTCCACATGATGAGGAGAGGCCTGCCTGCCTTTCACAGCAATAGGCAGGTCACAGATTAAATTAGTATCTTTTTCATAAGGTATGTTCATGTCTAAGTCATACACTCACCACCTTCCCCAATACCCATTTACAGATCCTTCGATAACACCTTACAGTACATGTACATACCAGATTTTATTCATAAATTATTCACTGTAAAAATAAAGCCATCATATGGTTTTATGTTTTGCACTGTTGGGAATTAGATGTGCAGTAGTTTAAAAGCAATTTGACAGCAAATATTTCATATATTTCAGAGGCTATGTTATTCTGTTAGATTAGTTCAAAAAGTGTGGACTCTTATTTGGTAATTGTCCATCGTGGACGATGATGACAGGAGCCCAATGTGGGAGAGTTTTTGAAGTGGAAACACTTGCACCGGGGCATTCCCACTCTCTCCACCTCGGGAGTCCGGTTCCAGTGGTACCAACAAGCATCTTGGACTCAGGTCTTCCTCAGTTGTAGCGGATGACCATGATGTCTTCTGTGCCTTGTCATGCCCTTCCTGGCTATTGGCTCTCACTGTAGATCTTACCCGCCCAGTCCGCTGGAGGTGACTTCGTACACTGGGACGGGCATGTGCTTATCTCACTGCGGTGTGATGAGACCGGATACCCTCACCCGATTTAGCCCGCCCATCGAAGCAGTGTACCAGGGTGTGGCTGCGGCAACATGCAAACAGCTACTTCGAGGCAGAGGTCAGAACTGAGTGTACAATGGAGACGAAAGGTGAGTGAGCTGTCCCAGAATGGACGGGACAAGCCCTTTCACCAGAGGTGTTACCTCTCCCTGGACACCCCATTACCCTAGACTACATTTAGTATGCATTATTATTCTTAGTTTATTTATTATCATAATGAAGGAGAGACCATAAGACCTTAAGGCATAGGAGCGGAATTAGACAATTCAGCCCATCGAGTCTGCTCTGCTGTTCCATCATGGCTGATCCCTGATCCTACTCAACCCTGTACAGCTGCCTTCTGACCATAACCTTTGACGCCCTGACCAATAAGAAAACTATCAATTTTTGCTTTAAATATACCCACGGTCTTGGCCTCCACAGTTGTCTGTGACAGAGCATTCTACAGATTCACTACTCTCTGGCTAAAAAAGTCCTCCTTAACTCTGTTCTAAATAGGCGCACCTCAATTTCAGGGTTCTGTCCTTTAGTTCTGGATACCTCCATAATAGGATACATCTTCTCCACGTCAACCTTATCTAGTCCTTTCAACATTCAAAATGTTTCTATGAGATTCCCCCACATTTTTCTAAATTTGAGAGAGTACAGACCAAAAGCTGACAGTCGCTCCTCATATGTTAACCAGTTCATTTCCAGAATCATCCTTGTGATCCTCTCTGGACTCTCTCCAATGAAAACACATCTTTCTAAGATATGGGGCCCAAAACTGTTGACTATACTCCAAGTGCAGCCTAACTAGTCTCTTATAGAGACTCAGCATTACTTCCTTGCTTTCATATTCCATTCCCATAGAAACTAACGCCAACATTGCATTTGCCTTCTTTACCTCAGACTCGACCTGTACATTAACCTTCTGGGAATCTTGCATGAGGACTCGCAAGTCCCTTTGCACTCCCAATCTTTGAATTTTCTCCCCATTTAGTTAATAATCTGCACTTTTGTTCATTTGTTCAAAATGTATTACCATACATTTCCTAACATTGTATTCCATCTGCCACTTTTTGCCCATTCTTCCAATTTATAGATAATAGACAGTAGGTGCAGGAGTAGGCCATTTGGCCCTTCTAGTCAACACCACCATTCACTGTGATCATGGCTGATCATACACTATCAGTATCCAGTTCCTGCCCTCTCCCCATATCCCTTGACCCTGCTATCTATAAGAGCTCTATCTAACTCTCTCTTGAATGCATCCAGAGACTTAGCCTCCACTGCCTTCTGGGGCAGAGCATTCCACGTATCCACCACTCTCTGGGTGAAAAAGTTTTTCCGCATCTCTGTTCTAAATGGCCTACCCCTCATTCTTAAACTGTGGCCTCTAGTTCTGGACTCACCTATCAGCGGGAACATGCTTCCTGCCTCCAGCGTGTCCAATTCCTTAATAATCTTATATGTTTCAATCAGATCCCCTCTCATCCTTCTAAATTCCAGTGTATACAAGCCCAGTCGCTCCAATCTTTCAACGTATGACAGTCCTGCCATTCCGGGAATTAACCTTGTGAACTTACGCTGCATTCCCTCAATAGCAAGAATGTCCTTCCTCAAATTTGGAGACCAAAACTGCACACAACACTCTAAGTGGGGTCTCACCAGGGCCTTGTACTGCTGCAGAAGGACCTCTTTACTCCTACACTCAATTCCTCGTGTTATAAAGGCCAGCATGCCATTAGCTTTCTTCACTGCCTGCTGTACCTGCATGCTGGCTTTCATTGACTGATGTACAAGAACACCTAGATCTCCCTTTTCCCCTTCCCCTTCCCCTTTTCCTAACTTGACTCCATTTAGATAGTAATCTGCCTTCCTGTTCTTGCCACCAAAGTGGATAACCTCACATTTATCCACATTAAACTGCATCTGCCATACATTTGCCCACTCACCTAGCCTGTCCAAGTGACCCTGCATTCTCATAACATCCTTCTGACATTTCACACTGCCACCCAGCTTTGTGATATCGGCAAATTTGCTAATGTTACTTTTAACCCCTTCATCTAAATCTTTAATGTATATTGTAAACAGCTGCGGTCCCAGCACCAAACCTTGTGGTACCTCACTGGTCACAGTCTGCCATTCCAAAAGGGACCTGTTAATCACTACTCTTTGTTTCCTGTCAGCCAGCTGATTTTCAATCCATGTCAGTACTCTGCCCCCAATACCATGTGCCCTAATTTTGCCCACTAATCTCCTATGTGGGACTTTATCAAAGGCTGTCTGCAAGTCCAGGTACACTACATCTTGTCCCTTGTCCATTTTCATAGTTACATCCTCAAAAAACTCCAGAACATTAGTCAAGCATGATTTTCCCTTCATAAATCCATGCTGACTCGGACTGACCCTTCTACTGCTATCCAAATGTGTCATAATTTCCTCTTTTATAATTGACTCCAGCATCTTTCCCACCACTGACGTTAGGCTAACCGGTCTATAAATCTGTCTAAGTCCAACTGCTATCGCATTGTTTCCTCAACACTACCTATCCCTCTATCAATCTTCATATCATCTGCAAACTTTGCCACAAAGTCATCAATTCCATTATCTAAATCACTGAAAAAACAATGTGAAAAGTAGTAGTTCCCAATACTGACCCCTGAGGAACATCACTAGTAATTGGCAGCCAGCCAGAAAAAGCCCCCTTTTATTCCCACTTGCTGTCTCCTGCCTGTCAGCCATTCTGTTATTCATGCCAGTATCTATCCTGTAATTCCATAGGATTTTATCTTGTTAAGCAGCCTCAAGAGTGGCATCTTATCAAATGCATTCTGAAAATCCAAGTAAATGACACCACTGCCTCTCCTTTGTCCACCCTGCTTGTTACTTCCTCGAATAACTCTAACAGATTTGTCAGGCAAGATTTCCATTCACAGAAACCATGCTGACTTTGACTTATTTTATCATTAGTCTCCAAGTACCCCGAAGCCTCATCATTAATAATAGACTCCCAGTAACTGAGGTTAGGCTAACGGGCCTGTAATTTCCTTTCTTTTGTCTTCCTCCCTTCTTAAAGATAGAGTGACATTTGTAATTTTCTAGTTCCCTGGAAACATGCCAAATTCAAGTGATTCTTGAAAGATCATAACCAATTCATCTGCTGTCTTTCAGCAACCTCTTTCAGTACTCTGGGATGCAGTCCATCTGGCCCAGGTGACTTATCCACCTTAAGACCTTTCAGTTTGCCTAGCACTTTTTCCTTTGTAATAGCAATGGCACTCACTCCTGCTCCCTGACACTCACAGACCTCTGGCACATTGCAATTGTCTTCCACAGTGAAGACCGATGCAAAGTATTTATTAAGTTCATCTGTCATTTATTTGTCCCCCATTACTATCTCACCAGCATCATTTTCCAGTAGTCCAATATCAACACTCTCTTCCCTTTTACACTTTATATAACTGAAAAAGAAACTTGCAGTATTCTGCTATATATTATTGACAAGTTTGCCTTTATATTGCATCTTTTCCCTTATAGCTTTTCTCGTTGCCTTTTGTTGGATTTTAAAAACATCTCAGTCATTCAACTTCCCACTCACTTTTGCTACATTATATGCCTTTTCTTTGGCTTTTATGCAGTCCTTAACTTCCCTTATCAGCCATGGTTGCCTGCTCCTGCCAGTTGAGAACATCTTCCTCCGTGGGACATATCTATCCTGCGCCCTGTGAACTATTCCCAGAAACTTCAGCCTCCTCTGCTCACCCATCATCCCTGCCAATATCCCTCTGCAATCCACCTGGGCAAGCTCCTCTCACATGCCTCGGTAATTCCCTTTGTTCCATTGCGATACTGATACATCTGACTTAAACTTCTCCCTCTCAAATTGCAGTACGAATTCAATCATATTATGATCACTGCCTCCTAAGGGTTCCTTTAACATCAGCTCCCTAATAAAATCTGGATTATTACAAGACACTTAATCTAAAATAGCTTTTCCCTGAGTAGGCTGAAACACAAGCTGCTCTAAAAGCCCTTCTTGTAAGCATTCAACAAATTCCCTCTCTTGCGATCCAACGGCAACCTGAATTTCCCAATCCCCCATTACAATTGTAACATTACTCTTATTACATGCCCTTTCCAGCTCCCTTTGCAATCTCAACCTCACTTCTTGGCTACTATTTGGAGGACTTTATATGATTCCCATAATGTTTTTTTACTCTTGCAATTTCTTAACACCCACAAAGATTTGACATTCTCTGACCCTATGTCACCTCTTTCTAAAGATGTAATTCCATCACTCACCAACAAAGCCACACCACTGCCTATTCCTTCCTGCCTATCCTTTCAATACCATAAGACCATAAGACATAGGAGAGAATTAGGCCATTCAGCCCATCGAGTCTGCTCTGCCATTTCTTCATGGCTGATCCTGGATCCTACTCAACCCCATACACCTGCCTTCTCACCATACCCTTACCAATCAGGAAACAATTAACATCCACCTTAAATATACCCACCAACTTGGCCTTCACAGTTGCCTGTGGCAGAACATTCCAGAGATTTACTACTACCTAGTGAAAAGAAAACAGAAAGCACACTGCAGATGCTGGGGTCAAAGCAACATGCACAACAAGCTGGCGGAACTCAGCAGGTTGGGCAGCATCCGTGGAAACGAGCTGTCAACGTTTCCGGCCGAAGCCCTTCTTCAGGACTGAAGAGGGAGGGGGCAGGGGCCCTGTAAAGAATTCCTATAAATATGGTGAAAAGAATTCCTCCTTGCCTCTATTCTAAAAGGCTGCCCCTCAGTTTTGAGGCTGTGACCTCTAGTTCTGGGTACACCCACCACTGGGAGATCCCACTTCATCTGGAAGCTGGAGCACCTTTGATCCCAGTGTGCACCCATTTTAATTCCACTTTCCATTCCCATTCCGATATGTCTATCCATGGTCTCCTCCACTGTCATGATGAGGCCTCACTTAGGTTGGAGGAACAACGCCTTACATTCCGTCGGGATAGCCTCTAACCTGAAGGTATGAACACCAATTTCTCAAACTTCTGGTAATGTCCCCCATCTTCATCATGCACCAAATGCTTTTCCCTCCCCCACCTTATCTCCTTATTTGCACATCGCCTCCCTCTGCTGCTCCTCCCCCTCTTTCACTCTTCCGTGGCCTTTTGTCTTCTCCTATTAGATTCTCCCTTCTCCAGCCCTGCATCTCTTTCACCAATGATCTTCTCAGCTCTTTACTTCATCTCTCCCCCGACTGGTTTCACCTATCACCTTGTGTTTCTCTCTCTCCTCCCCCCCTTTAAAATCTACTCCTCATCTCTTTTTCTCCAGCCCTTCCAAAGGGTCTTAGCTCGAAATGTTGGCTGTACTTTTTTTCCATAGATGCTGCCTGATCTTCTGAGTTCCTCCAGCATTTTATGTGTGCTCGGTATTTATCCACCACTTTAATGCAAATTGTTGAGTACCCCAAGGCATAGTCTTTGAACAGCTAGTTGTTTCATGCTGGAATACAGATTCACAGGAAGAAAAAATAAGGTACAGTATTATCTATGCATGACATCTATTGAGACTTCATGTTTGTAAAGTCAGTTATTTCATATCACCAGGCTGCATCACCCATAATGTGAGAAGGGAATGAGCCATGCTGGTCAAATCATAAGTAATTTATGTATTGAGATTTATCACCATCTGTTACCAGGTCTGTGCATAATATCCATCCATTATAAATTTCACATTTAATGTTAATTTTGTGCCACTGAAAGTTTATATTGTTTCACAGATGACTGCATCTTCATGTAGCTGTCAATTTTTATATCTGAAATAGTCAATTAGTATGTAAAATCTAAATACTGTTGATGCTATAGATCTTAACTAGAAACAAAAATGCTGGAAATGTTAGGCAACATCTATGGCAACATTAACATTTTGAATGAAAGACCTAATATATTTTTCTTTTATATTATTGCATAGTAATAGGCTGAAATCAGTCCTGATGAAGGGTCTCAGCCTGAAATGTTAACTGTTTATTAATTTCCATAGATGCTGCCTGACCTGCTGAGTTCCTCCAGCGTTTTGTGTGTATTGCATATCATGTATTGCGCTGCAGACTGTGCTTGAAACAGCTATGCCCAAATGATGCTGTAAAAAATCAGGAATACACCAGAAATGCATAATCATTGCATCCTTGCTCCTTTTTCAAGATTCAAGATTATTTAATGTCATATCCTGTATATAAAACAAAAATTCAAAATCTGCATGATTTTCTTTACATTCCTAGTGTCATTTGGACTGTACATTCATTGTTTTATAGGACATAGAACAGTCGTCATCTTCTTGGAGAAATGCCTGGGTATGAGGACTTTTAACATGGAGAGACTGATGCACAAGCAGACACCACACGAGGAAGGGCCAGAGTCCAATGGCATGGAGACCAAGACGACTGGGGCCCTATTCTGTGCAGCCTTCCTCCGCCTCTGAAGCCGTTGTGGCTCTGAGATTCCAGAGCTTATAATTTACCACCATCTTCCACCTGCTCCACCGTTGAGATCTTAGTTGGACTGTGCTTCATCTGGATCCTCCCTCTTGACCTTACTGCCATGGGCAACCCCGCCAGGAGCTACGCTCCAGATGACAATGCTCTCTGGTTCTCACGATCACACATGCCTCTCCACCATGACAAGGTGTTGGCACCCCAGAGTGGATAGAACAGTACAGCACAGGGACAGGCCATTCAAGCCACAATGTTGAGCCAAACTAGTTAAAAAAGCAAATCAAAAACACCCAAACTAATCCCTCCTACCTACACACTATCCTCCATCTTCCTTACATCCATGTGCCTACCCAAACATCTCTTAAAAGCTTTCAACTATCAATTTGCCTCTACCACCATACCAGGCAGTGTATTCCAGGCATCTACAACCCTCTGAGGAAAAACAGCTTCCCCTTATATCTCCCAAGTATAGGATCTATACATTTGCAGTGTTAGTACAAGCCTTCATTTGAATGAAGCAAGCTTGACATGCCTGAAAGGCTGTTATATATACAGAACCTGGTCCTTCAAGGTCCTGAGACAATTTCTTAGACAACACACTTTCCCCATAAGGCTGCACCAAGTTTGACTGTGTTCATTAGTAAATAATCCTGCAGTCTGGAATGTACCAGGCTGCAGTATTCCCTTACAGTCATCTCATTTGTTCTAGTCGGACAAAAGCACATCTTTCAACAAAGTGATCTTCCAGTAACAGCTGATGTAGTGTCTTGATGTGCAGGGGCAGATGTGCAGAGGGAGGAGGAGTAGGGGCAGTTGTAGCACTTGTTCCACTTGCAAGGGTAAGTGCCAGGAGGGAGATAAGTGGGGAGGAATGAATGGACAAGGGAGCCACATAGGGAGTGATCGCTGCTGAAAGCAGATAGTGGGGGTGTGGGGGTGGGGAAGATATGCTTGATGGTGGGACTGCTTTGGAAATGGCAGAAGTTACGGAGAGTTATGTGCTAGATGAGTAGACTGGTGGGGTAGTGTAGGTGAGGACAAAAGGAAGCCTATCCTTGGTGGGGTGGCAGGAGAATGGGGTGAGGGCCAATGTGTAATCCTTTGCAACACTAGGACATGTGGAAACTCCACACATGGTGACTCCTGGTGCTTATGTACCTTTGTTCTGTGTACGGCCTACTACAACCACAGACGAAGATGGCCATCAGGATAAGAGCAGTGTTGGGTAAGTTTCCCCCACCATTGCCACACCCACAGCTATCTGGTCACATGTATGATGGCCTGTCGGATTACCAGATGAAGCAAGAGATGGCATGGGTGACTGTCACAACAGATTTGTGAGGAATGGGAGACATATCCACAATGCAGTATAGCCACACCAAGAACACTTCTGACTTACTGATCAGTTTCTTGCATATTATTGAAAGGGTGCATTGCTCCCTCAGTTCTGATTCTTGTTTAACCTTGGCTATCCACTCCAATCAATTTGTGTTGTGCACCTCGGCTCCTTTGAACCAGATCCACAGCACCTTCAAGTAGCCTAACCTGCTGGTAAGGGAAATGGAGGACAACTCGGTTCAGTTGCCAAACATCACGCCCTCGCTCTTCCTGCTGCTGACTCTGTCAGCTCAGACAGTTGCAGATATTGATCAATCTGTGGACTGAACCTGGATCTGAGCAGAATATGTTAATAATAGTGTAGGTGTAAGTGTATGGAAATAGTGTAGGTGTAGGGAAATCTTAAGTTTGGTGTCTTCACTGCCAGATGTCATTACCCATCTCTGTTACTTACATCCTAGTGGATTAGGCATAGGTTTTGTTACAACACTCAATAAGAAATGAGCAGTGAACAAGGTCTTTTTTAACATATTAAAATAAACTTAATTCATAATAAGAAATATTTACAAGAATAAACCATGCAATGCATTTTCATATATACATTCGTAGTCAATACTTTCAATGGTGTTCAATTACATTCCTTAAAACCAATAGCACTGTTGCCTCTCTTGTGGGGGTGATACATTACCATAATAATTCAAGGGCTTCCTCCTGTAACCCAGCCCCTCACTTTCCAGTAGTGGAAGAATCCTATATTTATTTATTTAGAGATAAAGTGTGGAACAGGGCCTTCTGGCCCAGCGAGCCACACTACCCACAATCCACCTATTTAATCTTTGCCTAATCAAAGTACAACTTATATTGACCAGTTAACCTACTAACCAATGGGGGAACTGCAGGCAGAAAGCAGAGCACAGGAGGAAATGCATGTGGAACATACAACTATATTGCAGATGACACTGGAATTGAACTCTGAACTCCAATTGTAATAGTGTTGCGCTAACTGTTATGCTACCGTTGCTACCTTTTTCCTTCCAGTCTTTGAAACTATCAGCACACCTGCCCTTCCCTCATCCAACTGTAACGTTAGTGCTTTGGAAGGTATCCCGAACCTTAGTGTAACTACGTCACATTACCAGATCCTGCATTCAATTGTCAAAACATTCAAATGTGTTACCTCCTTCCACAAAGGTAAACATTACTTTGACTCACAAAATTTCCTTTCAAAAAAGACATTAAATTTTACTTGCTTGGAGGTACAGCACAGAAACTGTCTCTTCTGGCCCAGTAAACCTGTACCACCCATGTAACCAAATAACATACCTATACGACTTTGGAATCTGGGAGGAAACTGGAGCACCCAGACAGTTAAGTGGAAACATTATTGTTGATTGATTTATCTAACGGTTAAGGTGACTTATACTCATGCACAATTTTCTTATTTACATGAAGCTATAGAAATATTCCCCTATGTTCCTAAATAAGTTGTGATCAATTTCACATTCCTTGATGATTGTAAGACAGGTGGACCCTTTAATTCTATTCTGAAAGCAGTTTCAGATGGTTCCACATCACTGCTATGCCATGACAAAGAAAACACATCAATGCCTCTATTTTCTTGTCATGTCACCCAAAACTTTGACAAACTTTGATAGATGTGTGGTGGAGAACGTGTTGACTGGTTGCATCATGGCCTGGTATGGAAACACCAACCTCTCAACCATCAGGCTGGTGAACCAAAGATGATAACTTCAGTTATCCTATCATTGAACTGTTCCACAGAACTTACGAACACAATTTCAATGACCCTTCATCTCGTGTTCTCAATATTTATTGTTACTTATTTATTATTATTATTGCTTTTTTTTCTTTCTTTTTGCATTTGCTCAGTTCATTCCTTGCTTTTGCACGCCCTGTTGGGACACATTTATTCTATTGTGCTTGTACTTACTATGATTGTCCACAATAAAAATGAATCTCGGGGGTTGAACTGGTGACATATATGCACTTCGATAATAAGTTTACTTTGAACTTAGAACTGTGACTGTCTCCACTTCTGATAAACTTCCAAATACATCTCTCAAGAATGTTAAGGGCTGAAATAAGCATTTGCAAACACCAATCAAAGCCCTGTTGTCACCAAATTAGTTATTCATGGTACTTAAACATGTCTCAATAAAACTCAACCATAATAAATCAGAGATGGATTGAATTTGTGGGGTAAGCTTAGCTGCCTTCCTGCTCTAAATCAACCTTTTCCTATTAGTTACAATTTCCACTTCTAACATTTGCATTGTAAATTTTCTACTTAAAAGAAATGTTTTTAATGTCAGTGATGTTGTGCAATAAGATCAAATAACAGTAATTATATTTTAAATCGAGCAATAAAAAATCAGAAAAGCAACATCATCGGCTAATAACCTTTTAGAAAAAAACAATATATAACCTGAGAAATTAACTTGTTCTTCTTTTCCCATTTGAATAACAGATCTAAGAAACTTTATTTTTGCTCAGTTTCCTTATACAACTATCAAAATCCAACAATTTTAAAACTATGATCCACTAGTTCACAAAGTGCCCAAGAAAACTGGCTTGTAATGATAAAATTGAAAGCCTTGAAAACATG
This sequence comes from Hypanus sabinus, assembly GCF_030144855.1. Lineage (NCBI taxonomy): Eukaryota > Metazoa > Chordata > Chondrichthyes > Myliobatiformes > Dasyatidae > Hypanus > Hypanus sabinus. Next base: position 163,380,611 of record NC_082713.1, read on the forward strand.
GATTATATAGCTTTTATGAAAATCATTTCAATCTGTGTCTTGCAATGAAATTAAAATAGTGATTATTAATTGGTTTATTATTGTCACATATGTATGCAGGTATGTGAAAAAATAATCTTGCATACTGTTCATATGGATTAATTCATTACAACTGTGTATTGTGGTAGTACAAGATAAAACTAACAGAGCACCGAATGAAGTTCAAAGTTCAAAGCAAATTTATCATCAATGTACATATATTTCACCATATGCTGTACAACCCCAAGATTTGTTTCTTCGCGGGCTTACTCAGTAAATCCAATAGCTGTAATAGATTCAAAGGAAGCCTGCACCCAATAAGAAAACGTGCATTGGTTTTGCGCATTGGCAGAAAACCAATGCACAAAAGACAACAAACTGTACAAATACAAAACAAGAAATAATAAAAATAATAAATAAACAATAAAAATCGAGAACATGAGATCTCCTTCTTATCGTGTCTATGGACAGTCTATACATGGCCCAGCCAGAACTGGACATGTCTTTGCGCCTTGTTGCTGAATTCGGCAAGATATGCAACAGTACAGGGTTCCTCTAGCGATGGGCATTGCCAGAGATGTTGCATAGCTTGTGGCTCAGTTCCACATTCACAAGTTGTCGGGCTGGTTGCATGTCCCCATTTGCTTAGTGACACCTTTGAACGACCTACACCAGTCCTCAGTCTGTTAAGGCACTTCCAGGTTGCCCAGTTGCCATTAGCTCCTGGGGGAAGGCTTTCATCCGGTGGAATTTCCATCGTTGGGGGTTGTTTGAGACTGGCGAGCCGGTCTTCCCACAAGGCGATGTGGGCTTCAGATGGGGTTGATCGTAATGGAACAACACTGTACATGAAGCTCTTCCTTGACCTTAGGCGGCTGGATGTAGGTGTATGACCAAGAAGAGGGTGCCTCTCATCTGATGTCTGACGGAGACATTCTTTTTTGCTGATTACCATTCTTCTTATGTCGGGGGAGCGACACCCGCCAGGATATATAGGCTGTTTGTTCATTCCACCTCAGGAACTGTGAAGCCAAACGATTGCTTAAAGTAACCTGGGGTGGAGCCACACTGATGCATTGCGAGCACCCTGTCCACTTAGGAGTCGCCCTTGACAGATGTCTCACTTTCAAGAACCACATCAATAAGACAAAGGCAAAAGTGAGCGCATGAAACGACATCCTGAATAAGCTCACTAACACAAAATGGGGAGCAAGCTTGAAAACATTGCGAGCCAGAGCTACTCGCTTTTTGCCGAATATGCCTGCCCTGCATGGGAAAAATCTACTCATGCTGAGAAGATGGATGCCATTCTGAAGTCAAGCTGCCGACTTATCACAGAACATGAGAATCCTTGAAAGGGAGTCTATAGGTTATGAGAGCAGTTCAGTGACAGGGCAAGAGAAATTGAGTGAAGTTAACCCCCTGGTTTAAGGGTAATAATTGTTCTTGAATCTGGTAGTGTGAGTTCTGCGGGTCCTATTCCTTATTCCTGGTGACAGCATGAGCTGGGTGTCGGGTGTCCCTGATGATGAATGCAGCTGTCCTGGGACAATGCTCCATGTAGATGTGCCCAATGATGGAATGGGCTTTACCTGTGATGGACTGAGCCATATACGGTTACAGTGAAACTGTAGATAGACAATAAGGTAGATTGTGAGATCAAGATTCCATCTTATCATATAAGGGGTCTGTTCAATAGTCTTATAACAGCAGGATAGAAGATGTCCTTGAACCCAGTGATACATTGTTTAGGCCCTTGTAGCTTCTCTACCATGGAAGAGGTGATTAGAGAGAATGCCAAGCATGGGTAGTGTCATTGATTATGCTAGGTACTTTATTAGGGCAGTGAAGTATCGACAGAGTCTATGGAAGTCAGGCTGGTTTTCGTTTAAAAAATGGTGAGGGTCAGGACTAAAAAGAATTAAAGGTGATTATGTTAGAGTTAAATAGGATAGAGAGGATCAAAATAAATTTAGAATAAATTAATTTTCATGAAAATATCTGAAAATATCTTATAGCAGATGGTGCTAAATCTACATATCACACCTACTCACATAAATTAATGCTTTGAGAGATTTTCCCCTCATGCTCAGTTTCATCTTCTTCTATGGCCAGCTCTGTTCAAAACAAAACCAACAATCAATGTATGAACATCACCAATTGTCCTGAAGAAGAAACTCAGCCTGAAGGACCTACTGTCCATTTCCTTCCATAGATGCTGCTTGACCTGCTGTGTTCCTTCAGCACTTTTTGTGTTGCTCTAGATTTACAGCATCTGCAATCTTTCTGATGTTCCAGTAATTGGCAGGCTTGGCATATCAGTACGAGATTTATGTGATTTGCCACAATTGTAAGAAATAATAGGTTAGATCTCCTCAGCAATTTTCATTTTGGAAACTTAGCTTTTTACAATTACACAATTTTTTTTCATGATTGTTTAAGTATGTTTTCATAGAAAAAATTCAAGAATAATCTGCACTGATTGAAATTCATAGATAGATGCACAGGATTTGCTATCTTGCATGAGACTCTAGTGAAATAATTTGCTTCCTGGATATAGGGATATAGATCTGTATCTAGTGTGCACTGATGAGTATAATTTCAATCCTATGCAAATTTCCCTGTGTCAATTTTGCAATATATATATATATCTGTGTGTGTGTGTGTGTGTGTGTGTGATTTATATCATATATAATTATTACATTTTGATATTTAATTTTAACTTTAATGAAAATATATTAAATATATATAATGTTTACCTACACTATTTTACATACATTTCCATTGTATGTTATGTTTGCCACTTCTTCAGAGACAAAAGGATTATGATTATTTAATGAACTCCAGAAATAAAAACATTGAAATAGGGAAGTAGTTTTCTGACATTTCGAGAAGTATCTAATTTGCTTTTTAATTGATTTCAAAAGAAATAAGAATCAGTGGGTTGCAATATGTACTTTTGACTTGCATAAAGCCACTTTCATGAAACTTGAAAAAATCGATTTCACTCTGCCATTTACAATCGATTATCTCCAATAGACTCACCAAGTGTCAGTCTCAAACCGTGAAGCCGTGTATCTGGTGAAAGAGGCATTTTGACGTGAAATAAAGCAAAATTAGTTTTTACTAATTGTACTCTGTAGACAACCTATTCATGAGAAAGAGGTTAATTGGCCCATGTACATCAATCAATAATCTCTCCCATTTTTCTCCATATTGCACCCTTTTGTTTAATACTGATGTCCTCCGGGTAATTGCTAGGGGTGCTCAGAGGAAATGAATAAAAAAATCATTCGCAACTACATCTGTTATTGAAGAGCATTCTTACATTCTGGAACCATGCTCACTCTGTATCAATTTGGCTATTACTGAGTACTTCTGCAATATATATTCAGTGGCCACATTATTAGGTACACCTGTACACCTGCCTGTTAATGCAAATATCCAATCAGTTAATTAGGCACCAACTCAATGCAGAAAAGCATGCAGACATGGTTAAGATGTTCAGTTGTCGTTCAGATCAAACATCACAATGGGGAGAGAAATGTGATACAAGTGATTTTGACTGTGGTATGTTTGGTGGTGCCAGACGGGGTGGTTTGAGTATCTTAGAAACTGCTGATCTCCTGACATTTTCACACACAACAGTCTCTAGAGTTTACAGAGAATGGTGTGGGAAACAAAAAAAAAACATTCAGTGAGTGGCTGTCTGTGGGCAAAAATGCCTTGTTATTGAGAAAGGTCAGAAGGGAATGGCCAGACTGGTTCAAGCTGACAGGAAGGTGACTAACATGTTACAACAGTGGTGTGCAGAATAGCATCTCTGAATACACAACACATTGTAACTTGAAGTGAATGGAGTACAGCAACAGAGGGCCACAAACATACACTTAGAGGCCACTTTATTAGGTACACCAAGTTTATATTGATGAGACCTAATATAAAACTGTTATTATTAATAACAGCCAGAGAAGCATACTTAAAATTAACAAATAAAACCTTTACACAAGGGGTTCCGAATCTGGACCCCTTGGTTAATGGTACAAACCCAGGGCATAAAAAATTTGAAACCCTGCTTTAGACAGATCTGGATGCAACTAAAATATTCCGCCATAAATTATTTATGCACATCTAGGATTTACTCAAGGAAGCAAGTGTATTGAGGTTTCCAGAGCTCTGCCATTCTGTCAACTGAAATGAACATAAAGGGTGGTACGTGGACTGACAGTGGCCCCTCTTGTAAGTGAGGATTAGTGAGAGGCATCACAAAGAGATCATATGAGTGTAAGGAAGTATTTTTAAGACCTGTTGTCAAATTAATTCATCAGTGATAATAAGATCATTAGAGCATAAGATAAAGGAGCAGGATGAGGATACTTAGCCCACCGTATCCAGGAAGATGCCTCTTTTATCAGCAACATGGCTTCACAGTTTGAGACTGGCACATGGCAAGACGATTGTAGACTATGAATTGTAAACAACCGATGAAATTGATTTTGTCAGGTTTCATGAAAGTGGCTCTATACAAATCAAAGCACATATTGCAAACCCACTGATATTTATTTCTTTTGGAATCAATTAAAAAGCAAACCTGACACATTTCAAAATGTAAAAAAAACAATTTCAACAAGCATTCCCCCAATTCAATGTCTGTATTTGTGTGGTTCATTATATAATCATGATCCTTTTGTCTCTGAAAATGTGGCAAACACATCATACAATGGAATTGTATGTAAAACAGTACAGATAAATATAATATATATATATATATATATATATAAATTTTAAATATAAAATATAATTAATTGTAAGAATATAATGTATATATAATGTAAAATTGACACTGGGCTATTTGCATAGGACTGAAATTATGTTCATCAGTGTAGAATTAAGCCATTTTACCTACCATAGTTGCTGATTTATCATCCCTCAACTGCATTTGCTTGCCTTCTCCCTATCACCTTTGCTACCTTGATTAATCAAGAATCTATCAATCTCTGCTTTAAATATATCTAATGATGTCACCTTCACAGCCATTTGTGGCAATGAATTCAACAGATTTAGCACCCACTGGCTAAAAAACTCCCCCTCATCTCTGTTCTAAATGTATATCCTTCTATCCTGAGGCTTTGTTCACTGGTCCTAGACTCCCCCACTACAACACAGAGTCTTGCCATCTTCAGAAGTTTTCTGATGACTCTGCCATAGTTGGATGCATCAGCAAGGGAGGTGAGGCTGAGTATAGGGCTATGGTGGGAAACTTTGTCACATGGTGTGAGCAGAATCATCTGAAGCTTAATGTGAAAAAGACTAAGGAGCTGGTGGTGGACCTGAGGAGGGCTAAGGCACCGGTGACCCCTGTTTCCTTCCAAGGGGTCAGTGTGGACATAGTGAAGGATTACAAATACATAAGGATACGAATGGACAATAAACTGGACTGGTCAAAGATCACTGAGGCTGTCTCCAAGAAGGGTCAGAGCCGTCTCGATTTCCTGAGGAGACTGAGGTCCTTTAACATCTGCCGGACAATGCTGAGGATGTTCTACAAGGCTGTGGTGGTCAGTGCTATCATGTTTGCTGTTGTGTGCTGGGGCAGCAGGCTGAGGGTAGCAGACACCAACAGAATCAACAAACTCATTTGTAAGGCCAGTGATGTTGTGGGGGTGGAACTGGACTCTCTGACGGTGCTGTCCAAGTTGCATGCCATCTTGGACAATGACTCCCATCCACTCCATAATGTACTGGTTAGGCACAGGAGTACATTCAGCCAGAGACTCATTCCTCCGAGTTGTAACACTGAGCGTCATAGGAAGTCATTCTTACCTGTGGCCATCAAACTTTACAACTCCTCCCTTGGAGTGTCAGACACCCTGAGCCAATAGGCTGGTCCTGGACTTATTTCCATCTGGCATGATTAACTTATTATTATTTAATTATTTATGGTTTTATGATGCTATATTCTTGGTTGGTGTGGCTGTAACGAAACCCAATTTCCCTCGCGATCAATAAAGTATGTCTGTCTATCTGTATATGAAACATTTTATCTACCTCCACTCTTTCTAGGCCTTTCAATATTCAATAGGTTTTCAATGAGATTCCTACCTCATTCTTCTAACCTCTATTGAACCACTAAATGCTTTAAATGACCGATGGACATCAATGTAAATCCAAAATAATAAAAGCTTATGCTCTTTTTAAGTAGTGGGCATGTCAGGCTTTGGTGAGAGATAGTGAGTTAATGGTTCAATGATCTTCCGTCAGAAATTCCACACTTCCCAGGGGAATATGTTAAGCTAGTTAACATGTCCTATTTTCAAATCCACATTATCTATGGTGGGTTAGTGATCCTGAGGATCATACCATGTCATTCCTAATGAAGGAGAAGTGGTGATATGGCTGGATATGAGGGGCCAGGCTACATGGGTGAGGGCAGCACCTTGTTCTCCTGATCATAACTGAACTCTTAGAAGATCAGTGTTTTTAAAGATGTCAGTTGGTCTCTACTAATGTCATTCTGAAGAATTGCTGACCACATTTTTTTTCCATTATAACTATTTGGACAAAAAGCTTCAACTTCTTTGATCTAACTTAGTTCTAGGTTGTTGCAAAAAGCAATATAATCTGGCAGCTATGAGTGAACATGATGTGTGGGGCTGAAGATTTCCTTGTGTCAATAAATTACTCTATTTGGGCATCAACGTCAAACTTCAGCACTAAAAAACTGAGAAATTGTAGGTCACTTCACTACAGGAAAACTATCAACCAGATGGAATGAATAGAGAGAAAATTTTCAAGGATGTTGCTGGGACTTGAGTTATAGTGAAGGGTTGAATAGGTTAGGACTTTATTCCCGAGACCAGAGAAGATTGAGGGGCAATTTGATAGAGGTATATAAGATTTTGTGGGGTACAGACAGGGTAAATGCAAGCAGGCTTTTACCTGGGTGAGACTAGAACTAGAGGTCATGGTTTATGGGTGAAAGGTGACATGTTTAGGGGCAACTTCTTCACTCAGAGGGGGATGAGAGTGTGGAATGAGCTGCCAGTGCAGGTGATGGATCCAGGTTTGATTTCAACATTTGTGGGAAGTTTGGGTAAGTACATGGAAGGGAGGCTTTGGTCCAGGTGTGGGTCAATGGGACTAGGCAGAATAACAGTTTGGCACAGACTAGATGGGCCAGAGGACCCGTTTCTCTGCTGTAGTGTTCTATTGAGACCTATAATTGTATGCCCAAAGTGATGGTGGTGGTGAGGGTTATGTGTGTTGGGGGGGGGGGGTGTCAACCGTTGCCATTTCTGAAAAGGAAAGTGTTCAGTTCCTGGGACATCGAGCTCATTAGGCTGCATTGTCACTCATCACTAGGTGGCTCAATAGAGGAGATGTTCTGCAAATTATCTCCATCAACTGCTGTGCTAATTCCTTGTTCTCTATTTGCCTTAACATCTTATTCGTCTGGTAGGATTTTACATGAATATTTTACATAATAAAGTTTAAATCTGCTGAGTGGTAATGATAATGTTCTGTTTACTGGTACCTATGTGTAAGGAACCAGTTACGCGACACATTTCAAGCATATTTGAAAGCAAACGTTCATTTTTTTGTGAATTAATTTAAGGGAAAAGTATGTGAGGATTGGAAAAAAAGTTGTCAGTTAAATGCTTATGGCAATTGTGTACGTTAGGAGTGATGAGTCAAGACGCATGGAAGGTGAATGTGATATAATAAATTAAGCAGTTCTGGAGCAGCATATGATGGTGCTGTTAATCATGGGGTTTCAGTGACCAAATATGCAATTTGCTTTCAGACAGAATAGGCAGAATCCAATGTGACGAAATCAAGGCTAGGCAGCAGGCCTGTTATAGCTCGCTGCTCTGCTACACTTACTCAGTTCTGTGCTGAAATATTCACCTCAGACTCTCTTTGTGGACTTCCGTTGGAATGTGATTGTTTGCATGATCTGTTTTTTTCAATAGGTTTCCTCTGGGTTTCTTCTTTTACTGGCTGCCTGTAAGGAGACGAACCTCAGGTTGTATAATGTATACATATTTTGATAATAAATGTGCCTTGAACATTTATCTGACATCATGAATGGTTTTCTTTCAGCACTGCTAATTAGTCCTGCAAGTGTGAGGATACTATTGTCAGTACCAGCCCCTCTGCAGGCAGCATGAGCACTGTTTTCTGTTATTTTCTGTTCCAAATTGGCAGGTCTTCATCTGGACAGTTGGTCGTACAGTTGATACCAACAGCCTTGGTGTGAGAATCCAATTGGGTTTTCTGGTATCAGTCTGAACTTGGTGAGAGATACCATGAAGTGTCAGTGGGAGAATCTGATTGTTTATCTTGGTCCTGCAATATATTATGGGGAAGGAAATTCCAGCGAATTATGTAGTACCTACACCCAGAACCAGCCAACTTTACACCAATATGTTTACATTTATTCCTGAAAAATGGGTTGTAACTTATCCTTCCAATAAACAGCAAATTTCTCAGCAGAATACGTACACAATGCTGGAAGAACTCAGCAGGTCAAGCAGCATCTGTGAGAAAAGAGTAGCCAACGTTTCGGGCCGAGACCCTTCATCAGGAATGGGGGGGGGGGGGGAATTTCTCAGCAACTGTGGCATAGCAGTCAGCAAAAATATTGAGGCTTGCTGTGTATGACAAGTACTGGTGTATGCTGGGTAATTGACCTTACTGTGGTCTGTTGTCCATCAGTATGTGTGACTGGACTGTGCTTACTGAAGGGGCTCTTTCTGAATCATTGAGTGTCTTCCTTTCGGTTTCTGAGGCTCCATCTTGATGGTAACTATGAGAAGAGGGCATGACCTGGATGGTGAAGGTCCTTAATGATGGATGCTGCCCTTTTGAGGCACTGCTTTTTATGCACCAAAATCCCACAGGCAGCTTTGAGATAATTAGTTTCAGGGTTGTCAGAAGATAAACTCCTTTCAATTTTCAAGTCATGCCAAAAGATCTTTTGAGCTGGTCTGGGTCCTCAATACGACAACGTGTCTGAAAGCCCACACTCCAGTAGTAACACGTTCCCTCCAAACTACATCTAGAGTGCAGTTCTGAACCCATGAGTTGCCCTTTCAGGAAGAGATGCTGGTATTGTGAAAAGGGCATTCATTGCTGCGATTTTTCATTAAACTATTATACAGTAAAGCTTTCAGATATAAGAGTATTGTGGCTAACAGCTATAAAGAATGATGCACGTTTCGATCGGGGCACTTCATCGAACCGTTGAGTTAAACTTCAATACATAGGTATGATAGCATGGTAATAGAAACACTGAGTAAAAAAAACCTCTTCGTGCAGTAACACAATTTACATATCACCATGGGTATTCCAGCAATACCTTAGCACCAGGCTAAAGCTTGTGATCTGGTTTGCTGTTGAGCGACTTTGAAATAACTATTTAAAATCAATTCTCTAAACACCCTTAAGGTCCGCAGTATTGATCAAGACCAGTCCCAAGGGAGCGTCGATAATAGACGCGCTGTTCGGAAATGAGTTCTCGCGTCTCACTCTCTTTAGTGAAGTGGAGACAAACACTCTCTTGACGTCAAGACAGCCTGGAGATATTAAAGTCTGCTCTGCCACTTGTGTGTTAGAGAGCGAAAGCAGAGACCCGGCGAGGAGGATTACAGTGCAGCTGCCCGCTCTCTTCGAACTTTGATGGACTCCGGATCCTAGAGGAGCGAGGATTCACCGCTGGAAGAATGAGGAGTCAGGCGATGTCTTTGCTATTGGTCCTCAGTTTTTACAGCATGTGTTCAAGTAAGTAGGGGTATTTAAACGATATACTTACCCAACAGAAAAGACCCATGACTTTTTTTCTCTTGGTTAACACTATTTACCGCTCAAATTTGAAGTAATGGGATTTAGGCAACTTCTTTGTTTCACAGGAAGTAGAATACAGCCTGAGGCTTTTCTCATTTAATTTACTGGCAAGTCAGATCCAACTCGGATTTCTGACATGGCGAAATAGATTGGTGAGTTTTTTTTCCCAAATATATTTACCGATGTAACAACACACGAAAATGTTCAAGTTTGCACGACGTGTTTTCTCCTGAATATATTCAGGATCACATTCACCACCTGAATGTGATCCTGATTGACACTAATAATCGATCCTACGAACCATGATCATAAAGAATCGTTCAAACACAGCTAATCTAACAAACTACCACACACAAAACAACACATTTTCCCCTTTGGGTATTGTAAACTTGACAGGAAACACTATAATAACCAACTTAAACATATACGCAGTTCTTATGATTGATTTTCCACCATATTTAATTTAGAATGGTTTTCTAGTGTTCGATTTTGATGCAGTGATTGAATTTATTCGTTTTATGATCAGAGACTGTTTCAAAGTTTTTCACAGTGTTTAGGGCAGAAGTACAGTGCGCTGCTGGAGTTCGTTAATTCATATCAGTCATTAACAGCTCAAGAACCCGTTAGGTATTTGAACTGGCAAGAATGTATTCAGATTGAAATTATCACAGCTTCGTTAGGAAATTATTTTAATTAAAGTTTCATAAGACAAATTTACAAGGGTAAAATCTCACAACTTTTTGTTTTTTTTTGCAGAATATTCCGTTCAACACTGTTTATTTTTCCCTTTATAATTTCTGTCCTTCAATCTTTCCTTGGTATCGTTTGCTCTAAAGAAATAAAATCTATTAATCTTTCACATTTAAAATTTTACACTTCTGGTAACATTTTGCTAAGTTTCTGTGAATCAGAATCAAGATTAATATCTTGGCATATGTTGTGAAATGTTTTATTATGTAGCAGCAGTACATTGCAATTCATAATAATAAAAAAAACTAAATTACAGTATATATATATAAAACATTAAATTAAATAAGTAGTAAAAAACAGAAAAGAAAGTGGTGAGTTAGTGTTCATGGGTTCAATGTCCATTCAGAAATCTGATAGCAGAGGGGAAGAAACTAATTCTGAATTGTTCAGTGTGTGCCTTCAGGCTTCTGTATCTCCCCCCTGTTGGTTAGCAATGAAAAGAGGGGATGTCCTGGGTGATGGGGACTGTAATGATGGATGCTGCCTTTTTGGGGCATCGGTCCTTGAAGATATCTTGGATGCTGTGGAGGTTAGAACCCATGATGGAGGTGACTTCACAACTTTCTGAAGCTTACTTCGATCCTGTGCAATGCCAGACGGTGATGCAGCTAGTTAGTCTATAGTACTTCTGTAGAAATTTGCGAGTGTCTTTGGTGACATACCAAATCTCCTCAAACAGCTAATGAAATATAGCCACTGCCATGCCTCCTTTATAGCTGCATTGACATGTTGGGCCCAGGTTTAGCAAAATGCACTTAGTAAGTTGCTGCAGTGTGTTTGCTGTGGGGTCTGCCTATGAGGAAATGCGTAACTCATGGGTGGGGTTTAATCAAAACGGATATTTTATCTTGGATGACAGCAAGAAATTGCCTCACTTACAGAAGGATTCCATGAGAAAAAAGAAAACCTGCTTATGAGGTTAACAATTGAGGTTAAGAATAATACTACACTGGAAACAAAAGCATAAGAAAAGGCAAAAGTTGGTGGGAAACCACAGTACTGGAGAGATATTGGTATCCAGTAGCAAAAGTCGTAAAGTCTCACAAGAAGGAAAAAAATAATAATTTGAGAGAAAAGTTGCATGTCATATCAAAGCAGTTATGTGTTTCTATGGATATATGAGTACAGAAAGGGTGGCTGAGGTAAGTATGTGTCCTTTAGAGAACCAGGCTGGTGAATTAATAACAGGAAATGAAAGAGAAGGCAGATATGTTAAATCAATTATTCACATCAGCCTTCACGGTGGAGGACACTGAAAACTTCATTAAGATAACTGATGAGATAATTTCAAATAACAGGGTGGAACTTGTACCAAACCCAGTCAGAAGGTTTATGGTATTAGATTAGCTCCCGGGGCTGAGGCAGACAAGTAGCTGGGATTTACTAAATTAACAACAATCTTAGATGCACTTCATTGGTTGTGATATCCGGATATCTTGAAAGATACTATGGAAATGGAAGTCTTTCTCTTTGACATTAAGGTTCACAAAATATTCCCACATTTTATCTCACAGATTGTCAATCCTCTCATTGATTTTTGACTGATTTTGTGAAACATCTTGGCCTTTATTACAAGAGGGTTGGAGTTTAAGTGTAAGGAGTTCTGTTTCAGTTTTAGAGGGTGCAAGGAGGCCACACCTAGAACTCTATGCACAATGTTGATCCTTTTCCTAAAAAAAGGATTTGCAGTTAATTGGGACACATTTTGGCCCAATTAAGCAGTTGCCTCAATTAGCAGAAGTCTCATGGAAATAGTTGAAAAGATATAAAAACACAAACTACTGTTTAACCGAGTAACAAATTAAGTACTTAAACGAAATACAGAACAGATTAGGACACTACCAATGCTACTACAGTAATATAAAATGGTGTATTCGTTCCTAATAGTTATTGATGGAAAAATTTATCTGACGCCTACTATTATGTATGGGGTATCCAGAGAGGGGAAGCTCCACTGGTGAATTGGCTTTTCATGTCCATTCTGGGGCAGCTCACTCACCTTTGGCCCCCACTGGACACTCAACTCATGTCTCCAAGTTACTGTTTACATGCAACAGCAGACACACCCCAGTCCACCACTTCGATCGGCGAGGGTAACCAATGGGCCTCATGCCCTGGTAAAGTTGGGACATGCCTGCCGTAGCAGGTGAAGTCAGCTTCAGAGAACTGGGTGGATGAGATCAGCAATGAGATCCAACAGCCAAAAAGGTAGGTCAGCAATGCTTTGTGGAGAGCAAAGAACACGATGAGGCACAGAAGAAGTCATGGTTATCCACTGCAACCAAGGAACTCCCCAGTTTGTGATGACTACTTGTACCACTGGACCTGGACTTCCAAGGAGCAGAGAGTGGAACTGTCCCAGTGCAATGGCTTTTCCACTTTAGAAGCTCTGCTGCACAGAATACAATGTCATCATCAGATATGAAGGACAACCAGCTCACTGATGTCTCCTTTTGATTGTAACTGTAAATGAACTAAAAGCAGTGCAGCACCTAGTGCAGATAATGCATTGTCTTCATACAATGCTTTTGATGATTGCATCTTCCAAATCTTCATTTTCATTGTAACGTTCAAGATGATTCAAATTTCTTGCAGTTCCTAACTAGTTGAAGTTGTGAAATAGTTTCATTTTCATGCCCAATCATTTCTGACAACTCCAAGCCAGAATTCTTAAAACTGTAGTGAGCAAAACAATTTTAAATAGTTTTACTACTTATTTCTCACCACCTATCAGTGACGAGAATCATTTTGAACACAAACACACATAACTGATGCTATTTTAAAATTGTACACTATAAGCATCCTGTAGCATCTAATGATCACACAAGTTCATACAACCAAGCCAAGTTAGAAACTGTTCGGTATAAGTCTCCTATAACAGTTAAGCAGCATACTATCACAAATGAATGAATTTTATGTTCTCTGAAAGTTGTACCAAATAAGTGCCTGCCCCAATTAACCAATGGACCAATTAATTGGTACCTACTGTAGTGATACTGGAGGCTGCCCAAAGGAGATTCACCAAGCTAATTCCTGAAATGAGAGTATAGTCCTATTAAGGGAGTCTGAACAGTCTGGATCTGTTTTTCTAGAGTTTAAAAGAATGAAGGGTGACTTTAATTAACACATAAAATGCTAAGAAGCAATGATCCTAAGGACGTTGAGGTAGCTTCATAAGGGGGAAAATCATGAACAAAAGAATATAGCTACAAAGAAGGAGATAGTTATTTAAAACTGAAGTATATGGAAATTTCTTCTGTCTTAGAGTAGTGATTCTCTGGAATTCTCTGCCTTTGAAAGTGGTGGAGGCCAAATCATAAAATCATAATCATCTCAGGTGGAGATAGATAATTATTGAAAGATCAAGGAATTGTGGGTTATACAGACCTGTTGCACAAGAGGATTTGATGCTAACATGGATCGACCATGATAGCATCAGGTTTAGCATCATTCAAATGTATCATGAGATTTATTTTCTTTTGTGGCAGCAGTACAGTGCAATACATAAAATTACTACAGTACTGTGCAAAAGTCTTAGGCACCCTAACTATATATATGTACCTAAAACTTTTGCACAGTGCTGTACACTTTCACTTTTTGAGTATTTATAAAGCACCTTTGGGTCATTTCTGACTTGCTTAACAATACTTTCTCTCACCTTTGTTTTGCCTTTTCTCAATTACTTTTAAACTTCTTTACTTAGCTTCTCTGCAGTTTTACATTCTTTAAGTTGATATTGGATTTTCTTTTTACCCTTCCATGTATGATCCTTGCTGCCCAGGAGTCATCAGATTTAGAGCTGGATCCTTTTCCACTGCAAGATGCATTTGCTCCTTAAATTATCTCAGATCGGTCTAATATTAATTTACATTCTTTTTATGTTTCCATTTCAGTTTTACTAAATTCAATCACTTCTCGATAAAACTCGCCAATTCCCAATTCAGAACCTTTATTGTGCCCTATCTCCGTCTTTATTTCATATCTTACATAATTTCCAGAATTGAGTTTAGTCCATCTTAAGATAGTTTCCATATGCCTAGTCTCATTCTCTTTAAGCATGCCCAGAAATGACCATTCTTTTGACTGAAAGTATTTTCCGCAGAGTATTTGAAAGGTTTTATGCCCTCTGCGGTTTGGATAATCCTATTCTTTTCCAGTTAATACTAGTGTTGCTGAAATCCCTTGTCATCACTGTTCTAGTGATTTTGCAATTCTCAGACTTCTGTGTACATATTAGCTTTACCATCTCCTTGTTTATTTGTGGATCTACAGAAGACTCTCAATGGCATAATTATTCCTTAATATTCTTCAGTTTAGCCCATACATCTATAAGTAATGATCCTCCAAGCACTTCATTCCTTCTCATAAGTAAGATTATTTTTTTAGTTGGCAATTCTGACCACTTTTTTTCGAAAAACTTTCCTCAACGTGGTCTGAAAACTGTGAACAAGAATATTGAGAGTTCACTCCCTTTCATTTTTAAACTATGTCTCATGAATTTCAATAGTGTCTGTCTGTGCATTTGGTCTTTCTGCCTTCTTCACTACAATCCTTGCATTGAAACTGCACAGCATGAAGCTTTGACATCAGGATGGATTTCTCGCACATTCTAACCATGCTTATTAGTTCCAAGCCATCTTCTTACAGTCTTGCCTCCCCTCCTTATGAATTTAATTGCAGGTTCCTCTCCACCTTTCAAGCTAATTTAAACCCATCCCAAAGGCACTAGAAGACTTCGCAATGGGGTAGCATTGCCCTGGCCTGTTACAATACAATCTTAACTGATCTATTTCTTCCAAGATTATTACCATTAAAATATATAGTAACTAATTACACAGAGAAACCCTAAGATCAGTGTCACCTGAAGTCTTGCTTTTTCATTGCTTTTGTAGTTTCTAAGAGAAATATAACCTTCAGTGTTCAGTTCTGGTCACTTCATTATAGGAAGGATGTGGAAGCTTTTGAGAGCATGCAGAGGAGACTTACCAGGGTGCTGCCTGGATTAGAGAGCATGTCTTATGAGAAATGTTTGAGCGAGCTAGGACTTTCTCTTTGGACTGAAGGAGGATGAGAGGCGACTTGATAGAGGTGTTTAAAATGATAAGCGAATTTGATAGAGTGGGCAGGCGGCAGCTTTTTCCAGGGCAGCAATGGCTAATAGAAGAGGGCCACATGGATTTTCTCTGGGTGCTCTGGTTTCCTTTCACATTCCAAAGGCATATGGTTGGGTTTAGTATTAGTAAGTTGTGGGCATTCTGTATTGGCGCTGGAAAACCCCAGCAGACCAGCCTTGCTGATTTGATTTGAAGCAAATGATGCATTTCACTGTATGTAAAAATGTTTTTATGTTCATGTGTCAAATAAAGCTATTACATTGATTTGAAGGTGGTTGGAGGAAAATATGAGGGAGATGTCAGAAGTACTATTTTATACACAACGTTAGGTCAATGGAAAGCACTGTAAGGGGCTGTGGTAGAGATGGACACGTTAGGGAGATTTAAGAGACTCCTAGATAGGCACCTGGATTGGCAACGTGGGCAGTGAGGATTTGATTGATCTTCGTGTAGGCTAAAAGGTTATCACAACATTGTGGAGCTGAGTGCCCTGTACTGTGCTACACTGTTCTATGTTTTATGATCTAATTTCTTCCTTCATCATTATATGGTGTTCTCCAACTATGGTTTGTCCAAGACCTGATATGCAGTATTAACAGAAAATTACTTCATTCTTAGAATTTTCTTTTGTAACGAAAACCTAAAATGTTATCTTGTTTCTTAATGGCTTGTCTCTTAAATGTAAACTCACATTTTTCCCCAAGCTCTCACTATTTAAAATATATTCCATATTTCCTGATCTTCTTACCAAAGCAGGTAATTTTACATTTCTCCATGTATTGCTCCCTTGTGTACTGACTTTGTCTGTTTATTATACTTTACAAATACCTAAGATCTCATCACAATTTTCTTTGCCACACAGCGCAGAATTGGCAGTATATTGAGCAGTATTTGGTTTTCATACACACATCAGGGCATGAAGGGATACAAGGAGAAGGTCGGAGATTGGGGCTGAGAGGAAAATGGATCAGCCATGATGGAATGGCAGAGCAGATTCAGTGAACTGAATGGCCTAATTTGGCTCTTAAATCTTATCTTATGGTTGTCAATGATGGTGATAGTTAGCTGGCACCCATGCTATGATCCTTGTAGTACCCTACTCTTTCATTCTGCTAATTCTAAAACTACGCATTTATTTCTTTTATTCTGGTTTCAATTCAGAAAATCATCCTCAGACTATGCTAGGAAGCTAGTTTTAACCAACGTTATTATTCTTTATAAATACTTAAGACCTCATCATAATTTTCTCTGTCACCCGACTCAGAATAGAAGGGGCAGGCAGGGCTGGCAGCTCAGTGTTCTGGGGTTCCCTTGTTTTAAACATGATAAAGTGGGAGGGATTAAAGAAGAAGAGAGTCAGGGGAAATGTCACTGCGATGATCAGACAGGACAGACTGGAGAACTCTTCTACTGAAGTCTTACAGGTAGAACTGAGGAATAAGAAAGGGCTGACCACATTAATGGCAACAAGAGAAAATCTGCAGTTGCTGGAAATTCAAGCAACACACAAAAAATGCTGGAGGATCTCAGCAGGCCAGGCAGCATCCATGAAAAAAAGTACAGTAGGTGCTTCGGGCCAAGACACTCATACTCCTGCTGAAGGGTCTTGGCTGAAACATCAACTCAGCCTGGCCTACTGAGTTCCTTCAGAATTTTGTGTGTGTTACCACATTAATGGGATTATATTATAGATCACTTAACAGTCCATGGGATTTGGAGGAGCAAATTTTTAGAGAGATCGCAGACTGCTGCAAGAAAAATAAGATTGTGATCAAAGGTGAGTTTAATTTATCACATATTGACTGGGACTCCCATACTCTAAAAAGACTAGATGGGATAGAGATTGACAAATATGTTTGGGAAAGTTTCCTTAATCAGTATATAGAAGTCCCAAATAGAAAATGTTCGATACTTGATCTGCTATCAGGAACTGAGACAGGGTAGGGGACAGAAGTTTGTGTAGGGGAACACTTTGCATCTAGTGATCAAAATGCCATTAATTTCAAAGTAAGTATGCCAAACGATAGGTCTGGTCTGTGGTTTGAGATTCCAAATTGGAGAAAGACTAACTTTGATGGTATCAGAAATGATCTGACAAATGTGGATTGGTACAGGTTGTTCTCTGGCAAAGGTGTATTTGGTAAGAGGGAGGCCTTCAAAAGTGAAATTTTGTGAATACAAGGCTTGTATGTACCTGTCAGAATAAAAAGTAAAGGTAACAAGTGTGGGGAACCTTGGTTTTCAAGAAATATTGAAGTCTGATTAAGAGAGAAATGTAGGTGCATTGCAGGTATAGGCCAGTAGGAACAAATGAGGTGCTTATGGAGTACAAGAAATGCCAGAAAACACTTGACAAAGAAATCAGGAAAGCTAAAAGAAAGCATAAACTTGTCCTACCAGACAAGATGAAGGAGAATCCTAAGGGATTCTATGGATATGTTAAAAGCGGAAGGATTGCAAGGGACAAAATTGGTCTTCTGGAAGACCGGAATGGTAATTCATGTGTAGAGCCAAAACAGATGGGGGAGATCTTAAATAGTATTTTTTTCATTTGTATTTAGTCAGGTGGACACAGAGTCTGTAGGAATGAGCTAAAGTGGCACCATCTTTATGGACCCTTACAGATTACAGAGGAGGAGGTGTTTGCTATCCTGAGGCAAATCAGAGTAGATAGATCCCCAGGGCCTGACAAGGTACTCCCTTGGACCCCATGGGAGACAAGGACAGAAATTGCCGGAGCCATAGCTGCAATATTTAAATCATCCTTAGCCACAGGAGAGATATCGGATGATCGGAGGATAGCCAATGCTGTTCCGTTGTTTAGCAAAGGCTCTAGACAAACCAAGAAATTATCAGCCAGTGGGTCTGACATCAGTTATTGAAGGGATTCTAAGGGACCGGATATATATGTATTAGGATAGACATGGATTGATTAAGGATGATCAGCATGACTTTGTGCATGATAAGTAAGGTCTACCCAAACTTATGGAGTTTTTCGAGGAAGTTACCAGGAAAGTGGATAAAAGCAGACAGTAGATGTTGTCTACATGGACTTTAACAAGGCATTTGACAAGGTCCCATATGGGAGATTGGTGAAGAAAGTTTGGGTACTCAGCATACTCGTTATGGTGGTAAACTCAAATAGACATTTTTCTGTGGGAGAAGCCAGAGAGTGGTAGTAGATGGGTGACTCTCTGACTGGAGGCCTGTGATGAGTGGTGTGCTGCAGGGATCGGTGCTAGGTCCATTGTTGTTTGTCATCTATATCAACAATCTGGATGATAATGTGGGAAACTGGATCAGCAAATGTGCAGATGACTTCAACACTAGGGTGTCGTGGCTAGCAAGAGAGGCTTGCCAAGGGATCTGCATCAGCTGGAAAATGGGAAGAAAACTGATAGATGGAATTTAATGCAGACAAGTGTGTTGCACTTCAGTAGGACCAACCATGGTAGGTCTTAAATAGTGTGTGAGAAGGCACTGAGGAGTGCAGTAGAACAAAGAGATCTGGGAATACATGTCCATAACTTATTGAAAGAGGCATCACAGGTAGATGGAATTGTAAAGAAAGTTTTTGGCACATTGGCCTTCATAAATCAGAGAATTGGGTACAGGAGATGGGATGTTAAGTTGAAGTTGTATAAGATGTTGGTGAGGCCTAACTTGCAGTATTTTCTGCAAGTTTGGTCACCTACCTAAAGGAACAATGTAAATAGGTTGAAAGAGTACGGAGAAATTTTACAAAAATATTGCCTGGTTTGCAGGAATTGAGTTATAAGAAAAGATTGAATAGGTTTGGGCTTTATTCCTAAACATATTCCCAAACATAGGAGAGTTAATGGAGGTAGAAAATTATGAGGGGGGATTAATAGGGTAAATGTTAGCAGGCTTCTTCCACTGAGGTTGGGTGAGACTACAACCAGAGGTCATAGGTTAAGGGAGAAAGGTGAAAAGTTTAAGAGGAACATGAGGGGAAACTTCTTCACTCAGAGGGTTGTGGGAGTGTGGGCTGCTAGCACAAGTGGTGCATGCAAGCTGGATTTCAATGTTTAAGTGAAATTTGAACAGGTACATGAATAGCGGTTCGGGTTAGGGTTAATAGAAGGGATACGGAGGGCTATGGTCCCAGTGCAAGTCAATGGGAGTAACTGTTTAAATGGTTTCAGCATGGACTAGATGGGCTGAAGGGCCTGTTTCTGTGCTGTACTTTTCCATGACCGTATGACTCTAACCACTTGACAGAGCACCTTATCAAAACTTCAACCGGATTAGTTAAACATAATTTTTTTGTTCATTGATCTACGATGATTACATAGAATAAGTAAAGAAAATTATGTCCAAATAAATCATGATTTTCCAAGTGTCTTTTTACCATGTCTCGATATCCTAATCACATTTTCTCTTCAGCTACGTCAGCACAACTAGTTTACATTCTGGAATGGATACAATCCATCATATTCAGAGTTTTATCATCTTTTATTCCCTCATATTTCTCCATGAATATTTCATTACCTACTAATTCCTTTATTCTCAGTTTCCTCATTCTCAATAGACCATTGAGTCAACGACAGACCCTGATACAAAGTTTGTTTAATGTCTCTGCCTTTTCTGACTTCCCATTATAATTTTTTTATCTCTGCCTGTGAGGGACGCATTCATAGAACATGAAATCCAAACTGACACAATGTGTTGGGAAGTTAAAATTTCAAACATTGTCATGAAAAGTGTGATAATAAAGAAAGTTGAAGTGGAAGTTCGGGGTGGGGGTTAGTTTGCATTTCAGAGTGAATACCGTAAACTTTCTCATGGTTGCTTTCAGCGTCTTCAGTGCAAACGGAAATAATACCATCAGAAGGCAAACTTCTGGATCATCTTTACAGCTTAAAGGTAGGACTGCTGTGATGAAAGTAACGTTTTACAACACTTACTTCATTTTGGTCTTCTATCTTACAATACAGATGTTTCTTGCAGCGAGGCAGTCATCTAATAAATCAATCGCATCAGCTTGACTGTTGAATTTTAAAACACTGACTACTGAGGTAGGAAAAATTTTTAAAATATATACTGTGTGTTGACTCTTTAAAAGAGCTGTACAGGCCATTTCACTTTGGCTGTGCCAATTTCTTCCCTCTTTGTAAGTGGTGATCCACTTCCTCCGTGATAATTTCTCTTCAATATTCCAGAAAGAGCATTTCCCAGTTTTTTTGCCAATTATTTAAGATCTGTAACTTTCGGTAACAAATGTGCCTGCCAGTGTAAATAATTCTCCTATCATTGGAAATGATACATATTGTAGAACTAATATAATTTTTGTAACATTAAAAACATTAAATACACACATCTGTATTACCTGTTTTGTGACTAGGTGAATTATTTAAGGTACATTGGTTCACATTTCCCAACAGGTTTCACCAGTGAATCACACTGATGTAGATCCATGTGATTAACTATGTGATTTCTTTAAGTCTAGAAGGCCATAAGACCTCAAGGCCACGGCCCGTTGAGTCTGCTCTGCCATTCCATCGTAGTTGTTCCTCTCTGTGCCCTGTGGTGCATTGGGTGGCAACCTTGCTGCTTCTCTGTTTTTATTTTATGAGGCTGAGTTAATAGCTTGACATTCAATTGAGCATGGATGGAAAGCATGGAAGGAGCTGGCCGGATTCGAACCCAGGACTACTTGTCTTGAACTCTACACCACGGGCCAGCTACCATTCCATCATGGCAGATTCATTATCCCAGTCAACCCCATTCTCCTGCCTCCTTCCCATAACCTCTAATGAGCTGACTAATCAAGAACCTTTAAGCCTCTGCCTTAACTATACTCAATGATTTGGCCACCACAGCCATCCATGGCAATGTATTCCACAGGTGCACTACCCTCTGGCTAAATAAATTCTTTCTCATCTCTGTTCTAAATGAAGTTCCTAAATACTGAGTCTATGACCTTTGGTCTTATTCTCACCAACTATAGGAAACACTCTTTCCACATCTACTCTGTCTAGACTTTTTAATATTTGATAGGTTTTAATGAAATTTCTCTTCATTCTTCTGAACTCCAACAAACACAGGCCCCAGAGTCACCATCAAATGCCCCTCATACATTAACCCTTTCATTCAGGAATCATTCTTGTGAACCACCTCTTGACCCTTGCCAATGTCAGCAAATCTTCTGTTCGATAAGGGTCCAAAAACTGCTCTCAATACATCAAGTGTGGTTTGACTTAAAAAGCTTTGGCATTACATCCTTGCTCTTAGGTGCTAGCTCACTTGAAATAAATGCTAAAATTCCATTTGTCTTCCTCACCACTGATTCACCCTGCAAGTTAGCCTTTAGGGTATGCTGCACAAGGACTCCCAAGTCCCTTTGCACCTCTGGATTTTGAACTTACTCCTCATTTAGAAAATAATTTACACCTTTATTCCTTTTACCGAAGTGCATGACTACACACTTCCCTGCACTATATTCCATCTGCCACTTCTTTGCTCTTTCTATCAATCTGTCCAGGTCCTTTTGCAGACTCCCCATTTTCTCAAGACTACCTATTTTTGTATTGTCTGCAAACCTGGCCACAAAGCCATGAATTCCAGCATCCAAATCATTTACATATAACATGAAAAGAAGCGATCTAAAAACCAACTCCTGTGGAACACCACGTGTCACTGGCAGCCAACCAGAATAGGCTCCTTTTATTCTGACTCATTGCCTTCTGCCAATCAGCTAATCTTCTATCCATGCTAGTATCTTTCCTGTAATAGCATGGGCTCTTATCTTGTTAAGCAACCTCACAGGTGGCACTTTGATGAAAACCTTCTGAAAATACAAGTAAACACCGTCCACTGACTCTCCGTTGACTATCCTGTCTGTTACTGTTCTGAACAAATCCTAAGAGATTCTTAAGGAAACCATGCTGACTTTGACTGATTTTATCATATACCTTCTTGTACCCTAAAGCCTCATCCTTACATCTTCCCAACCACTGAATTCAAGCTAACTGGCCTGTAATTTCCCTTCTTCTGCCTCCCTCGCTTTTTTAAGAATGGAAAGACAAATGCAATTCTCCAATCCTCCAGAAACATTTCAGAATTTAGTGATTTTTTGAAAGATCATTACTAATGCCTCCAGCTGCATCTTTCAGAACCCTGGGGTGTAGTCTATTGGATCCAGGTGACTTATCTATCTTCAAACTTTTTAGCTTCTCAAGTACTTTGTACTTAGTAATATCAACTACCTTCCCTTCTACTCTCTAACACTCTTGAAAATCTGGCACACTGTTTGTGGCTTCCACAGGAAGACTGGCATGAAGTACTTCTAAGTTCTCCTGCGACTTCTTGTCCCCCCATTACTATCTCTCCACCATCATTTTCTAGCGGTCCAATATCCACTCTCACCTCTTTTACTTTTTATATGTCTGAAAAAAAAATTGGTATCCTCTTTGATATTGTTGGTTTGCATACCAAATATTTCATTTTTTTTTCTCTCCTTATGTTTTTTTAGTTGCCTTCTATTGGATTTTAAAAGCTTCCAAATCTTCTACCATCCTACTAATTTTTGCTAAATTGTATGCCTGCTCTTTTGCTTTTGTGTGGTCTTTGACTTCCTTCATCAGCCATGTTTACCACATTCTCCCGTTAGAATACGTCTTCATCTTTGAGATGAGTATATCCTGCTTCTTTTGAATTTCCCCAGAGAATCCAGCCACTGCTGGTCTTACATTATCCCTGCTCGTGTCCCCTTCCAAACAAATTTGGCCAGCTACATTTCCATGCTTCTGTAATTCTCTTTGCTCCACTGTGATATTAATATATCCAACTTTATATTCTCTCTTTGAATCTGCAGGGTGAATTCTATCATATTATGATCACTGTCTCCCAAGGGTTCTTTTACCTTAAGCTCCCAAATCAAATTTGGTTCACTACACAACATCCAATCCAGAATTCCTTCCCCTTAGAGGGCTCAACCACAAGCTGCTCTAAAAAACCATCTCATAGGCATTCTACAAATTCCCTTTCTTGGGATCCAGCATCATCCTAATTTTCCCAGGCTACCTTAATATTGAAATCCTTCATGGCTATCATAACTTTTCCCTTTTGACATGCTTTTTCTATTGCTCCTGTTCAAAGGCCTGTAACTTAACTGTACCCTTGCATTTTTTTTAATATACCCACAAAGATGCTGCATCTTCTGATCCTATGTCTTGATCCAACCTCTTTCTAATGATTTTATTTTATTTTTTACCAACAGAACTACCCATCCTCCATGCCCACCTGCCTGTGTTTTTGATACAAAGTTTACCCTTGGATGTTAAGCTCCCAACTATGATCTTCTTGCAGTCATGCCTCAGTGATGCCCACAACACCGTACCAACCAATCTCTAACCACTGCTGCATGCATTCATATATAACACCTTCAGCCCTACATTCAGCACCATTTTCCATTTTGCTTCAATGTTCCACTTCATCTTATCCCACTGACTGCAATTTTGTCCTATCATCTGCCTGTCCTTCCTCATTGTCTCACTACATACTGCATCGCCTTGTATAACAACTGCCCCATCTTCATCCCTATCACTCCAGTTCCCATCCCCACACCAACTTAACTTAGACCATTCCCAACAATATTGAAATATTTTTATTTGAACAATATGGACTTTTTCTCCACATTCAACCAAGTGATAACATAAATTTGCTAGCTGATAATGAAGAGTAGAATGAATATTCTTTTATGTGAAGAAGTAACCTCAGTTACAGTCAAGTATCTTGATTCATTATATATTTTTCAAATCATCTCTTTAAATATAGTGACTTTCACAAGCTCAGCATGTCACAATAATTTACTGCCTGTGAGGTACTTTTTGAAGAGTTTCTCACAACTGAGATGCAGCAAATACAACAACTAAGTTTCACACAGTGAGCTTACATAAATAGCAAAGGAACAATTACCATTTAATCTCTTGTAATGATGCTGAATAAAGGATATGTTTTAGCTTATATACTATGGATATCTCTCATGATTTTCTTCAAAACTGTGCACTGTAGTTGTTTAAATCTACCCCGGAGACCACTTGCGATCTCAGCTCAACGTCAAATCTGGAAGGCAGATCACTGAAGTGGAACTAGACTGCATGACCCTTTGGTTCCAATATATTCTTGCTGCCAGTAAGGCATGTTGTTACCACAGATTGCAATTCATTGTGTAGTGAACTGCATTGAAGGTCCTAATACACAGGGCATAACAACATGGATTTTTTTTTAGGTTTTTCTCGGAATCTCAGAAAAAGAAGTAGAAATGTTATAAATGATCATTTTCATAAGTGCCTCCACCATTTGGAGATATTGGAGGGCACTGTTGTCTGGAATCAACGGCAAAAAGTTCAGAAGCACCCTGCACTTCAAAGATCAAAGTAAATTATATTGACATTCTTGAGGGCACACTCAATAAATCTATAGAATAATAACTATGATAGAATCAATGAAAGACCACCCAATTAGGATGCTCAACCAGAGTGCAGAAAACAACAAACTGTGCAAATGCAAAAAGAAGCAACAGTTATAATAAATCCGAGGGTGATTGATAAGTTCATGGCCTAAGGTAGAAGGAGTCAATTTTAGAAAACCTAGCACATTTATTTTTCAACTTGGTCCCCTCCTACATTTACACACTTAGTCCAGCGGTCATGGAGCATACGGATCCCTTCTTTGTAGAAGTGGTCCACAGCAGGGGTGATTGATAAGTTTGTGGCCTAAGGTAGAAGGAGATGAGTTATTAACTTCAAACTTTCTGCATTTTCACTCAAAGAGTTGAACTGCATGTGCATGTGACAAGAGCGTCTTGAACCTCCAGGTGGTCCACAGCAGGGGTGATTGATAATTTCGTGGCCTAAGGTAGAAGGAGATGAGTTATACAGCTCTCGTTACATGCATGTGCAGATGAACTGTTTGAGTGAAAATGCAGAAAGTTTGAAGTTAATAACTCACCTCCTTCTATCTTAGGCCACAAACTTATCAATCATCCCATGCTGGAGGTCCAAGACACCAACTTCTACAAAGAAGGGATCTGTATGGTCCACGACCGCTGGACTAAGTGTGTAAATGTATGAAAAATAAATGTGCTAGGTTTTCTAAAATTGACTCCTACTTTAGGCCATGAACTTCTACTGTAGGCCATGAACTTATCAATCACCCCTTGTATATAAGCAATAAATATCAAGAACATGAGATGAAGAGTTCTTGAAAGTGAATCGATTGGTTGTGGAATATTTCAATAATGGGGTAAGTGAAGTTATCTCCTTTAGTTCAAGAGTCTGATGGTTGAGGAGTGATAACTGTTCCAGAACAAGGTGATGTGAGACCTAAGGCTCTTGTATATTCTTCCTGATGGTAGCAGTGAGAAGAGAGAATGTTCTGAGTGCTGAGGGTCTCTGATGACGGATGCTCCCTTCTTGCAATAGTGTTTCAAGTCAATATGCTCAATGGTTGGGAGGACTTAACTTATGATGTACTCAATTATTTTTTTAACAAAATGAAATAATACCAAGACATAGCGCAATGGGAATTGGACATCAATAGAACAGAGGAGACAGATTACATTGTTGATGGAAGCTTGGTGGAAGTATAGTTTTTAAAAATTGCACGAGGAAGAAAGGTACAATAGCAGTTCTAAGGTATTGGAAGACCTCTTAGATCTTTTCAATGCCCTTGAAAATGCAGACAGTGGGTGCATGGGGAAACCATCATCACCAAGTCCCTCCAAGTCATTGTCAGAATCAGATCACTGTCATATGATGTGAAATTTGCTGTTTTGTGGCAACAGCACAATGGAAAGACATAAACTACAACAACAAATAAATAATCCAAAAAAGAAGGAATCAAGAGGACTATTCCTAAATCACTTTGACCACGAAGAGATCAAATAACAGATCCAAGATATGGGAATCTAATTAGAAACAGGAGGAGGAGTGAATGAGGGAGGGCAGCACAGAAGATTAATATTCTATAGCCTGGACCTTTGATCTGTATCCATGACTTTAAATCCCTCCTTGTTGATCAATGAACTTAAATCTAAATATTATATACATCAGGAATTAAAGAAATAGCTAGTCTCAACAGTGCAGACCAATGAATTATCAGATTAATGTTTTCCAGTAACAAAGAACATCTTTCTGTGCTTCCATACAGATTGATATGCTAAGTAAAGATGGATAATAAAGGTCAATTTTTCTATCTATTGACCAACTAATGTGCCAGCAAAAACAGAGGAAGCTCTCAGATAGATTTGGTGGAGGTTTTGAAGTGACAATGGGAAGAGATTAGTTAATTAGGATTGTAAACCCTAGAGAGGATTTCCTTTCTATTATGGTTAGCTGATTGGCAATTGACAAGAATCTAATTCCCCATTACAGCAGAAGACAACATGGTTATGCAGGTGGTAGAATGTGATAATGAACAGGATTAAGATTTGGAATATCACATAGTAGTCTATTAACGGTAAATGTATAGTTTATCTATAGAACAGGGGTGGGCAAACTTTTTGACTTGAGGGCCACAAAGGGTTCTAAAATTTGACAGGGGGGCTGGACCAGGAGCAGATGGACGGAGTGTTTTGGTAATACACCTCATAAGAGAAAATAAAATATCATGGGATATGTAAAAAACATGTGCTTTAATTTCAATTGAAAATGAACAAATGCATTACAACAAAATATCTGTCTTTGATGTCCCATGGTATTTAGCTATTTAGTGAAATGACTTTTAAAACACTGAAAATTAAATGAATAAAATACAGCTTTTTTAATAGTAACAGTTATTATTTTAAAGCACTGAAAATTCTGTTATCATTCAAGATAATATCATCATCACTCTCCTCCTGACTGTCTTTATTTCAAAAACGGTAGGAGATGCAGGTCTACTTGTCCTGCTCCTTCTTATTCAATTGTCCCCTGTGCCAAAACTCAACAACGACCCGCAGAATGACAAAGCAGGGAGAGCGCGCCGGTATGCGGAGCTCTGTGCTCGCAAATCCCCGCAGGCGATCTGTCTTAGCCGGAATGCTGGCTAATTGTGAGCCGGTTCGGATGTGCCAGGAAATGGGTTGCCACAAGGTCACAAAGTAAAGCGCAAATGTAGAGTA
Source organism: Hypanus sabinus (assembly GCF_030144855.1). Lineage (NCBI taxonomy): Eukaryota > Metazoa > Chordata > Chondrichthyes > Myliobatiformes > Dasyatidae > Hypanus > Hypanus sabinus. The sequence continues at coordinate 163,408,466 of NC_082713.1, forward strand.
ATACGCTGCACCTCAACAAAGGTCAATGTATATAGAGTGTGTCATCTATTGGGAAAACGCCAGAATTGCGGGGAGAAAACGTTAACAAGGTTTATTAATATAATTTCATCAAGTTCTGCGGGCCGGATTAAAAAGCTTAACGGGCCGCATTTGGCCCGCGGGCCGTAGTTTGCCCATGCCTGCTGTAGAAGGTTTTCTATCAAAATACATTTGAAGAAATAGAGTGGCAGATAATAAGTTCATGGTTTGAATTAATAATTCCAACTAGACATTATGCTACTGAATATATATACTCCATGACCACTTTATTATGAACTTCCTGTAGAGTATGTTCATGGTCTTCTGCTGCTTCAAAGCATGGGATGTGGGCATTCAGAGATGCTCTTTTGCACACCACTGTTGTAACGTGTGGTTATTTGAGTTACTTTCACCTTCCTTTCAACTTGAACCTGTCTGGCCGTTCTCCTCAGACCTCTCTCAGTAACAAGTAATTTTCAGCCATAGAACTGCCACTCACTGGATGTGTTCTTATTTTTAATTTTTTGCACCATTCTCTATAAACTCTATAGACTGCTGTGCATGAAAGTTCCAGGAGATCAACAGCTTCTGAGATACTCAAGCAATCCTATACGGTACCAATAATCATTCCATGGTCAAAGTCACCCAGATCACAGTTCTTCCCCATTCTGATACTTGGACTGAATAACAAATCAACCTCTTAACCATATATGTATGCTTTTATGCACTGAGTTTCTGCTACAAGATTGGCTGATTAAATATTTAAATTAATATATAGGTACATCTAATAAAGCAGCCACTGGGTGTATATAGAGGTTTATTTAAAAAAAAAACTATTTGCTAGTAAATTTGCCATTTTTATTTCCTAATGCAACTCAAAGTCTTGAGAGCAAAAACTATGCCTCTTTTCATACCAGAATCCAGGAATATTGCTATATCAAGCAATTTTCAGTCCCATTCTAACACCCACCACCTTAGTCATTCCTTTATTGTCTGCACGTTCCCATTTCCTATTTCACTTCTCAGTGCTAACCTGGTACTATCTCTAATTCTGATGTACTTGTTTTATTTTGTGTTAGGAATGTTCTTGACAGATATTAAGTTGGGCACATTCATTAATGCAAACCTTTTGACAATTTGGTCTCACAACTGTTTGCCTGACACATACTGTCTAAATTAAAATGGGGATTTGTTATGCAGTTGTTTCAGGACAACCAAGATTATGGTGACTATGAAGATTCAAAATATGAGAAAGAGAAACAAATGAAACGAAGATACCCATACATTTTGAAAAGACAAGCACGTGTTGGAAAAACTCGTCGACCTTATGTACTGAAACGAAATTCTGTTTTCTTTATGAATTAAAATCTTATCTTACGTCTGACTTTTCAAGTAAACATGGATTAGCATGTATATCATATATTTAATGAATTTAATCTATTTATGCAGAGACAATTGAAAATCCAGAAAAAATATATATATTTGGCTTATAGCTTAGTTTCTTCTGTGTTTCAAAATAATTTACTGTATGTTTCAATGGTGTGTGTTGTCCAAACCTGTTTTCAGTTTGAGAGGTTGCTAGAACTTTCCATGTTTTGCTTCTTAGCAAGAATTGTGCATTCTTGATCTGGAGGTTTTTTCTATCAATGTGTAAAAACATGCAGGACACAGAGAGGGTGAAGGCGTACTTTTCTCAACATGAATTTACAGCATCACGTGGTTGGATATTGATGAATTTAATGTAATCTTATTGACTCAGTAATGTACAGGGCAAATAAACCCTGAGTAGATTGCATGATCATAGATACGAATGTCTGAGATGAATGTTCAAACACTCTGCATGAAATCACTCTCAGTTTATGGACAGTATCTTTTGTGCTTTTCTTACTCTTTTCAAATATTTGCTAACATCAAACTGTACACAATAATTTCACTAAAATCTATGTCATATACTTGATATTAAATGTCAAATAAACTACAATTGAACTGCCATGGGAATCTGATGATATTTTGCTGGCTTGTTTTTGGTCAAAATATTTTACTCCTGCATTAAATAGAAACTGGAAGTTTACCCCCTCAATAATTTGTGATCTATGTGACATTATTCAAGGGCAGAGAAATACCATACAAGGCAAAGGGTCTAAGATTGGTCGATCCATATCATCCTAAATCTCCATCTGGGACTTGCATGACTGACAGTACAAAAAAAGAGATACTGACATGATGAAGGAAGCTGTGAACACCACCAGAGATGAAGAACTCCTTGCACAGGATTGTTGTATATCCCTTAGGTTTAGAAGGAAAGGCAACATGCATGCGGAAAATTCTCCACAATATTGCCAGTATAGTCACAGACTTTCAGCAAAAGTTTTCACTGCCAAGGCACAGTGGTATCATTTCCCTAGTATACTTTTCACTGTCACTGGTACAATCCTTCATGCATGCACTGAACTCCTCCATTTTCTTTTACCTTGGACAGGTTTGATCATGTAGGTAGAGGGGTGAATTTATTAATAGACTACCATTCCATGAAGCATTTCCAGGTTATTTTAACGTTTTAGTAGCTTCCAAAAGTGAGAAGTAAGCTTCACATAGGTGGCTTGCAGACTCTCTGTGGAAACCTTTGCTCCACTTTGGAGAGGTGTGTCATTTGAAGAGAATCTGGCTTCTGTTTCTTTTTCAATCTTTTTATTGAATTTCATATATAAAGAAAAACATAACATAATATAAATAGGTTATAAGTGCACTAGATTTGAAGTTAAATTTATAATAGGATAACAATATCTTATTAAATACCAGCCAAAAAAAAACTTACAATAAACAATCAAACCTATTTTGATTGAACATGAAAAAGAATAAAAATAGTCATCAAAAGAAAAAAAATGTAAAAATGCACGAAAAAATGTATATTAAAAAAATAAACCTAAACTAACATGGGCAATAATACCAGTTTATATGAGTATGATAGTGTCAAAAACTCCGGAACTCCATACCAGAACAAGAATAAAAAGAGAAAAGGTCTGAAAGAGGCCAAATTAATTCATATGAAAGTGTCGAATGAACGGTCCCCAAGTTTCTTCAAATTTAATTGATGAATCGAAAATAGTACTTTGTGGCGACCCATTTCCTGGCACATCCGAACCGGCTCACAATCAGATAGCCTACGGGGGTTTGCGAGCACAGAGCTTTGGAGCCTCTGCGCCACGGGGGGCAGGTTGAGGGAGGCTTAAAAGTGAGGCTGAGGATTTCGAATAAAGTTTTTCCTTCGACTGCAGTTACCAACTCCGTGTCGTAATTTTAGCGCTGCGTGTAGCACACCGCTACAACTTCTAATTTTTTCTAAACTCAGACAAGAGATAGTTTGAGAAAACCACTGAAATGTGGTAGGAGGGTTTACTTCTTTCCATTTTTGTAATATAGACCTTCTGGCCATTAATGTTACAAAGGCGATCATTCGTCTGATTGAAGGGGAAAGTCGACTACCATCCTCATTTGGTATACCAAAAATTGCAGTAATAAAATGAGGTTGTAAATCAATATTCCAAATTGTGGAAATGGTAGCAAATATGTCCTTCCAATAGTTATGTAAAGTGGGACATGACCAAAACATGTGGGTCAGTGAGACCACATCTGAATGACATCTGTCACATTGAGGGCTAATATGAGAATAGAATCGAGCAAGTTTATCTTTAGACATATGAGCTCTATGTACGACCTTAAATTGTATTAAAGCATGTTTAGCTCATATAGAAGAAGAATTAACCATTTGTAAAATTTTTTCCCATTTTTCTGTTGATCTATTATATTGAAGTTCTTTTTCCCACTCTTGCTTAATTCTACCTGATATTTCTGGTTGTATCTTCATAATCCTATTATAAATAAGAGCCACTAATCCTTTCTGACAAGGATTCAGGGTAAAAATCATGTCTGAAAAATCTGTCAAAGTTGAATTGGGAAAGGATGGTAAAACTTTATATAAAAAATTTCTAATTTGTAAATATCTGAAAAAATTAGATTTAGGTAAATTAAATTTGTTGGAAAGTTGTTCAAAAGACATCAAACTACCTTCAAAAAAGAGATCACGAAAACATATTATGCCTTTCCTTTTACTTATGCTAAAAGCTTGATCTGTTAAAGAAGGTTTAAAAAAGAAGTTAAGTAAGATAGGGCTATCAAGAACAAAGTTTTTCAGAGTAAAAAACTTACGAAACTGAAACCAAATTCATATTGTATGTTTGACAATAGGATTGGATATCTGTTTATTGAGTTTAACTAAATCAACAGGAAGAGAAGAACCAAGAACGGAGAATGAAGAATATCCTTGTGCAACATTACATTCTAAATTTACCCACTGTGGGCACAATGGTGAATCCAAATCTAATTTCCAATATATTAAGTTTCGAATATTATTCGCCCAATAATAAAATCTAAAGTTAGGTAAAGCTAAACCACCATCTTTTTTAGATTTCTGTAACTGTCTTTTACTTAACCTGGGATTTTTATTTTGCCACACAAATGAGGAAATTTTTGAATCAATGTTATCGAAGAAAGATTTAGGAATAAAAGTTGGTAAGGCTTGAAATAAGTATAAAAATTTCGGTAAAATCATCATTTTAATAGCATTAATCCGACCAACTAATGATAAGGATAAAGGAGACCATCTAGTAGTAAGTTGTTGAATTTGATGAAGCATGGGTAAAAAATTCAATCTGAATAAATCTTTATACTTCTTAGTAATTTTTATACCTAAATAAATAAAGTTATCAGTAACAACTTTAAATGGTGTCCTGTCATTCAATAAAGTTTGCGCATTTAAAGGAAATATTTCACTCTTATAAAAATTTAGTTTATAATCAGAAAATCTACCAAATTGAACCAACAAGGATAGAATAGCGGGAATAGACCTATCAGGATCAGAAATATATAACAACAAGTCATCAGCATAAAGTGATAACTTGTATAACTTTTCATTATAAGTAATACCAAAAATATTAGGAGATTCACGAATAGCAATGGCTAAAGGTTCTAATGCGATATTAAATAATAAAGGACTTAAGGGACAACCTTGTCTCGTACCACGAGTTAATTGAAAAAAAGAGGATCTATAATTATTTGTAAGAACAGAAGCAACAGGTTTATAATATATTAATTTAATCCATGATATAAAATTAGAACTAAAATTAAAATTTTTCAAGGCATTAAATAAGTATGTCCATTCAACTCTATCAAAAGCTTTTTCAGCATCTAATGAGATAACACATTCTGAGGTTGTGGGTGAAGAAGTATAAATTATATTAATCAATTTTCAAACATTAAAAAAGGAATACCGATTCCTAATAAAACCAGTTTGGTCTTCTGAAATAATCTGTGATAATACTTTTTCTAACCTAATAGCTAAAATTTTTGTAAGAATCTTAGAGTCTACATTTAATAGCGATATAGGGCGATAAGATGCACATAAAGTAGGATCTTTATCTTTTTTAAGAATTAGAGAGATAGTAGCTTCATAAAAAGACTGGGGTAATCTCTTCTTAGTAAATGCATCATTAAAGATTTCACATAACCAAGGGGAAAGCAAAGAAGAAAAAGTTTTTAAAAATTCTATAATATAACCATCAGGGCCAGGAGCTTTCCCTGAATTCATTGATGAGATAGCCTCTCCTACTTCAGCCATAGAAATAGGAGCATCAAACACACTTCGATCTTCATCTGTCAGTTTAGGAATACTTAAATTGTTAAAAAAATTATCCATCATGGACAGATCGCCATCAAATTCTGATTGATATAAAGATTTATAAAAATCTTGAAAAGTATTATTAATTTCTTTATGCTCAGTAGTCAGATTACCGTCTTGTTTACAAATTTTAATAATTTGTCGCCTAGTCGAAATAGCTTTTAATTGGTTAGCTAACAATTTACCAGTTCGATCAGAGAATCTGGCTTCTCAGACACTGTTCATCTACTCAGTCTTCTCACTCAGATCAGTGGAGGCATTACAGTGCTGCTCCACGATGGTATGGTACTGGTGATGAAGAAGACAGAATGGCACGTATTCTCATCTGTCAGTCAATCCATGCCACTTGTTCAATCAATACCTTGTGCAGAAGTAGTAGTGCTCTCAGCCTAGCTTGTATGACACAACAACAACTTTCAACAGTTATGAGGCTAGTGTACCCTGGGGCCAGGTCAAGGATGACCCAAGTGATTCCTGCTGCTGCCTATAATGAGCTTGCACATTCCCCCTGTGACTTCGTGGATTTCCTCTGGGTCCTCCAGTTTCTCCCCACTGTCTACAGATGTACCAGTTGGCAGGGTAATTGGTCATTGAAAATTATCCTGTAATTAGGCTAGGATTAAATTTAGGAATTGCTGGGTGTTATAGCATGAAAGGCTGGAAGGACTTGTTCTGTACTGTTCGTTAATAAATACATGGCAGAATGTCTGACCTTGATATTTCCCATATCCTATTCTGTCACATTCTAGCTGTTCCTTGCTCTGAGGTGATTTATTTTACCAATAATCTCTCCCTGAGAAATATCTGGTCTTATTGACCCCATACTGATGAATTTCATACATCGGTGGTTTCCTGCACTGAGCATTTAGATTCCCAGTTTTTCTCTATACACCGGCAACAGAAATGGGTTTGTTGGCTCCTATTATTCCACTAAAAGGAAGAATTGAAGCTATTCCAATGATCAGACTATTATTAGATAATACTTGCCCATATATGTCTTATTACTTGACTTGAAGTAGACTAGGTGAGGAGCTGAAGAGAAAGCCTTATCCCAAGGGAAAGGTAAGTTACGAGTTTAATATCACCACCAGTTTGGAAATGTCAGAGTAACTTTAAGTAGATGAGCACATCCAATAAAAATGTTTTCATTAGCAATTCTTAAATAAGTTATGCACTGTTTCTGAATTACATGGGCAAACAAATGGAACATTTCTCAATGAATTGAGTATAGTGTATATGGATTTTAGTAAGGCATTTGAGTAGAATATAATGATTTTAGCAAGGCATTTGAAAAGGTACCCCATGCAAGGCTGATTGAGAAAGTAAGGAGGCATGGAATCCAAGGGGACCTTGCTTTGTGGATCCAGAACTGTTCCAGCACACAGAAGGCAAAGAGTGGTTGTAGATGGGTCATATTCTGCATGGAGGCCGGGGAACAGTGGTGTGCCTCAGGGATCTGTTCTGGGACCCCTACTCATTGGGTTTTTTATAAATGACCTGGATGAGGAAGTGGAAGGGATGGGGTAGTAAATTTGCTGATAACACAACATTGGGGATGCTGTGGATAGTGTGGAGGGCTGTCAGAGGTTACAATGGGACATTGATAGGATGCAAAACTGGGCTGAGAAGTGGCAGATGGAGTTCAGCCCAGATAAGTGTGAAGTGGTTCATTTTGGTAGGTCAAATATGATGGCAGAATATAGTATTAATGGTAAGACTCTTGGCAGTGTGGAGGATCAGAGGGACCTTGGGGTCCAAGTCCATAGGACACTCAAAGCTGCTACATAGGTTGACACCATGGTTAAGAAGGCATACAGTACATTGGCCTTCATCAACCGTGAAATTGAGTTTAAGAGTTGAGAGGTAAAGTTACAGCTGTATAGGACCCTGTTCAGACCCCACTTGGAGCACTGTGCACAGTTCTGGTCACCTCACTACAGGAAGGATGTAGAAACCATAAGGATGCAGAGGAAATTTACAAGGATGATGCCTGGATTGGGAAGCGTGCGCTATGAGAATAGTTTGAGTGAGCTCATCCTTTTCTCCTTGGAGAGACGGAGGTTGAGAGGTGACCTGATAGAGGTGTATAAGGTGATGAGAGGCATTGATCATGTGGATAGTCAGAGCCTTTTCTCCAGGGCTGAAATTGTTAGCACGAGAGGGCACAGTTTTAAGGTGCTTGGAAGTAGGTACAGAGGAGATGTCAGAGGTAAGTTTTTTACGCAGAGAGTGGAGAGTGAGTGGAATGGGCTGACGGTGGCGGCGGTGGAGGTGGAAACAATAGGATCTTTTAAGAGGCTCCTGGATGGGTACATGGAGCTTAGAAAAATAGAGAGCTATGGGCAAAGCCTAGGTAGTTCTAAGGTAGGGACATGTTCGGCACAGCCCTGTGGGCTGAAGGGCCTGTATTGTGCTATATGTTTTTCTTGTTTCTGTGAATTTTATCCATGTAATTTTTCAAAGCAACACAAGCAAAAAGCTGGAGGAATTCAGCAGGTCAGGGAGCATCTATGTTTCAGGCCAAGACCCTTCTTCAGGACTGAGAAGGAAGGGGGAAAATACCTGAATAAAAAGATGAGGAGAGAGAATCGAAGCTAGCTGGAAGGTGAAGCCAGGTGGGTGGGAAATGTCAAGGGCTGGAGAAGGAGGAATCTGATTGGTGAGGGGACTGAACCATAGGAGAAAGGGAAGGAGGAGGGATACCAAGAGAAAGAAATAGGCAGGTGAGAAGAGGTAAAATATCAGAATGAGGAACAGAGGAAGGGGGAGAGGGTACATTTCTATTTGCTTTGGCCATCTTAAAAATTAGATAGTATAAGTGTGTGCCTTAATATACGACTCTCTTATTTAGCTTCTTTTTTAATTCAAGAGTTATCCATTCATTATATCACGTATTGGAAGTATATTGCATATTATTAATTTCTCATATTTATGCCCTTGTGATTTATCACTAATATCAAAATCTCCAAAGCATTACAAAAAAATTAAAAACTACTTATGGATGGAAAGAAATACTGCAATTTAGTTCACAAATAATTAACTAAATGATTTAACACATTGGTTATAATAAAATTATAGTCGACTTATAATGAAATTCTGAAGAATTTCTTTGCATGGCACTTAATGAACATTGAAACAGCTCTTACACACAATTCAGAGCCAATTCTATTCGTAACAAATTGCTTAATCTCCATCTGTGGCTTGACAGATGCTTGTAATTAAAATGTCAACCGTAGTTCAAATATTGCAGACATTCTCAAGACATTTTACGTTGTTGTAAGATTGTTTTCTGAATCACGGAAACAATGCCAGACCTTTTCTATTAACTTGTCTCTGTCAAATTTGTCTCTGTGTAATGGACCACCTGTGCAAACTTACCAACACAGGCACTTGTTCCATCAAAATTCTCCAATAATTGTATGCTAGCTATGAAATGTTATTTATTTATCAGAGAAGTCTTTGCTAATCTATTTTGAGCCCATGTTGCATTTTTTCTTGCCTTTAGTGCATATAGAGCAATATGATGGAAATTAATTGTCCCTCAGTGATTAACAGAGCTTTGACCAATGGCCCAGTCTGGAAATCGGAAGTTTGGAGAGGAGGGGATTTTAATCTGGTCCGCTGCCCTGGGATAAAGGGCAGGAATAGTTCATGGCAGCATAATACAGCGTTGACAAGGAAGGTAGATCCAAATGTAGCGGCCAGCATCACTGCGGCCAGTGTCTGTGTGGACAATGTCGAAGCTTCTGCAAAGAGAAGCTTCACTCAGAGAAAGCAAGAGAAAGAAATGCTCAGGTTTTTCCATCTCTTCTTTATATCTGCTCAGCTTGGACAGTAGAGATGTCAGGCAGGATTGTGCAATGCTCCTCATGCAGGATGTGGGAAGGCAGGGAGATCTCCAGTATCTTTGACCACTACAACTGTGAGAAGTGCATTCAGCTGCAGCTTCTAACGAACTGAATTAAGGAGTTGGAACTGGAACTGGATGAACTACTGATCATTTGGGAGGCTGAAGGGGTGATAGGCTACATAAAGAGCCAGTTACATACAAGGTGCAGGGCAATGGAAACTGGGTGACAGTCAGGAAGACGAAAGGGGTTAAGGAACCAGGTCAGGAACCCTGTGGCATCCCCATCAACAATAGGTATATCACTTTGTATATGGTCGGGGGGTGAGGGTGAGGATGATGACCTAAAAGAGGATAGTCACAGTGGTCAGGTCTCTGTGGCTGAGAAGTGAAGGGAGGAGAAGAGGTAGACTGAGGTGATAGGGGATTCATTAGTTAAGGGAACGGACAGGAGGTTCTGTGAGCAAGAACAAGATTCCTGGATAGTGTGTTGCCTCCCGGGTGGCAAGGTCCAGCATAAGTGCTCAGCATTCTTAAGTGGGAGGGTGAAGAGCCAGAGTTCTAGGTTTATGTAGGTACCAATGAACTGGGTATGATGAGTGAGGGGGTTCTGCATAGTGAGTTCAGGGAGTTGGGTGCAAGGTTAAAGGACAGGACCTCCAGGGTTGTGATCTCAGAATCGCTACCCGTGCCACATGCCAGTAAGGCCAGAATGAGGAAGGTTATACGGTTTAATATGTTGGGAAGGAGGAGGGGCATTCATTTTTGGATCATTGGGCTCTCTTCCAAGGAAGGTAGGACCTGTATAGAAGGGAGGGTTTGCACCTATAATGGGGAATGGGGGAGGAAACTAATATCCCAATGGGAAGGTTTGTTCTTGCTGCATGGTGGGGTTTAAACTAGAGTTGCAGGGGGATGGGAATCAGACTACCAGAACAATTAGTGGAGCAGTCGTGATGAGAAATGTTGGTAAGACTGCAGACAAAGTCAGGAATCAAAAGTTTGAGCATGATATGAAGAAATGGAAAAGGTTGAATAAGGGACTGGAAGCGTTGTATCTGAAAGCGCACGGTATACGGAATAAAGTAACTGAACTTGCAGCACGGTTGCAGATTGACAGGTCTGCTATTGCAGCCATAACTGAATCATGGTTACAAGATTATAGCTGAGAGTGTAATGTCCAAGGAGACATATTGTGTTGAAAAGATAGCAGGAAGGCAGAGGAGATGATGTTGCTCTGTTGGTAAAAATATGAAATCAAATCATTAGAAAGTGGTGCCATAGGGTCAGAAGGTGTTGAATCATTGTGGATAGAGCTAAGGAACTCCAAGAGCAAAAAGACCCTGATGGGAGTTGTATACAGATCCCTAAACAGTAGTAAGGACATGGCCTACAAATCGCAACAGTAGACAGAAAATGCATGCCAAAAGGGCAATGGTACAATAGTCATGGGGGACTTCAATATACAGGTAGATTGGGAAAATCAGGTTGGTGCTGGAGTCCAGGAGAGGGTATTTTTAAAGTTCCTATGAGTTGGCTTTTTAGAACAGCTAGGGCATCCACTAGGGTATCAGCTATCCTGAATTGGGTGTTGTGCAATGAATGGAAATTGATTAGAGAGGTTAAGGTAAAACAACCATCAAGTGAAAGTGATCATAATATAATCGAATTCACTCTGAAATTTGAGAAGGAGAAGCTAAAGTGACATATATCAGTATTACAGTGGAGTAAAGGGAATTACAGCGGCATGAGAGAAGAGTTGGCCAGAATTGATTGGAAAAGAACACTGGCAGGGATGACAGCAGGCAGCAATGGCAGGAGTTTCTGGAAGCAATATGGAAGGCACAGGATCTACAGTATACACCCAAAGAGGAAGGAGTATTCGAAAGGCAAGATGACACAACCACGGCTAACAAGAGAAGTCAAAGCCAACAGAAAAGCCAAAGTGAGGGCATATAATAGCTTTCGAATACAAACAGAAGGCAACTAAAAAAGTAAATGAGAAGGTAAAGGAGGAATACAAAAGTAAACTAGCCAATAGTATTAAAGAGGATACAAAAAGTTTTTATAGATACGTAAAGTGTAAAATAGAAGTAAGAGTGGGTATTGGACCACTGGAAAATTATGCTGGAGAGATAGTAATTCAGAAGAAGGAAATGGCAGAAAAATTGAATAGGTATTTATCATCAGTTTTCTCTATGGTGGAAGTTCCAGGTGTCAGGGGTCATGAAGTGTGTGAAGTTTCCAGAACTAGAGAGAAGCCTGATGAGCCAAACCCATTCTAAAACTGGCACATTCACAAGCATAGCCGTTTCAAGAATGGCCACTCCGCTGGCACTTGAATTATTCTTACTGGCCTTTTCTAATGAATCCCTCTTGCTAACTGGTCACTCCTCAACTCAGAAAAACTGACCAAAAGCACTGCCTTTGAAATCTCGGACATTCTCCTGATTATAAAGTAGCTCTTTTCATGCTTGATAGACTAATGGTTTCAGACTAAGTGTCGTCCATTTAAATTTAAAATTTAAATTAAGCTCAGCTCGAGTAACTACAACTTAATTGAAAAAGTGAATCACAATGTATAGATCTACTTATTTTAGAGCAATGACTCCCCTTAGCACTATGTATAATCTGTTGTCTGCACATGCATATCGATTACTGACTCTCTCTCACTGTTGCTGCAATGCAAATACACCAATTAAAGTATTTTCTGCATGTGTGCCTTTATTTAATGGATATGTAGTAGCAAAGACACAATAGAAATATCTTAAAACCTTAAAAACCTTAAACCTTAAAAACGTAAACAACTGTTTATATTGACTAATGGTTTGCATCTGCAGGACTAATATATTTTTGAGAAATAAGATTCTAATCCAGAGAATTATTTATTGTCATGGCAGTCAATTAATTAACAAAGGGATAATCGACAATTACACTACCAGTTGTTTACATTGTTATGGTTCCATTTTTTATTGAGATTTGAAGTTAGTTAAAATCCAAATGTAGAGATTCATTTCTTGAACCGTTACTGATGAAGCTGGGAAAGACATAGCTCAGGGGTTCCCAACCTTTTCTATGCTATGGATCCCTACCATTAACCAAGGGGTGGGCCCCAGGTTGGGAACACCTGCTACAGCTGGAATAAAAATCCTTGGGACAAGGATGTGAAATATCAGCCAGAGAATGGAGTAGCAACACACACAAAATGCTGATGGAACGCAGCAGGCCAGGCAGCATCTATAGGAAGAAGCACTGTCGAAGTTTCGGGATGAGACCCTTTGTCAGGACTAACTGAAAGGACTAACTTTCTCTGTCTGCCAGAGAAAGCTGGATTTTCCAGTGGCCACACATTTTAATTCCACATCCCATTCCCATTCTGATATGTCTATCCATGGCCTCCTCTTCTGCAAGATGAAGCCACACTCAGGTTGGAGGAACAACACCTTATATACTGGTTGGGTAGCCTCCAACCTGATGGCATGAACATTGATTTCTCTAACTTCCATTAATGCCTCTCCTCCCCTTCTTAATCCATCCCTGATTTATTTATTACCCCCCTTCTCTTTTTTTCCCTCTCTGCCCATCACTCCTTGCCTGTTCTCCATCTCCCTCTGGTGCTCCCCTCCCCCTTTCTTTCTCCCTAGGCCTCCCGTCCCATGGTCCTTTCCCTTTTCCAGCTCTGTATCCCTTTTGCCAATCACCTTTCCAGCTCGTAGCTTCACCCCACCACCTCCTGTCTTCCCCTATCATTTTTGATTTCCCCCTCCCCTTCCTGCTTTCAAATCTCTTACTATCATTTCTTTCAGTTAGTCCTGACGAAGGGTATCAGTCTGAAACGTCGACAGTGCTTCTCCCTATAGACGCTGCCTAGCCTGCTGTGTTCCACCAGCATTTTGTGTGTGTTGCTTGAATTTTCAGCATCTACAGATTTCCTCATGTCGGCAAATGGAGAAACTAGCTACTCTTTCCTGAAACACATACATGACATTGAGAGAGGATAAAGCTGAAATCTGGTGCTATAGCTGTCATGGTTGAACACCCACTGATGTTGTAGTGAACATTGCTCTCACCCTGAGATAAGTATTCGTCTTTACAAAGAAAGAACTCCTGTGAGATTGAGAAAGCTGTTTTATCATTTGGTTGGGTTTTTGTGAGGTTATGGTAATGCACGTTGCACTTGGGCTCTTTGATATACTTTCCTGTCAATCGAGCCTTCCCTTCATGCAGCTCTTTGGGGTCTTCTGATGCTTCTTTTCACTTTCCTGTAGTTCTGGGGCCACCCAAGCGAAGCTGAAGTTCATCTTCTGCTCATAGCCCACTTTACATTTTCCGCACAAGCACTGAAAATGAGTAATGACTCAATTCCTTAGAGGATGGATGAAGTGAAAGTAAGTAGAAAGAAAATTCTTTATGGAGGAAGTGTCAGTTTTGCCCTAATTTCATGACTCTTCAACAAAAGCCCTTTCCGCTATCTTTAATTACAGAAATGCAATTGGTTATTAGGGGAAAGAAATAAATATACATATTAAAGTTATTATGAATTCCATGGAGCATGTGGAGATCTTCCAACAAACAGGCATTCTTTCTTTCTTTCTTTTTTTTTTCTATAGGGTAGTTAGGGGGGAGGGGTTAAGGGGAGGGGGTATGGGTTATATACATTGTTTTTTCATATTTTGTAATCATTTAAAAATGCAATAAAAAAAGTTTAAAAAAAAAGAAATGCAATTCTTCAGCTTCATTTTTCATCTAACATGTTCTCGCAAAGTTAAAAACCTGAAGTCAGGTACAGCAGTCTTCTAATTTTAATTTATAAAACTAAATTTGGAATAGTTAGTGAAAATAAAAAATGCACAAAGCAAAGAAGTTTGGCCTTTGGAACATTAACCAGGACCAGGGTGAGAATGCATCAACTGCAAGTGAAGTGGAATTCACTCTGCAAAGCTTTTAGGCGTTCACATATATAAAAAAAAGAAAAATTAGGGGAACTTACATGCATGTAGCAAAAATTAACGGGCATGGGCTATGTAGGAGGGAACGGTTAGATTGATCATAAATAGATTTTAAAACTGGCACAACATTATGGGCTGAATGGTCTGTACTATGTGTCCAGAGCTTAAAAGCTCAACTGGCCAAATCAGCCAACATTATTTGTTTGCTCTGCCATGGATATCAAAACCTTTTATGAAAGCCTCCTTACAGGTTATGACTTTACTGTCAAAGAGTCATTAAAAAGTACAGCAAAGGAACAGACCCTTTGGCCCATCTATTCTATGCTGAACCATTTAAGCTGCCTATTCCCATCCACTTGCAGTGGGAACATAGCCCTCCATACCCGTACCATCCATTACCTATCAATGTACCATCTATGTACTTTATTGAGAAAATCTTATGTAATGGTATAGTCCTTCTATTGGCTGAATCAAATGTGGTGATGAATCAGCACTTAAGAGAGATTGAAAATCTGGTAAAGTGGTGCGACGCAGCAGCCTCTTGCTTAATGTCAGCAAGACCAAGGAGCTGGTTATAGACTTCTGGAAGAAGAAATTGGAGGTCCATGAGCCAGTCCTCAGCAGGGTATCAGAGGTAGAGAGAGTCAGAATTAGAATCAGATCAGAATTAGGTTTATTATCATTGTCATGTGATGTGAAATTTGTTAACTTAGCAGCAGCAGTTCAATACAATACATGATGTAGAAGAGAAAATAAATAAAATAAAAGTAATAGTAATAATAAATAAATAAGTAAATCATACATATATTGAATAGATTAAAAACATGGAAAAACAGAAATACTGTATATTAAAAAAGTGAGGTAGTGTGCAAGGGTTCCATGTTCATTTAGGAATTGCATGGCAGAGGGGAAGAAGCTGTTTCTGAATCACTGAGTCTGTGCCTTCAGGCTTCTGTCCCTCCTACCTGATGGTAACAGTGAGAAAAGGGCTTGCCCTGGGTGCTGGAGGTTCTTAATAATGGATGCCGCCTTTCTGAGACACCGCTCCCTAAAGATGTCCTGGGTACTTTGTAGGCTAGTACCCAAGATGGTGCTGACTAGATATACAACTCTGTGCAGCTTCTTTTTGTCCTGTGCAGTAGCCCCTCCCCCCAATACCAGACAGTGATGCAGCCTGTCAGATTGTTCTCCATGGTACAACAGTGGAAGTTTTTGATATGCCAAATCTCTTCAAATTCCTAATGAAGTATGGCCGCTGTCTTGCCTTCTTTATAACTACATCGATATGTTGGAACCAGGTTAAATCCTCAGAGATCTTGACACCCAGGAACTTGAAGCTGCTCACTCTCTCCACTTCTGATCCCTCAATGAGGATTGGTGTTTCTCCATCCTGAAGTCCACAATCAGCTCTTTCGTCTTACTGACGTTCAGTGCCAGGTTGTTGCTGCAACACCACTCTACTAGTTGGCATATCTCACTCCTGTATGTCCTCTCATCTCCACCTGAGATTCTACTAACAATGGTTGTATCATCAGCAAATTTATAGATGGTTTTTGAGCTATGCCTAGCCACACAGTCACGTGTATATAGAGAGTAGAGCAGTGGGCTAAGCACATACCCCTGCAGTGCGCCAGTGTTCATCGTCAGCAAAGAGGTCATGTTATCACCAATTCACACAGATTGTGGCCTTCTGGTTAGAAAATTGAGGATCCAATTGCAGAGGGAGGTACAGAGGCCCAGATTCTGCAACTTCTCAATCAGGATGGTGGGAATGATGATATTAAATGCTGAGCTATAGTGGATGAACAGTATCCTGACATAGGTGTTTGTGTTGGCTTGGTGGTCTAAAGTCATCTGCCATAGACCTATTGTGGTGATAAGCAAATTGCAGTGGGTCCAGGTTCTTGCTACGGCAGGAGTTCAGTCTTGTCATGACCAACCTCTCAAAGCATTTCATCACTGTAGATGTAAATGCTACCAGGCAATAGGTATTAAGGCAGCCCACATTATTCTTCTTAGGCACTGGTATAATTGTTGCCTTTTTGAAGCAAGTGGGAACTTCTGCCCGTAGCAATGAGAGATTGAAACTGTCCTTGAATACTCCCGCTAGCTGGTTGGCACAGGTTTACCGAGCCTTTCTCCATCTGGACCTTCCACCTTGCGAGTGTTCACTCTCTTTAAAGACAGCTTAACGTCGTCCTCTAAGACAGAGATCACAGGGTCATCAGGTACAGTAGGGATCTTCACAGCTGTAGTTGTGTTCTCCATTTCAAAGCGGGCATAGAAGGCATTGAGTTCATGTGGTAGTGAAGCATCGTTGCCATTCATGCTATTGGGTTTCACTTTGTTGTAAGTAATGTCTTGCAAACCCTGCCAGAGTTGCTGTGCATCTGATGTCATCTCCAACCTCATTCAAAATTGTTCCTTTGCCCTTGAAAATAGCCTTCCGCAAATCATACCTGGTTTTCTGGTCCAGGCCTGGGTCACCAGACTTGAATGCCACAGGTCTATCCTTCAGCAAACAATGTACCTCCTGGTTCATCCACTTTAAATTATTTCAGAGGATCTGTCCTGGGCCCAGCGCCAGAATACAATTATGAAGAAAGCACGGCAGTGCCTCTGCTTCCTTTGGAGTTTGCAAAGATTCGGCATGACATCAAAAATTTTTGACAAACTTCCATAGCTGAGCGGTGGAGTGTATATTGACTGGCTGGATCACAGCCTGATATGGAAAAACCAAAGCCCTTGAATGGAAAGTCCTACAAAAACTAGTAGATATGGCCCAGTACATCACAGGTAAAGCCTTTCCCACCATTGAGCACATCTACACAGTGTGTTGTAGGAAAGCAGCATCTATCTTCAGGGACCCCCACCACCCAGGCCATGCTCCCTTCCCACTGCTGCCATCAGGAAGAAGGTACAGGAGCTCCAATTGTTTTTCTTTTTAATTAATTGTTCCTTTTGTTCTTTTTCCACACATTGGATGTTTGACGGTATTTGTTGTGTGTTTTTTCATGGATTCTATTCTGTTTCTTTGTTTTGTGTTTGCCTGCAAGAAGATGGATCTTGAGATCGTATACGGTATACATACTTTTATATTAATTTTACTTTGAAATTTGACTGATGGTAACTTTGGTACTTTACCTGTTGCTTTTCTAAAACTGTTTGAATCTCAGGGGTATATATGGTGACATGTACAGTATGAACTTTGATAATTAAGTTTACTTTGAATTTTGAACTTTGAACTTTGAATCTCCCTTACCAATTAACTTTTAGGACAATCCTTATTATGGTCTATTGGCAAACTTTGCATATACTGTTTTAGATTAATGTAGAATTTACATGCCAAATTATGAAAATAATCAAGCACAATTACACTTATGTCATTTCTATATTATCTATCCCAAAAGTCCTTATATTATTTTGACATCGCTATTTTGAATTAGCTGAAACAGTAATTAATTCAAGTCTGCACCAATCCAGAGAGTGCATGTATCATATCTGAACCTCTATAATCTGACATGGCAAAACTACTTTTCTGTAGAAAAATTTGCCAAGAACGATGACGGCCAAAGACCATGATAGCCTATGTCATGACACAGCACTTAATGACAATGATGATGGTAATCGAGATGGTTCATTAATAAAATTGCTCAGACTACTTAACAGAAAAAATGATCCACTAACTTTTTTCTTGCAATCAAGTCAAAAGAAGGCTTGTAATACAACTCGTATTTTTTTGGCTTCATAATACATGCCTTTGACATCAGTTTCAATATCTTTTAGAGTATTGATAAGTAACTTAGAAACAACTGTTTCCTGAAAGCTTTATACACCAGTTGAAATTGCATAGAACTATCATAATATTGGGCAAATGGTGATAAGCTATTCTGGGATGTAGTGTACATAATGTCCCATAAAATTAAGAACTCATCTATGTAACTAGTAGGTTGTATCTTACCTAGCTTTGCCTTACCTCATGTAAAAAAGAAAGATAAAAATTTAAATTGCAAATCTTTGGAATACTCTATTGTAAAGATCGGTGGAAGCGATCCACTGAATAAATTCCAAGCTGAGAATGATAGGATTTTAGATTAAAAAAGAATCAAAGGTTGAAGGATGCACTAAAAATTTGCCCAAGATCGAGCCATCCTTGAGCGTATTGAACAGTAAGGCCAGTTTGAATGCCATATGGCCTACTCCAACTCCTATTTCATACAGTAGGATTTATGGATTGAATTTTGGAGATTACAATGGTATCTAACACTTACATTAAAATGGAAGACCATTTTTTAATCCACATCTCCATTGTCTTTATTTGTGTTGATGAAAATTAATTTAGTGACATTAAACTATTCCCTAAGAACAATAAAGTAAAGAGCCTTCAATAATACTTCAACATTATGTAATACATGTTTGGGCTCAACTAAAAGAATGATAGAAAGAGATTGAAATATTTTTTTATTTACACCAAGTAATGAAACCTTACCACTTCTAACTTTCATATTCTATTTGTGACAATGGTATTGTCAATAGAAAATAGTATATTTGTCCACTAGTGTATGATGTACCAACCTGAAAGTTAAATAAAGGCATTCTCCAGTGAATTCCAAATAAATAAAAAGGCAATTTATAAAACATAGAAAACCTACAGCACAATACAGGCCCTTCAGCTCACAAAGTTGTGCCAAACATGTCCCTACCTTAGAAATTACTAGGCTTATCTATAGCCCTCTATTTTACTAAGATCCATGTACCTATCTAAAAGTCTCTTAAAAGACCCTATCGTATCCACCTCCACCACCGTTGCCGGCAGCCCATTCCACGCACTTACCACTCTCCGAATGAAAAACTTACTCCTGACATCTCCTCTGTACCTACTCTCCAGCACCTTAAACCTGTGTCTTCTTGTGACAACCATTTCAGCCCTGGGAAAAAGCCTCTGACTATCCACGTGATTAATGCCTCTCATCATCTTGTATTATAATTCTGCTTCAATTCCAAGGAAACTAAATGAACACTAAACAGTAAATTGCACAATAGCAGAATTATAACAATGCTATTATGAAAGCTTGGCAAGTAATTGGTAAAGTTATATCACACTGCAGTTAATGTTATTTATCAGAACAGTTAAAATCGGAGTTGAAAATACCAGGACTTACCTGTGAAAGGAGTTTGATTTTTAGAAAGTAATGTAGCTTTCCTTCACATAAGATTTTTGCCCAGTCTTCATGCTGATTTGTGGTTCCAACAAAGATTTGTGTCAGCTTATTCAGGTCAGCATTTTTACATCAGTGATGTTTTAAAATGCTGCAGGACATTTTCTATCATTATTTTATCAGTATAATGGTGCTTAAATGAAGTAGGTGCCTAGTTACTCGGTAACCAACCAAAGTAACTGAAAAGATTGGAGTAATACTTGTAAAAATGAAATGTATTCCACAGGAAAATTCCTCATACTTCTACTGTTCTGTCTTTGAGTCTCGCTAGACTATACCACGTGCCATCTAACACAAAGCCTTCACTTTAAGAAAACCCATATAATTTTAGCAAAAAAATGCATTGTTGTATATCAAGTGATCAAAGCTATTACATATAATGAAATAGAAGACATTTGTTTTATTTCAATAATTTTTAATTAAGTAAGTTTTGCCGGTACAGTCATCATCAGGAACATCGATCTTCTCTGTCTAGGACAATCAAGATGACGTTGCCAGTGGTCTTTCTCTAACCTGGTAGCCTAGGCTGTCTGGCAGTAGTTGATGAATCTTCATCTTACATAATAAAACTGTCCTTCAGACTCATGGGGCAAATACAGATATGTCCTGGTTACCCCATGCTCCATGCAAGCTTAATGTGACAAATACCTCCCCACCGTGGTGCAAAGTAGACATGAATTGGCCACTTTCAATACTCCTGCCATCTGCACACACTGAGAGATTGTTCCCAATCACTGAATCTGTCAAATTTTAGCCCTGTGAGGACCTGTCTCAACTGGTTCTGAAGACCTTTCTCTCAAGGTCAAATGGCGTCTGATCTGACAATTTGAAACAAAATTGACTAATTACATACTGACCCACAATCCCAAGGCTTCCAGCTACTCTTACAGTTCTCTATGTATCAGCCTATGGGGCCCCGCCTATTACACCAATGTACATTTCTACACATTGATAGACAGAATGGAAAATTAAAATCCAGGTGTCCTAAGGCTAAATTCTACCTCAAAAATTATTAACTTGAATTCAGTAAACATAAAAATGCTAGATAAGCTCAGGAGCTCAGGCCATACCAATAGGAAGAGAAATATAGTTAATGTTCGAAAACCCTTTGTCTGGATAACAGCATCTGCAATTTTAATGTTTTTCAATATATTTGATAACTTGTGGGAAGCAACCCTAGATCTGCAATTGACTGAGGCAATGATAATTGTATTGTTGTTTACTCTCTCATAAATCAGCAAGTACTACAGCCCGAGTGTTCACAGCAGAATAGACATGCCAATGTCATACTGATCTTAGAATCAGAATCAGAATCAGGTTTATTTTCCCAGGGTTAAGTTGTGAAACTTGTCGTTTTATGGCAACAGTACCATGCAGGCATAACAAATTACTTTGAGTTCCAATAAAATAAATAAATATATATTAGAGAAGGGATAACAAGGCAGTGTTTATGGGTTCAAAGATGGCAGAGGGGAAAAAAACTGTTCCTAAAACATTCAGTTTGGGTCTTAAACGTAAGACATAACAGGAGAAGTAAGCCATTTGGCCCATCGAGTCTGCTCCACCATTCTATCCTGTTCATGTCTTCATGCTCCTATATCTCCTTCCTGATGGTAACAGTGAGAAGAGAGAATGTCCTGGATGCGTGGGTCCCTAAAGATAGATGCCTCCTTCTTGAGCCACTACCTTTGGAAGATGTTCTTGATGGCAGGGAGGCGAGTGCCCAAGATGGAGCTGGGTGAGGTTACAACCCTCTGAAGCTCTTAAAATTCTGTGGTGCCTCCATACCAGCCGGAGATACAACCAGGAAGAATACTTTCCACAGTACATCTGGTGGCATAGCCCATGATCGACTCCATTTCTCACTGACCCCACCAATTGAAGTATCGAGAGAAACTTGAAATCATCAAGGCAAGAATGGAAGGTGAGAAGGTGTTCAGTGCCACCTACCTCTCTCTCTCACTGCTGTCAGAGGAAGGTATCTACACGTGACAGTATTGCTCTCTCTCTCTCTCTCTCCCTCTTGTCTGCTGCTCCTGGAGGAAGGTCCTTGTGTTTGAATGGTCTCCCTTCCTCTTGCTCAATGCTGCCAGAGCCCTGCACTTTGGACAAGGTTTAATTGACGTGCTTTGTGAATTGGACTCTGCCATTCACATTATGATCTGTTTCTGTTTTCTGGTCGTTGCTGTTTTGTGTGATTTTGATTGGATCTGCCTAAAGTTAATAAATGTTAAAGAGTCTGGGTTGAACTAAACTGAGCTAAACTCAATATGCCTGGACTGTTCAATGATTTGTGATTTGGTATTTTATATTCTGTGTTTTTCATTCTTTTTTTGTTGCTGTTTGCCTGATACATTCTTTTTTTTCACGTGTTAGGGGTTTGATGTCATTCTTTGAATGGGATCCGTGGTTTTCATTCTTTGGTTCATGTCAGCCTGTGGGAAGATGAACCTCAGGGTTGCATACATGATTTGGTAATAAGTGTACTTTGAATACAAACTCCTGATGAAGTATATACTTCGGCAAGCCTTCATCATGATTGCATCAATATGGTGGGACCAGGATAGTTGGTCTGAGGTGTCGATCCCAGGAATTTGGAAGTGCTCATCCTTTGCCAATCTACTGATCCCAAATGATTTCCAATCTACCTTATCATGGCTCGGGAATTTTATCAATTTTATCAATTTGGACTGCGTTGTCCCTGTAGCTGTATTACTATATTCTACATTCTGCTTTTTCTATGTACTGCCTCAATGGGATTATGTCACGTGCGGTGGGATTTTACTCGTCAGTTGAAAGCTGCTTTTAATGTGCCAGTCATCGATTGGCCTATTTGAAGGATACAACGTCTCTTTCCCATCGGTTGCCTTGTGTGCCATGACACGCCAGTGTCCGGTTTCAGGCGCCTTCCCTTTGTCTTCGGGGCACTCGCATTCACTCTGAGGTCCTGACTAGTGCTGAAGAATCATTGGGTAAGTCTGCTGCAGATATAGTGGGGAGGTTGCACATTCTTAGCTAAGTAGCTGTTGGTTGAATTTTAGTTTTGTAGTTGTGTAACTTGGTGGGGGACTTACAATAGATGCTTTGTCGAATGTTTTGCTATCTGTAAATAAATGTTTAATGTGCTCATTCATAATCAGTATCTTCTTCCTCACTCACCAAACCCATGAACTTGATTCCTTGTATTCTTTTCACTGTATTCCAGTACATGTAACAATTAAAAAGCAATACTAATGGTTAACAATGATACCTCATGTTACAGCAGCTCATCCGCATCCACCCCATCATCACTTTCATGTGTTAGAAAATTAACAGTATTGAGCAGCCCTGCATATCGATGGGATTTAGCATCTTGAAACTGCGTCATCTCCGGCTGAATGCATGAGACTCAAAAGGCTTCTCAGATAAAAGGTTTTCAATAAGGTGAGGCAAAGGAACCTAAGCAGGTTAGCTCATCAAGCAAGACACACATAGGAAGACACGTCAGGAAGAGAGAAGTAACAGAAGATAAATTCAGAGACAAATTAAAATCTTATGGGTAAAAGGGTATAATTGTATTCACAGTTTCATCTGTGAGACAAGGGAGAATGATAAAGACATAAAGTACTACAGCATGAAAAGGCCCTTTGGCCCAACTCATCTATGCTGACCAAGCTGTCGTCCTGAGCTGGTTCCATTTGTTCATTTTTGGTTCTAAAGATTCCCTTTCCATGCACCTGTCCAAATGTCTAGCTACCTCAGTATGATCCTTATCTCTCGGGCTGCCGTTGTGGAATTTGCAGGTTCTCCTTGTGATTGCATGTGTTTCCCTGAGTCCTCTGCTTGCTTGCACATTTGAAGAACTCAAGAGTGCCTGAGAGAGCAGCTGATGCAGGATCAGTGCTAGCATTTAAGATGAATTTCTCAGTCTCTTCGGATGAGAGGGCCATGGACCAAGGGCTGGGCATTGTGTTTAATATGGAAGGAGGCCACTGGTTATCACAGATTAGACCTGTTCAGATACAGCATGATTCTACAATGTGCCAGTCAGTAGATTAATTGATCACTGTAAATTGCCCTCAGTATTTGTGGGTCGAAGCAGAAACAAGAGCAGTTAATGGGCATGTGTGATAGAGTGGTGACAGGGAAATAAGTGGCGAATGATGGGAGTAGCCTCCCTCTAGATTGTAAGGAATTGTATGATAATGTGAAGCCAATTACTCCTCTATTGGCAAAGTATTCAACTGGCAGCCTACCTTTGGAATCCACCACGTGGAATGTTACTGCTTAGGTATACTTAAGTTCTTGCTAGCTCTTGTTTCTTTTTTTTACCCCACTACTTTACATGGATCATTTCTGACCTTCCTTCAAGGATAATTGGAATGGAGATTTTTTTTCACGATTTATAATCTCCAACGTTTGGGGAAGACATTTTCGATTCAATTTTGTGAGTTACACAGAGGTGGAAACCATTCACAACACAGGATAGTGACTCTGTCTTTAAGCACTTGTGGAATCTGAATGTGACCTAGAAGCTGAACATGCCTTGGTTACTTTCATGAATTGTTGGTCACCTCCATGTTGTTTATGCAAGTCACATTACAGGTGAGAACTTCAATTGCAAGACTGACAAAAAAGCATTATCATATTTTCCCATGTACACCACTTACATCAGTGTCCATTTCCTGTAGATGTGTTGCAAATTTCCCGAGATATCACCATTTAACTCTGCAGATCTAACCTTTTCAGGCAAGTCTTAATGGTCATAACAGAAGGTAGGTAACACCTTTCCAACGATAGGGTATTGCCATTTCTGATTGAATGAATGCTATGACAATGGAAAGAAAACAGAAACATGGAAGTCAGTACCTCCCCCGCAACTGGATCCTTGACTTCCTGACGACCAGACCCCAATCAGTAAGGATGGGCAGCACCAGCAACATCGTTATTCTAAACACAGGCAGTCCCCAAGGATGTGATCTCAGCCCCCTACTCTACTCCCTGTACGCTCCCAGAATGGGCTTTATCTGCATCTGTAAATTTGTAGATGATCCCACTGTTGTGGGCCATATCACAAATAACGATGAGTCAGAGTACAGGAGGGAGATAGAGAGCTTAATGACATGGTATCAGGACAACAACCTTACCTATAATGCTGGCAAAACAGAAGAGCTAGTCATTGACTTCAGGATTCAAAGATTCAAAGTATATTTACTATCAAAGTACATATGCAGTACACAACATTGAGATTTGTCTTCCTGAAGACAGCCATGAGACAAAGAAACACCGAGAAACCCCTTCAGAACTCCACTAATTACAAATCATTAGCTTGAATGTCCCTTCAACCACTACCCTCAGTTTTCTATGCACAAGGCAGTTCTGGATCCAAAGAGCCAGTTCACTATGGACCCCATGGATCTTAATCTTCTGGATTAGCTTCCCATGAGGGACATTGTCAAATGCTTTACTAAAACTGATGTAGAAAATACCCACTGTCCTACTCTCATTAATCTCTCTCATCACCTTGTCAAAAAACTCAATTAAGTTGGTAAGGCACGCCCTGCCTCACACAAAGCTATGCTGGCTTTTCCTAATGAGGCAATAGGTTTCCAAATGCTCATATATCCCATCCCTAAGAATTTTCTCCAGCAATTTCTCTTCAACTGACATAGAAACATAGAAATCTACAGAACATTACAGACCCTTCAGCCCACAATGTTGTGCCAACCATGTAACCTACCCTAGAAACTGCTTAGAATTTTCGTACTGCATAGCCCTCTATTTTCCTAATACTCACTGTTCCCAGGATTTTCCATTGATCCTCTCTTAAATAGAGTTCCAACTTTAGCCACTCGTCAGTCCTCCAGGGCCTTGCCTGTGGCTATAGAGGACATGGAGATCACACACACAATGCTGAAGGAACTCAGCAGGCCAGGCAGCATCTAGGAAAAGAGCACAGTTGATGTCTCGGACTGAAACCTTTTGGCAGGACATGAAGATTCTGGTCAAGTGCCCAGCAATCTTGTCTCTTGCCTCCTTCAACAACCTGTGGTAAATCCCATCAGGACCTGGGAACTCACTCACCTTAATACTCACTGTGGGCCCAACAATTCCTCCTCCTGGACCACTAAATGCCCTAACATATATATATATATACACTCAGCACTGATCTCTTGGTCCTCCAAGCCCTTTTCCTGAAGTGAAGTACTCAATAAGTACATCACCTACATCCAAACAAATGCTCTCCTTCCTTATCCATGAGTGGTCCCACCCTCTCCCCAGTTATTCTTTTAATGTATGTATAGAATGCCTTGTGATTCACCTTAATCCTACTTGCTAAGGACTTTGCATGGGTCCTCCTGACTTCCCTAATTCTCCTCTTTAGACCTTTTCTGGCTATTTCTAACTCTCATGCGCCTCATTTGATCCTAATTTCCAAAGCTTTACAAACTTTTCCTTTTTCTTCTTGACTAGATTCATTACTTCTCTGGACATCCAAGGTTCTCTTATCTTTTCATCCCCATCCTTCCTGATAATAGGAACATACCTTTCCTGTACTCTGTGCAACTGATCTTTAAACACCCTCCACATATCTGATGTGGATTGCCAGGAAAAAGGTGTTCCCAATTAACTCTTCTTAGTTCCTACCTAATGCCCTCGTTTTCCCTACTCCAATTTAAAACAGCTCCACAAAGACCATACCGATGCTAATCTATAGCAAATCCGAACGTTAAGGAGCTGTAGTCACAGTTCCCTAACTGCTCGCCCATTGAAAGATCAGTGACCTGGCTACGTTCACTACCAATACCAGGTCCATTATGGCCCCTCCTCTCTTTGGACTGTCCAAATATTTATTTAAGAAACCTTCCTGAATACACTTAACAAATTCTATCCCATCTAAATCCCCTGCACTAAGAAAGGCCCACCCTAGTTTATATTAGGGAAGGAAATTCCCTGATGACAGCCAGTGTGTTTCCCCTGAAACTGTGCTATTTGAAGGGCTGGTCTCAGACTGCACCCTATGTTCTTTTTGAGACGGTTGACCTTCTGTGACCCCAATAAAATCTTGACTGCATTGCCTGTGGATGTCTAAGTCCTGACTGTGACCCTTTCTAATTGCTGACTTAATTCATGTTCATTTTATTTTTATTTATTTACAGATACAGTCCATAATGGGCCTTACTGGCCAAATGAGCCCCACTGCCTAGTAACCCCTCCTTTTAACACTAGCCTAATCACAGGAGATTTTACAATGACCAATTCACCTTCTAACCAGTACATTAACCATATAACCATATAACAATTCCAGCACGGAAATAGGCCATCTCGACCCTTCTAGTCCATGCTGACACTTACGCTCACCTAGTCCCACTGGCCTGCACTTAGCCCATAACCCTCTATTCCTTTCCTGTCCATACACGTATCCAATTTTACTTTAAATGACAATACCGAACCTGCCTCTACCATTCTTGGACTGTGGCAGAAAACCAGTGCACCCAGAGGAATCTCACACCGTTCAGGCGGAGAAAATACACACTCTTTATGGAGGGCACCAGAACTGAACTCCGAACTATGGTACACCTCAAGCTGCAATAGCTTTGCTCTAACTATTGTGTTACCATGGTGCCCTACACCAATGGTTGTATGGCTTTTCCAGTGCCATATTTAAGTTTGATGATGACATTATGGAGTTGGCCGAGTCAAAGTTGGTGACAAGTCGGTATATTGGAGGGACATTGAAAACCTGGTTGAGTAGTGCTACAACATCAACCTCTCACTCACTGCCAGCAAAACGAAAGAGCTGATTATTGATTACAACGGGAAGAAGCAAAGGTTCATTATTAGAGGATGGGAAGTGGAGAGTGTCAGTAACTTTAAATACTTTGAGGTCAAACATATCCGCGTTTTTGTCCTGGGACCAGCTCATAAGTGCCATCACAAAGAAGGTACAACAGCATCTCTGTTTGCTTAGAAGTTTGTGTAGGTGTGAAATGTCAGCCAAAACATTGACAGAGTACAGCATTATGGCCTGGTATGGAAACACAAATGCCCAGGAACAGAAAAGGATACAGAAAGTGATGGATATAGCCCAGTCCATTACAGGTGAGACCCTCCCCACCATTAATTACATTTATATGGAGCACTGACACAAGAAAGCAGCATTCATCATCAAGGTCTACCCTTATCCAGGCCAGGCCCTCTTCTTGCTATTTACCATTGTGTAGGAGGTATAAAAAAAGATTTTGGTCCCACACAACCATGATCAGGAACAGTTAATACCCTACAACCATCAGACTCTTGAACTTCATTCACCACTATACTGAATTGATTTGATGATCTATAAACTTGCTTTCAAGGAATCTTTACCATAAGTTGCCTTTGTTGGTCAAGTTCAGAAATATATACTGTATTTCTATGCCACAACAAAATACATAACATAGGGGCAGCACAGTAGCATAGTGGTTACATCAGTGCTTTACAGTGCAGCAACCTCGGTTCAATTCCTGTCGCTACCTCTAAGGAGTTTGGACGTTCTCCCCATGACCGCATGGATTTCCTCCCACAGTCCAAGGGCAATACCAGTTGGCAGGTTAATTGGTGATTGTAAATTTTCCTGTGATTAGGCCAGGATTAAATCAGGTGATAGCTGGGAGGCATGGCTTGAAGGTTTGGACAGACCTGTTCTGCAATTACAGCAAATCATAGGTCAATTTATATAAGACCATCCTCAGCATTGTCTGGCAGATGTTAAAGGATCTCAGTCTGCTCAGGAAATAGAGACAGCTCTGAGCCTTCTTGTAGACAGCCTCAGTGTTCTTTGACCAGTCCAGTTTATTGTCAATTCATATCCCCAGGTATTTGTAATCCTCCACCATGTCCATACTGACCCCTTGGATGGAAACAGGTGTCAGTATATCCTTTCTAAAATAAGCCCAAAACTGCACACAATACTCTGCGTGGTCTCACAAATACCCTATAGAGCCTCAACATCACATCCCTGCTCTCATATTCTATACCTCTAGAAATAAATGCCAACATTACATTCACCTTCTTCACCACTGACTCGACCTGGAGGTTAACCTTCAGGGTATCTTGCACAATGACTCCCAAGTCCCTATGCATCTCTGCATTTTGAATTCTCTCCCCATCTAGATAATAGTCTGCCCATTTATTTCTTCCACTAAAGTGCATAACCATACACTTTCCAACATAGTATTTCATTTGCCTCTTCTTTGTCCATTTCTCTAAACAATCTAAGTCTATCTACAGGATCTAAGACCTCAACGGTGGAACAGGTGGATGAAGTTACTTCGAACTCAATGGCTGTGAAAGCGGATGAAGGCTGCAACAAATCCATCAGCTCCAATTGTCGTGGTTTCCATGCCATTGGAATCAGTTGGTTGATGTATGAAGTATCATGTACTTCTTGGAGTGCAGCATTAAGTACACGTTAAACAAATACATGTGCAGGCGTCTTCGTTCTGTGATAGAGCAAAAGAACAAAGACTATCATCCTCGACCTCGAGGGATAGCTACGACGACGACAGACTCTCTGTTTCCTCAACAGTACCCGTGCCCCCACCTATCTATGTATCATTGGCAAATTTAGCCACAAATCCATTAATACCATAGTCGAAATCATTGACACATGTTGTAAAAAGCAGCGGTAATAGTAATTTCTCTGTAATTCCATGGAGTCTTATCTTGCTAAGCAGCTTCATGTGTGGCAAAGCCCTTCTGAAAATCCAAGTACAGCACCTCTTCTACACCTTCTTTGTCTATCTTGCTTGTAATTTCCTCAAAGGGTTGCAGTAGGTTTGTCAGGCAGGATTTTCCTTTCAGGAACCCTGCTGGCTTTGGCCTATCTTGTCCTGTGCCTCCAGGTAATCCGTAATCTCATCCCTAACAATCGATTCTAACAACTTCCCACCCACTGATGTCAGGCTAACAGGTCTATAGTTTCCTTTCTGCTGCCTCCCACCCTTCTTAAAGAGGGGAGTAAAGTTTGCAATTTTCCAGTCATCCAGTACAATGCCAGAATCTATCGATTCTTGAAAGATCATCATTAATGCCTCCGTAATCTCTCCAGCTACTTCCTTCAGAACCGAGGGTGCATTCCATCAGGTCCAGGAGATTCATCCACCCTCAGACCATTAAGCTTCCTGAGCACCTTCTCAGTCATAATTTTCACTGCACAAACTTCACTTCTCTGACACCCTTGAATGTCTGGTATACTGCAGACATCTTCCATTGTGAAGATTGATGCAAAATATGCATTTAGTTTATCTGCCATCTCTGCATCTCTCATTACAATATATCCAGCATCATTTTGTATTGGCCCTATATCTACCCTCAACTCTCTTTTAGCCTTTATATACTTAAAAAAAAAAGCTTTTAGTATCTTCTTTGATATTAGTTGCCAGCTTCCTTTCATAATTCATCTTTTCCTAGCTAATAATCTTTTTAGTTTCCTTCTGCATATGCTGTTATTGCTCAACCACTCAACAATATGTTGAAGGGCAGTGAGCACTCAGATGACCCTGTGACTCTTAATGAAGAATGACTGAAATAATTTCACACTTGAAAGATGGCATTGTGCTCTGCACCTGCATGAAGAATCCTAGATACATTTACCCTGTATGTCAACGAGAAACACATGATGGCAGTCTTAACTCAAGGAAATGGAGAGTGACAGCCTCTTGTTGGTTATTACTCTGCCAAAGAGCTTATTATGTACACTGATGGCTCTTCAATGATTGAGAGAAGAATTTGAAACACTGGGCTGTTGCTTTTGGAATTGAAGTGTTGCTAATAGAAAGCATGGCTCCTAGCACCTCTGCACTGCAGGCAGAATTGAAAGCTCTGATTGAAGCTTGTAAGATGGCAGAAGGAAGATTAGCTAATATCAACTCTAATTCTCAAAATGCTTCTGGATTTGTTCATGATTTTGCAAACACATAGAGACGAAGGGGATTTCTTAGGGCTGGAGGAGTCCCAATCAAGAATTGCTAACAGGTACGAGTTTTCAAGATTGGTAGAAGTTCTTCCAGCAAGAATTCATCAATGTTGTACAACTGCCATCAGATGTTGCCGTACTAAAATGCTAATGCCCCTCCAAAGTGACGACAATAGAAATCTATGGAAGTTCATTACTGAATGAAGTTGCAAAATAGTGATCATGGGAAGGGGTAAACGAAGTACTGAGAACATCTGCAGAGATGAACAATGAAATCCAGAACCTGCTGACAGCCAGATCAGAGGCATTCAAGTCTGGAGATCAAGAATGCTACAAGAGGTGCAGGTATGGTCTTCAGAAAGCCATATCTCAGGCAAATTAGAGATTTTGAACTAGACTGGAATCAATGAGGGATGCTCGACTGTTGTGGCAGGGTTTGAATGCCTTAACTGGCTGCAAATCCAAATCTTGCGACATCAGAGAGAGTAGAGCTTCACTTCCAGATGAGCTCAATGACAATGCCCTGAGCAGAAAATCCTATAAAAGGTAATGGATTTGGTCCAGTACATCACAGATAAATCACTCATAACCATTGGGCACAACTGTGTGAAACGTTCCTGTAGAAAAGTAGCTTCCATTATCAAAGATCCTCACAACCCAGGCCATCTCTTGCTGCTGCCTTCAGGTGGAAGGTACAAGTGTCTCAGGACTCATGCCAGCAGGTTCAAGTAGTGGACGGAGCAGAGGTGCTCGGTGAAGCGGTCTCCCCCTTTATGTCAGAATCTCCAAGTGCCAACCCACTTCAATTCTACTTCCCATTTCCTTCCAATATGTCAGTCCATGGCCTTCTCTACTGCCGTGATGAGGCCATACTCAGGTTGGAGGAGCAACACCTTGTATTCCTTCCAAGCTGATCGCATGAACATTGATTTCTCAAACTTCTGGTAATTGACCCCCACCCCCAACACCAATCTCCAATCCCGTTTCACTACCTCACCTTATCTCCTTACCTGCCCATCACCTTCCTCTGGTGCTCCTCTGTTTTCCTCTTTTTCCATGGTCTTCTACTCTCTTCTATCAGATTCTCCCTTTTCCAACCCTTTATTTCTTTGAACTTCCCAGCTCTTTACTTTCTTGCTCTAACTTCACAAATTTTTTCCATTCCTGATAAAGGATTCTGGCCGTGAACGTTAACTGCTTATTCTTTTCCATAGATGCTGCCTGGCCTGCTGAGTACCTCCAACATTTTGTGTGTGTTGGATTTTCAGCATCACCAGATTTTCTCATTATTCTCTCCTCTCGCTGCTGCTTTCAGGAAGGAGGCATAAGAACCTCAGGCCCCACACCACCAGGTTATTATTTAAATGGTAAAAATTTGCAATATGCTGCTGTGCAGAAGGTCTTGGGAGTGTTTGTGCATGAATCACAAAAGGCTGGTTTACAAGTGCAGCAGGCTATCAAAAAGGCAAATGCAATGTTGACCTTCCCTGCTAGAGGGATTGAATTTAAGAGCAGGGAGGTTATGCTGCAACTGTACAGGGTACTGGTGAGTTTGCAGCTGGAATACTGTGTGCAGTTCTGGCCTCCTGACTTGAAGAAGGATATGCTGGCTTCGGAGGCAGTGCAGAGGAAGTTCACCAGGTTGATTCCAGAGATGAGGGGGTTAGACAATGAGGAAAGATTGAGTCACTGGAATTCAGAAGAATGAGAAATCTTGTAGAAATGTATTAAGTTTTGAAAGGAATAGATAAGATAGAGGCAGGAAAGTTGTTTCTACTGATATGTGAGACTAGAACAAGGGGACGTAGCATCAAGATTCAGGATAATAGATTTGGGATGGAAGAACTGCTTTTCCCAGATGGTGGTGAATCTGCGGATTTGTCTGCCCAATGGAGCAGTGAAGTCGATCTCAGTAAATAGATTTAAGATAAGGTTGGACAGATATTTTGCATAGTAGGCTAAATAAGAATTACAGGGAAAAGGCAGGTAGGTGGAGTTGAGTCCTTGGTCAAATCAGCCATGATCTTATTGAATGGCAGAGCAGGTTCGACGGGCCAGATGGCCGACTCCTGCTCCTGTTTCTTATGATCTTTTGTTCTCAGGTTCAGGAACAGTTATTACCTCTCAACTATCAAGCCCTTGAACCATTCTGGATAACTTCACTCAACTTCACATGTCCCATCACTGAACTGTTCTCATAACCTATTGACTCACTTTTAAGTACTCTTCATCTCTTGTTTTCAATATTTATTGTTTATTTAATTCTCTTTTTTTCTTTTTTATATTTGTACAGCTTGTTGTCTTTTGCATGTTGTTGATTGTTCTGTTGAGCGCAGTCTTCCACTGTTTCGATTGTGTTTCTTAGATTCGCAGTGAATGCTCACAAGAAAGTGAATTTCAGAGTAGTACATGGTGTAATATATGTACTTTGATAATAAATTTACTTTGAACTTTGCAATCCCTCCTTGTGTTAGGTTGGTAAATTTTGGGATTATGCTCCCTGCCCTTGGAATTTCTTCACTTCAAAGGCTATTCAAAATTGCATGTCTTGATCACAAATACTAATTAGATTTCTTGGTCTCCAGGGAAATTCATGTGATGTCATGGACAGGTTTCACACAACTATTGATTTCCATGGCTACATACATTGTGTCTGGAGAAGAAACAGAGTTGCTCTGTGGTCAATCACGATACGATATGCAAAGTGTGGCCTTATCATCATTGTTTTCAAGTCCACTGGGTGCATGGATGCATCTCCAATTTGAGTTGAAGTATCATTTCCCAATTTTACACAATGTGGGACATGTTTTGTTTTCTTTTGTTCCTTATTCAATTGCATTTGCACAGAGCCTTCATCAGTAAGAAAAGTAAACAATAAATACTGTATATTTTACTAACTACAGTGATTAAAAAAAAGAAAATTTGACTTACTCGTGGAAAATATTTTGACTCTGACCAATTGGCAGGTATGGTATGGTGCGGGAGGGGTGTGAACTACTTCACAGGTTTGAAGTAAGCTGTAGAGAGTTGTAAACTTAGTCAACTCCATCATGGGCATGAGCCGCCAGAGTATCAAGTTTATCATCAAGGAGTGAATCCTCAAAAGGGCAATGTCCCATCACACAGGACATGTCCTCTTCTCATTGCTACCAAGTGGAAGGAGATACAGAAGCCTGAAAGCATAATTCAACAATTCAGGAACAGCTTCTTCCCCTCTACCAACTGATTTCTGAATTGACATTGAATCCATGAACACTACCTCCCTACGTTTTTATTTCTGTTATTGCAATACTTATTTAACTATCTAGTATTTTCTATTATTATGTATTGCCTTGTACATTTACAATGTACTGCATATGTTAATCAAAATGGCTACTTTGTTTTGTTAAGAGTAGGAATCCTTCTTTGTTATGATAAGTGCTTTCTCTCGCAGTTGTTTAGCTTTAGAATTGCTGATAACGGGGATTGTATTCATTTGTTAGCCAATGGGGGAATGTTATTTTGTCTTGTGGGTGTGGGAGCAGGGTTTTTGCGGTCTTTTCAGGGAATCGGGAAGAAGACGCCGAAGAAGGTGGACGTGTGCTGCACTGCTTGGTTGACCGGTCCCAGGTGCAAGGACGTGGAGGTCGGAGGAAAGCGACGAGGGGTCGAATGGTTCGATGGTTGAGCTCCAACGATGTGCACTAAACTGAACTCTGATAACTTTGGCGCCTTTTACTTTACTTTCTTTTCCTCCATATATATATTGTATTGTTAGTACTCATTTAGTTTTAGTAAAATCTTTAAAGTATATTCCAAAACAGTATCTGGTGTGAGTTTGATATTGTGTGTGCGACGCAGCATAAACTTGATTCCTACAGCACTTGCGTATACGGGAGGCGGGGTTGGTGAGTGGCTGGACTCTTTTCCCTTAAACATATACCAGCCTGTGGGGCAAGTGTTACATACTGCTGGCACAAAGTTAATAAATTTCATAACACCAATGATGTTAAACCTGATACTGAATCTGCCTCTGATTCCTTTTGAAATCTTATTGTTTCTCACTTTGAATGGTCAGTGATGCATGCTGTTGCTGATATTTCATGTGTTTTCTGTGGGGTGAACTGAGAAAGGTGGAATTTATCATACTTGGAACAGTTAACAACCAGAAGCTAACAAAAGGTAGTCAGGCCTCTATTATGACAGAACTCAGTAGGCAGATGGTTAGAGTCTTGCAATGTTCAAAGGTATTATTGCTGTCATTTGCAAACAAGGAAAGAATGTGCCTGCCACTGTTCTAACCACATGGGATTCTGCTGGTGAAATCAATCTTGCTGCTCTTGAAAGTGTTTGGAAGCATGTGGTGCGTTCCACTGTGTGAATGAAATAGCAGGGGTATGGATAGTTAAGATAATGCAAAGAAGCTTAATATAATCGAAAGAAAGATAAAAAGTATAGCAGTTCTCCACATGCTTCAGAACATGGTTAGTGAAATAATACTGCACTGGAACTCCTACTGCATCTATTCGACAAATCTACATGGTTGTTACAAAGAGCTTAGAGACTTAATCTTGAAAAGTCATATTCACAAGCTGTCCATCAAGCCAGCTCCTTCCCGTCATCGACTGTACCCTTGTGGGAAACTTTGCTGCACGAATGCCTTATGACTAATGATCTTCCAGACAGCATGTAGTGGGTCTGGAGACACCGTTGTTTGAGCTCCCTATCTTTCTCTTTGATAAACATAGGGTAGCATCAGCAGTTTCAGTTTGTTCCATGACTTTGTTTTATGGTCTTTGATGATTAGAGTAAAGTTTGAACATAATGTTTAAGATGGAGTTAATTTTTAATTGACTTCCATTTGTTAACCTGACTTTATTAACTAAATACCAGATATACAGTATTTCTTTCGAACCACTTTAGAACATGATTAGGGACAATAGTATGAAAACTTAATTAAATCATTTTGGATCTTCACACTGTCCTGTTCATATGTCATGATTATAAGTAGAAAAAGATTAAAAAATCTTGGCGAATAGTTGGTGAAAATCATAGATATTCATAGAGTCATATCTTTCTCCAGGTATAATGAACTATTTTATGTCCACTAAGTCTTTTGGCTTCCATCCTTTAGGGAAGTATGCTTGAGGTGTTCCTATCCAAGCGTGTATGAGAGAGCAGAATTATTTGAATTATCTATGCTTCACATTTACAAATAGTAATATAATGCATCTTTAACCCTAACTCTGTTAGTACTTTTGATTACTTTACTCATATAATGAAGTATTATTACACGGCATTATATCTGGGGGTGATAATGGTGATACACTCCCACTACCTATAAAATCCTCCCAATGGTGTGCATCTCATAGAGCCTCTGACAACCATATCCAGCTGGCCTTCACATGTGGCTTAGCTACTAAGCCTAGCAGAATAGTTTCTACTGAGAGGAGAACGGGCAAAGGTAGGTTATTGGCACCTTAAAACCAATCACTTTGAGCAGATGGTGCTCACCATTCATGGGTGGCACCTCAACTAGCAGAAGAAAATCTCTGATCTCAAACCTCTGCTGTCTCGCAGCTATACGCTCTCATGGGAAAGGCTTCGAGAATAAACCGCAAGGGAAAAATCCAGAGCTGGAGTCCCTAAGGCAGTCCGACATTGAGCTCAAAATGGAAACTCCTGTGATGCTGCTTGTGCCAAACTGTATCAATCTTTGCTGTTCCTTTGGGTTCAGCAGATGTGTGATGAGGGGAGCCTGTTCCATGGGCAACAGTTTGTTCTCCGTATTGTACTGCTCTGGCGAATATGTAGATAGCTGACCAGCTATCTTTTTTTGTATTTATGCAGTTTGTCTTCTTTTGTTTATCCGTCTTTGTGTGCAGGTTTTAACTGATGTTCTTGTTGCCATTTGTATGATTTGAACTGCAGGATTGGCAGCTCAATATTCTGTGGTTCAGTTACATTAGATGCGACAGAGTGAGAGGGAACAAATGAGGAGGGGTGACGTTACTAGTCAGGGAAAATATCATGACAGTGCTCAGTCAGGACAGACTGGAGAACTCATCTATTCAGGAATGATGGGTGGGACAGAGGATCCATCATCAAGGTCATCTAGCATCCAGGCCATGCTCTCTTCTCACTGATGGAATCAGGAAGGAGGTCTAAGAGCCTTAGATTCAACTCCATTGCATTCAGGAAGAGCTACCACCCTTCAACCATCAGGCTCCTGAACCAGTATGGATAACTTCATTAATTCAACACCAAACTGATTCCACACTCTCTTTCTAGGACTTGATAGCTCATGTTCTCGATATTATTTGTTACTTATTCATTGATTATTACTGTTTTTTGTATTTATGCAATTTGTCTTCTTTTGTTTATCCATCTTTGTGTGCAGGTTTTAACTGATGTTCTTGTTGCCATTTTTTATGATTTGGATTTTTGTGTGGGGCAGAGGTGTAGATGCTTTTCTTTGAACTACTTCCACGGTCTTCTCTACTTTGTGGCTGCCTGGAGAAGACAAATCTCAGAGTTGTAGACAGCATACATACTTTGATAATAAATGTACCTTAAACCTTGCACCTTGAACCTTAATTGATTCTGTTGCATTTCTTTTATCTACCTGAATTTCAGGGTGACATTATATATATTGACATATACTTTGATAATAAATTTACTTGGAACTTTGAAAAAGGATCTTGCCCTTTAATATTATAGAAGTGCAAGGAAATTAAACCAACAGTTCTATCAAAAATGTAGGATAGACAGATTCATCTACATGGCCTCCTTCTACATTATACGACCCTGTGACCTTAATGGGATCACTGTCTTATTTTCAGAATGGTCCTAGTAATGATGTCTGGAATTTATGGATCTATTTCTTTGAGAGTAACAACACCCCCCCCCCCCCCCCACGCCCCACGTTAGCACTACGCATTGATTTGTTGCCGGTGCTTACACATTGCTCCCTCTCTCGCTCTGAAAAGGGAATAAACAAGTTAAGTCCATCTCCCACATGCATGCTTTTATTTAATTGATATGTGGCTGTGTACAGACATCACAAATTGGCAACGTATGAACCTGAAAGTCAGATACAATCATGAACTGCATTGACAGTTATGGGACAAAACAGCGAGAGTTAAACAGCACGAGAAAGCGAAAGGACATGAGAGAAATAGTGAAAGATGCGCTGAATTTAATGTGAAAATAAGGTGGCAATGGCTTCAGTTGGGAAAGCTGATGAATTTGACAGTGCTATTGAGGGCTGGTCATATATCGAAAGGGTGGAACTGTATTGTAATGTGAGGTACATGGAGGAGCAAAAGAAAGCCTTATGCTCTTTAGCTTAATGGGCCCCAGTATGCATTGCCTCTTACACAACTTAGTAACCCCTGCAAAACCAGCATGCAAGACATTCGACAGAATTATTACAATTTTACAAATCACTTGAGTCCTAATCCACTGGCAATAGCTTAGAAATTTAGATTTGACGAAAGGAACCAGTCAAAAGATGAAAACATTTTTGAACTCATTGAGGAACTGCACAAAC
Source organism: Hypanus sabinus (assembly GCF_030144855.1). Lineage (NCBI taxonomy): Eukaryota > Metazoa > Chordata > Chondrichthyes > Myliobatiformes > Dasyatidae > Hypanus > Hypanus sabinus. The sequence continues at coordinate 163,446,700 of NC_082713.1, forward strand.
TTTCCCATTACTGTGACTGTAGAGATGGACTTTCTGATGCATTAAGGGACAGGCTCGTATGTGGCATACATAGACAAGATACTCAAAAGAGGCTACTATCCAGAAAGGATTTAACCTTAGAATGGGTCTTGACCATTGCATTATGGTTAGAGACTGCAGCAAAGGATGCAGTGGAACTACAGAAAAGGAGGATAGAATGTGAAATGCACAAAATGTCCGTGCAAAAAGCTGAAGATGTTATCAATGTGGCAAATCATCTCAGGATGCAAATGACTGTTGGTTCAAAAAAAAAGTATTGCAGAAAATGTCACAGACAGGGTTACACAGAGAGAACGTGTAAGGTAGACAAAAAGCATAACCGAGTGAGATGTCTCAAAGACAAAATTAAGCAAATGTACAAAGTTACCATATGTAACACAGAATCAGACAACGTAGAGTTTGACAACGGCAAACTGTCATGTCTAGAACTGCTTAGTATAACTAAGTCAGATCACAAAATCATCTGAATCACGACAAGGTCAGCTTTGTTCATAATTCCAGGGGCAGATTACAACAGATTGTTTTCTAAGATACCACCAGAGAAGACCTCAGTGATACTAAAGACCTACATAGGCAAATACTGCCTCCCAAAGGCAAACTGATGGTGAATGTGATGATTGTAGGCCAAACAAGAAGTTGGAACTTCATGCATTTAAAAATAGAGGGCCAGCCCTTTTTGGATGTGAATGGTTGATAAAAATCCAACTAGACTAGCAGTCAATCAAAGCTCTCAGTGTGGTGTCAGAAGGCAATGGCAGCCCAAATGGTAGCACTCACCAAGAGACTGGGAATAGATAAACAGATTGAATACTTAGCTAAAAACTGTCAAGGATGCCAACAAGTTCAAAATGCACTCCCACTGGCATCGTTACACCCATGGGTGTGGCTGTCATCAGCATGGCAAAGAGTACATATTGAATTTGCTGGACCATTCATAGACTCCATGTTTCTCATTGCTGTGGATGCTCATTTGAAGTGGCCAGAGGTTACACCAATGAAGTCAACCTCATCAGCAAAGACTGTCTCTGCTTTGAGGACCACCTTCACTAGAAATGGGCTTACCAGAACAAATTGTGAGTGACAACCAACTGCAAAACACATCAGAAGAATTCCCGACTGTCCATGATGAAAAATGGCATCAAACATTTCAAGTCAGCTCCTCACCACCCAGCAATGAATAAGTTAGCTGAAAAGTTTATCCAAACCTTCAAAAAGTCAATTAAAGCGATGGCCAGGGAGGATATTTCTCTACAGCACAAAGTGCACAATTTCCTTTTTGTGTATCGGAACTCTATTCATGCAATGACAAATCAAACACCAGCAATGCTGTTCATGAACAGGAATCAGAGATCTCACATAGACTTTCTGAAACCAGATCTACAGATGGAATTGCAGAATAATCATTTCAGCCAGTTGCCAAGTGAAGCAGCAAGGAGCTTGGAGATTGAACAAGAAGTCCTAAAGCGTGATTACCGAGAAGACCAGTGGACACCCGGTTGGATAGCTACAAGAACTGGACAACTGATGTCCACAGTGGATGTTGAAGATCAGACACTGAGATATCATGAGGACCAGATACTGGATTTTTGACTGAAGAACACACCTAAGTCACCTACGTCCAACAAGGTGAACACATTACAGTCACAAGACTTACCTCTCAGTGATAATCATGTCACATAGAGTGACATAATGTGAACAAGACCAAGAATGTTGTCTTAGACAAGACAACGAACAAACCTGATGCCACTCCACACGTCCAGACGCTCTGTCCTGAAAGAAACAGAGAGCCACCCAAAAGACTGAACCTTCAGAACTGTGAAGTTAGTTATGGAGTGTTATTGTGAAAGCATGTTTATTTAGAATGTGGGTTTATGAAAAGGGAATTGAATGTTTTGTACCTATACAGTTTTATGGTGCATTAATATAAAGGAGAAGGAAGTGTAATGTATGGATCTACAAGGGGTGATTGATAAGTTTGTGGCCTAAGGTAGAAGGAGTCAATTTCAGAAAATCTAGCACATTCATTTTTCAACATGGTTTCCTCCTAAATGTACACATTTAGTCCAGCGGTTATGGAGCATATGGATGCCTTCTTTGTAGAAGTGGTCCACAGCAGGGGTGATTGATAAGTTTGTGGCCTAAGGTAGAAGGAGATGAGTTCAAACTTTCTGCATTATCACTCAAAGAGTTGAACTGCATGTGCATATAACAAGAGCGTCTTGGATCTCCAGGTGGTCCACAGCAGGGGTGATTGATAAGTTTGTGGTCTAAGGAGGATAGAGATGAGTTATACAGCTCTGGTTACATGCATGTGCAGTTCAACTCTGAGTGATTATGCAGGAAGTTTGAGGTTAGTAACTCATCTCCTTCTACCTTATAACACAAACTTATCAATCACCCCTGCTGTGGACCAGTTCTGGAGGTCCAGGAGGCCGATTTCTGCAAAGAAGGGATCCGTATGCTCCATGACCGCTGAACTAAGTGTGTAATTGTAGGAAAAATAAATGTGCTAGGTTTTCTAAAATTGACTCCTTCTACCTTAGGCCACAAACTTATCAATCACCCCTCGTCTTTATTTAGAGCAATGACCCTCCCCTTATCACTATGTATGATCTGTCGTTTGTGCGTGCACTGTTGTCTGCGCATATGCATTGTTCTCTCTCTCTCTCTCTCTCTCTCTCTCTCTCTTCCTGTCAATGCAATGTGAATACACTAGTTAAAATCATCTCCCACGTGCATGCTTTTATTTTATTGATGTGTGGTTGTGCACAAACGCAACTCTGACAATTTTGTTGTTAATATTGTGTAGTGAGTAACTGGAGAAATTATGACACTCCCTGCTGTGTGAAGCACCCTACTGTTTGCATCAGTCATTTCATTTTTATTTCATTTCTGCTTGTTTGCTTGGTAAGTAAAAAGCTAGGTGACCAATCAATTGTGAAACAACACGTGGCTATATTTTTGATGTTACAGACCACTTTAAAACAGATCTGAAAAAAAAGTGTACAGTAAAACATTTTTAAGATCAAAACACTTCACAAACTGATCACCGAACAAAGTGCAAAACAGTTGGCATATTGCCTACGAAGTTAAATATGTTCATGGATGTACAATAAATTATTGTACCAGACAATACAAATCAAACTACAAATTCTGGACAGACAAGTAACATATTGTTAGAAAATTCAATTAAGTAAACCTCTGAAGCAGATGTTCCCAAACTGGAGTCCATGGACCCCTTGCTTAATGATACTGGTCGGGAACCTCAGCTCTAAGGGCATGATTTCCACTGCACACCCCAACTTTTTATTGACATTGACACTGTTCGTGTGGTGTACTTAAGTGAGAGATGCACTATAATGCAGACAGGTGATTTTTCCTGAATGAAGAGATCATTGAAAGATGGAAATTGCACCAGTGCATCTCAGCGGACTTCCGAACTACTGTCTCAGGAGGAGAAGTTCTTGTTATCAGGAATCAAAACTATAACTGGAGAAAACTGATTGAGTAATGGAAGGTCTCTCTTCCTTCTCTCTCTCTGAATCTTCTCTTTCAGGAAGGAAAATGTCTGACAGCCTTGGGCTTCAGTGTCATCCAGTGACAATATTGATTGGTGATACACAAGTTTAATCTGTCAAATGACAGTGCAAAGGTGGGGAGGGGGAGGAAATCGAGAAAACAAATTAATACTGCCTTTGTGGTATCAGCTGGTGTGAATGCTCTTTACTTATAGGTTTACACTATTGTAAATTTAGGAGTTAATCCTACGTGTTTGGTGGTATAGAATTTCTGACATTTGCCTCAGTGTTAACAAATATTATCTACACTTAATGACCTCTTTGTTGGGTACAAGAGTGGAACCCACTGTGGTTTTCTGCTGCTGTAGCACTTCCACTTTAAGGTTCAACATGTTATGCATTCAGAGATACTCTTCCGCACACCACTGTTCTAACATGTGGTTGTTTGAGTTACCATTGCCTTCCTGTTAGCTTGAACCGGTCTGGCCATTCTCCTCTGGCCTCTCTCTTTCGCAGAGAGTTCCCACCCACAGAACTGCAGCTCACTGATTTTTTTTTTATTTCTTGCACCATTCTCTGTAAGCTCTAGAGATTGTTGTGTGTGAAAATCCCAGGATATCTGCAGTTTCTGAGACACTCAATCCATGCCGTCTGGCACCAACAATCATTTCATGGTCAAAGTCACTTAGATCACATTCCTTCCCCATTCTGATGTTTGATCAGAAGAACAACTAAACCTCTTGACCATTTTGCCATGTTTTTATGCACAGAGTTGCTGACGCACGATTGGTTGATTAGATATTTGCAATAATGAGCAAGTGAAAAATGTACCTAATAAAGTGGCCTTTGGGCATAAGTTAATTTGTGTTGGAGTTAGCTTCCCTACATGTTCAACAATACTGAGGAATTTTTATTTTTTGTCATTTACTAAGCTTAACAGCATGTTCCATTAATTAATGTTTAAAGCACTCAGCCTATCTTCAGAAAGGCATTCACAAACCTTCACCTAATTCCTATTACACTGAAACAATATTTTCCTCTTTTCACGTGCAGATTATTACTGAATTGATTTGTAATAACTTTCACTGTAACACCAATACCTTCAGAGAGAAAATAACCCAGATTTAAAGATATGTAAAGTATGTATTGTGCTTCCCCAAATCCTAATTGCAACGACAGAGCGTCATCTGAGTGTCAGATATGGATCATCAGAGTCAGGACATTAATATACTTCCAAATGGGTCCCATTTAAATATGTCATGCTGTAAAACTGGTTGAATCCATTATGAGGAACCCCTATTGAAAGGTTGCAAACAGAAAGAATTTTTTTGTTAAGTCCTTATAGCTGCAATCAGTGAATAATCTGACGGATCTTCAATTAAAAAAGCAAGAAATTGAAATAACACAATTGACTTATAGTACACTAATGGTTTACAAAAGTAAAAATCGCTTTTGTAAATTTTTTGCAATCGTATTCCCTATAAAAGAAGAAAGTCTTTTGTACTGTGATTTAGAATTGCACTGGTTTTGAATGTAACCACTGAATTTTAGTTCTATTTCATTGAACAGGAAGTCAGATTAATTTTGTGTTTTGGAATAAATTACAGTATTTATTAAATGGTGACATTTCTAACAAAATTAATATTTCTGTCATAAGGAAAACTTCTAAAACTTTCTACAGCGATGGGTATAGTTGAACTTTGAACTTTGAAGTTTCTTAAGAAATTGACGCACAGAATTAATATTTTGCCAAAATCATTCTAGTTCAAGGGCAGTGACAGAGAAGAATGTAGAGGTCTGGTACTTCATCTGCACATGATTGACATAGAGTTAAAGCACGATCAAATCTGAAGACAAGCAAATATAATGTTGTAGAAACTGGACTGTTCCTCGCATTTGAACTGGTGTTATTCTCACTTTTGGAAAAATTAAAATAGCAGGAGAAATGGCAGACGAAATATGTAAATTTATGAGTTTACTGTGTGGAATACTGATATCCGAATGTTTAATAATTTGGCCAGAATTCCTCTCTCTGCTGCTTGGGCATTGGCTAATTAGTGTCTTATGCCAGCTATTAAAAGCAGAGTTAGAAACTCTAGATCAGCTGCTTAAACAATGAGATTATCATCACACAGTTTAGTTTCATGATTATGCCAGGTAAAATGCAAACCTGGGTTGTCAAAGAATTCTGCTGGTTCCCTTATTACTAAACTTTCTAGGATTTTTTTTGTGGGGGAGGAAATAACATATTTCAAATGCAAACCACTTGTACTCTGGAATACACAAAATGATAACATTTGAGCAGCTGCCTTGATTTTGTACTCTGATTTGCAAAAGCCTTTTCATTTCTTTCCATGAGATATCTTCTAAATGGATGTCTGACTGGTCCAAATGCTGATACTCCTAATAATCAGCCATTCTTTCTGGCTTTCTGTTACCAGTATTCGAATACAGTGAATGTCAAAGTTAACCTTGTGGCCAATATCCTTTATCTCAATATTTCCATGTTTAAATTCCCCTAGCATGGTGTAGCTAGAACATTGCTTTTCCTTCTTCACCATCAGCAAATTTTGGCCAACCTCCAGTCTTCCATGATGCAAGATGTCATTTTGTCTGTCGTCTGTGCCTGTTTGGATTTTCAGTTTATCAATTTTAGCAGGTTTGTCGAGCACAATAATGAAATAATCTCCAGCTGAAGCTGATTTTCCCCAGAAGTATTCATCAACACTGCTGTATGCTTTACTGGGATTGTAGTGTTCAAACACATTCATATTTGTACAAAGAGTTGCAGGTGGATTGTCAGGAATATCAAAGGAATCCTCTTCAAAGTCATCATCTTTAAGTTTGTTTTCAGTCCCTCTGAAGGAGGAATAATATCCCATGTGCTGAAACAATGAAGGCTTGAACCGTATGATATCTTTCTGGGCAAGCAATCCTTGGAAATGGATGAGTAGCCAATCACATGGCATTTCCTGATAAAACATTAGTAAAAATTGTGCCAGTCGTGGCAGGTCACAGGAATGGTAGAGTTTTCCAATATAACCTAATTTAGAAAACTCTAGTGTCACCCAGTAGGAGCCTTCTCTTGAGGTAATTACTTTTTTAATGGCTGATAGGAAGTTTTTAGAGCAGTGTACGTCATCTTCCAACATGACATAGTAGTCTGACAAATTAGCACAAAAGTTAAGTAGAAAAGCATAATCTACATTCTGTTTAGATCTAAATCTTACACGATCTTCTGGATCATTATAGTTCCTTTTGAGGCCATCTAAACTGGGGTAATACTCCTCAGGAGTATGAATAACCATCAATCGGCCAGATATAATGTGATGAGCAAATTTTCTGGAGACGTCTTGGACAACATTTTCACACCACGACAGATCAAAGTCTGCTAAGTGCACAATAACTATAATTTCATTCAGCTCTTCATAGCTGGACTGATCAAAAATGGATTTAATTGTTTCTAGTAGGTAGTTACCTCGTTTCCTTTTCACAGATGATAGTCCTACTGTTAAATATTCTGCACAAGAGATTAGGAAAAAAAGTTACTGCTAAATCACAGGCTATTTCAACTTTTAAAAATTGTATTTATTTATTTATTGGGGTATGGTGCAGAGTACCACCCAGAAACCCGCAATTTAACACTAGCCTAGTCACAGGATGGTTTACAATGACCAATTAACCTACTGCCTCTCAAAGTCCAACTCTACATCCCCATTGTGAGAGGTGGAGATGGGTAAGGCTGGCCAACAGGGCTCTAGTGAAGCTGTATAAGCCAATCCCTGCACAGTGGGTACAATGGATTATCAAAACATTGATGAACTTCAACCATACCACTGGCTTTGGACAATAGAGACGGGAGAACATCAATGGCCTATGCTGTACTAGGAGCTAAGGGCTGAAGAAAAAGAATTAACCTACCGGTTGGTAGGTCTTTGGACTGTAGGTGGAAACCAGTGCACCCGGAGTTAACCCACAAGGTAACAAGGAGAACATCCAACCTCCTTACAGACAGCAATGGGGATTGAACCCAGGGGTGGCTCCTACTGTAAAGCATAGTGCTAACCACTGTGTTACTGTGCCACCCCATCAACTGGGATATGTTTTGTTGGATTCAATCAAAGTAAAATCGCTGCATATATAATAACTTCTTTGTGGTGGTGTGCTGGGGAGGCAGCGTTAATAAGAGGGACGCCTCACATCTTAATAAGCTGGTAAGGAAGGTGGGCTCTGTCGTGGGTACAGAACGGGAGAGTATGACATCGGTGGCAGAGCAGAGGGCGCTGAGTAGGCTACGGTCGATCATGGAAAACCCTGAACATCCTCTGCACAGCACCATCCAGAGACAGAGAAGCAGCTTCAGCGGCAGGTTGCTGTCAATGCAATGCTCTCAGACAGGATGAAGAGATCATTACTCCCCAACGCCATTCCGCTCTACAATTCAACCACCAGGGGCAAGACGTGTTAAGTGCCGGGGTTAGGACTGAGCTTAAGTTACCACTCAATGCACTTTAGTAAACTATTTAAGAACTTTTTAAAATCTATTTATTAATGCTTTTGGGAGGGTGATTTTAGATGCATATCATATTTATACTGAGTTAAATACTGTATGTAATTAGTTTTGCTACAATAAGTGTATGGGACACTGGAAAAATGTTGTATTTCCCCTTGGGGATGAATAAAGTATCTATCTATCTATCTATCTATCTATCTTATATATATATAAGTTAGGTAAAGGAGAAATACAAAGAGATCTAGGAGTCCTTGTTCATCAGTCACTGAAGGTGAATGAGCAAGTGCAGCAGGCAGTGAAGAAGGCTAATGGAATGTTGGCCATTATTACAAAGGGAATTCAGTACAAGAGCAAGGAAATCCTCTTGCATTTGTACAGAGCCCTGGTGAAACCAGATCTGGAGTATTGTGTACAGTTTTGGTCTCCAGGGTGTAGAGGAAGTGCAGTGTAGATTCACAAGGTTAATTCCTGGGATGTCAGGACTGTCTTACGCATAGAGGTTAGAGAGACTGGGCTTGTACACGCTGGAATTAAGGAGATTGAGAGGTAATCTGATTGCAACATATAAGATTATTAAGGGATTGGACAAGATAGAGGCAGGAAATATGTTCCAGATGCTGGGAGAGTCCAGTACCAGAGGGCATGGTTTGAGAATAAGGGGTAGGTCATTTAGGACAGAGTTAAGGAAAAACTTCTTCTCCCAGAGAGTTGTGGGGGTCTGGAATGCACTGCCTCAGAAGGCAGTGGAGGCCAATTCTCTGGATGCTTTCAAGAAGGAGCTAGGTAGGTATCTTATGGATAGGGGAATGAAGGGATATGGGGACAAGGCAGGAACCGGGTATTGATAGTAAATGATCAGCCATGATCTCAAAATGGCAGTGCAGGATCGAAGGGCCGAATGGTCTACTTCTGCACCTATTGTCCATTGTCTATAATAGAAATCAACTCACTTTTTCTAGCTATAGGAAATCCTGCAAGGTAACGATAGGTGACATTTATTGCTCCTGAAAAGTTAGTTAAATCTTTGAAAGTATGGACATATTTTTCAGAGTTAAGTTGATGAGAAGTCAATTCTCTAGAAAGTCTCCGTTCTCCTTCCTGAAAAATAAGGGAAAATGAGTCATATTTATGCATTAAATAATGAAGCAAAGAAGCTGAAATTTTACAAATCCTACAAATTCGGTTCTCTGCTCTAATTATAGATATGAAGTTTTAAAGTTTAAGTAAAATAGAAAATTCTAGTCAAACACAGCAGGTCAGGCAACATAAATGATAAGATTGTCCAAAGCTTCTGGTTGGCATGTTCGTGGTTGGACAGCAGCTACCTAATGCAAATCCAACATTAACTCACCACAGTTCTCTTACAGAGTTTGATGAGCCTTTCAGAACAGAGGCCAGGTGACCATGCTTCAGTGGGATACTAATTCGGGAAGTAAGAAGAATGCCACTCTGATACGGTGTTAAATGAACAGAATTAGTACCCCACAGAATGGCAGGAGAAGCAGCAAATAGGAGAAAAGTGTAAGGATGAGAGACATTGCCTATAATAACAGGAACCTTCCAGGATTTTCAGTTAAAAAGTGCAGTCTCTGATAATGTCAATGAGACCTGGAGGTGGGGGAGCATTTGGTGGAAAATAAGGCAAATATTCTTGTTGGATATAACTGCAATATGTCAAAATGGAGGTGGTGGAGCTGCTCATTTGGATATGCTAGCATTATGCTTACATGACTACACCAACAACTCAGAGACTTGGATTAATGATATGGACACGTCTTCAAATGCCAAGATGTCAATTCAGCCTTTAAACTTATTTGCATACATCTGGATTAAAGAGCTAGTCTAAATTTCATCATCATCATTACTATTCAAATATCAATAAACATCAGGGTTATTTATATCTTCACAGAAGGAATTAATACCGCAAAACATAAGAGCCCAACAAGTCTTCTTTGCCATTCAATCAGAGCTGATTTATTGTATTTTCCTTTTCAATCCTATTCTCCTGTCTTCTCCCTATAACCTTTGACGGCCTTACCAATCAAGAATCTATCAACTTCTGCATTGAATATGCCCAGTGACTTGGCTGCCACAGCTGTCTCTGGAAATGAATTCCACAAACTCACCACTCTCTGGCTGAAGAAATTCCTCCTCATTCCTGTTCTAAAGGAATGTCCTGCTATTGAGGCTGTGCTCTCCAATCCTAACTCTCCCACTATTGGAAGCACTCTGTACACATTCACTCTATCTAAACTTCTCAATATGTTATCCTTAATAGCTCCTGGCTTAAATGTGAAACCAGATACAAGCACATTAATTTACTACCTCAGAAATGGCTTGGCAAGCCACTTGCTTCAAGAGCACCAAAGAATTGATAATAAATACTGATTTCATCAGTGATATTTACATGCTATGTGACTGTAATTTATGGATCTATTTCTTTAAGCACAATGACTCTCCTTAGCTCTAATTATTGACTGACAACTTATGCATGCACATTGATTTCTTGCTTTCTCTGCAAAGCAGATATACATGTTTACTTCTCCTCTGAATATGTGCCTTTACTTATTTGGAATGTAGTTGTACAGACACAACAAGTTGGCAATGATGTCAAACTTGAATGTCAGTGAATATCACCAGAATTCGGAGGACAGAAGAGGGACAGCAAGAGGAAAGTGTGAACCAGTACAAAGAAGGTGGTCATGTTTGCTAGAAAAGGGTGCATAAATAACAGTGCAAAGTACACAGTGAGAGACACACAACTAGCAAAGCTGAAATAAAAATAACGTGACAATGGCCTTAATTGGGAAAGCTGATAAATTTGATAGTGCTATCGAGGACTGGGAATCGTATATCAAGAGGGTTGAACTGTATGGTAATGTCAATGATGTAGGTGAAGTACAGAAAGTCTCCACACTTTTTAGCTTAATGGGTTTTAGAATCTACAGTCTCTCTTACAACTTAATAACTCCTGAAAAGCCAGCAAGCAAGACATTCAACAAAGTTGCTGCAATTTTGTAAAATCACTTCAGTCCAAAACTACTAGTAATAGCTGTGAGATTATCTATAAATAGATAAACATTCGCTCCACTCAACCTTGGGAAGGATTCCAGATGCCTTCAAGCTCTAGTTGGAGAATTTTCTCCCATTTCTCTATAGGTAAATGTACCTGAAGTTCTCTTTCCCATTCATTCTTAATTTTATCAGATGTACCTAAATGTATTTTCATAATCAGATTATAAGTAATTGCTATTAAACTCTTCTGATAGGGGTTTAAACCTAAAAAAAAAATTTTTGTAATTTCAGTTTGATGTGATACAAGAAAAGTAGGTAACATAATATTCAAAAAGTTTCTAATCTGTAAATATCTGAAGAAAAGTGATCTAGGCCAATTATATTTATTAGACAACTGTTCAAAAGATATGAGACAGCTATCCAAGAATAAGTCATGAAAACAGGTTATTCCCTTCGTTCTCCATAAAAGAAAAGCTTGATCAATTCTGGAAGGTGGGAAGAAAAAGTTAGATATAATCAGACATGATAGGATAAATTTATTCAATCCAAAAAATTTATGAAATTGAAACCATATTCACATTGTATGTTTAGTTATTGGATTAGTCATTTGCTTATTCAGTTTATTAAGTACAAAGGGAAGCAAGGCCTCTAAGATAGATGCCAATGAAAACCCCTGTACAGACTCGCGCTTGAGGTTCACCCATCATGGACAATGAATTTCATCTAGATTTTGTGTCTAAAATGTTAAATATTTAGAAATGAAAATTGGCACCACCTGAAATAGATACAGAAATTTAGGTAGAATAATCATCTTAATAGTATTATTTCTATTTCTAGATAGATTTCTTAATCTATTTCTACCAATCAACAATAAGGACAATGGGGACCATTTAGTAAGCAGTTGTTTAGCATGATCAATTAAGGGCATAAAATTAACTTTAAATAGACATCTATGCTTCTTAGTAATTTTGACACCCAAATAAGTAAAGTAATCAGTAACCAGTCTGAATGGTGATTGTCTATAGATTGGAGCTTGTATATTTAATGGGAAAAGTTCACTCTTATTAAGATTCAATTTATAGCCAGAAAAAGTACTAAACTGAGCAAGTAGTAATATTGTTGAAAGGGGGTATTTCTCTGGGTTAGAGATAGATAATAACAGGTCATCTGCATATAGTGATAACTTACGTATCTCATTCCCACAAATAATGCCAAATATATTGGGTGAATCACAAAGAGTGATTGCAAAGGGCTCCAAGGCAATATTAAATAGTAAGGGACTTAAAGGACAGCACTGTCTAGTACCTCAAAAAAGCCTGGGAAAGGGGGATCTCTGATTATTATTAAGTACAGAAGCCAAAGGTGTATGATATATCAATTTAATCCAAGATATAAACTTTGGGCTAAAATTGAGCATATAAAATAAATATTTCCATTCAACTCCATTAAATGCCTTCTCGGCGTCAAGTGAAATAACATTCTGGAGTTTTAGATGAAGGAGTATAAACAATATTCATCAACCTCCTAACATTAAAGTACAAGTAACGATTTTTAATAAATCCTGTCTGTTCATCAGAGACAATTTGTGGCAATATGGTTTCCAATCTAATTGCCAATATTTTGGAAAAGATTTTGGAGTCCACATTCAACAAGGATATAGGTCTATATGATGCACATTCAGTGGGGTCTTTATCTTTTTTAGGAATTAAAGAAATAGATGGCTTCATAAAAGGAATGTGGTAATTTACCTATAGGTAAAGCATCCTTAAAGATTCTACATAACCAAAGAGAAAGTAGATTTGAAAAAGATTTGAAAAATTCTACTGTATACCCATCCAAACCAGGTGCTTTGCAGAATTCATCTAAGACATTGCTCCCTTTATTTCTTCTTCTGTGATGGGTGCATCTAATGCTAAACGTTCATTAAGTGGTAATTTTGGAATATTCAATTTCCTTAAAAATTCATGCATTATGGTAGAATCATCAGGAAATTCTGATTGGTATAAAGAGATATAGAATTCCTGAAAAGATTTATTAATTTCGTCATAGTCAACCGTCAAACTTCCATCCTGTTTATGAAATTCAATAATCTGACGTTTAGCTGAAGCAATTTTCAATTGGTTGGTCAATAATTTACCCGATTTATCACTATGTATATAAAAATGACACTTCATTTTAAGTAATTGATTTTCATTCGGGGATGCTAATAACAAACTGTTTTGCATCTGAAGTTCAACTCTCTTTCTATAAAGCACCATATTAGGAGCAACAGAATATTTTTTATCAATTTTTAAAATCTTATCAACCAATGTACGCATTTCATTATTAATTCATTTTTTTCAATTCAGCAGAATATAATTTGACCACGGATGTATATTTTAAAAGTATCCCATAATATCCCACTGAAAATTTCTTCCATAAAGCTAGTTGAAAAGAAAAATTCAATCTGTTCTTTAATCAAGTTAACAAAGTTTAAATCCTGAAGTATAGTAGAACTGAACCACCATTGCCTAGTGCTAAAAGTTACATCAATTAATTTGATTGATAGTTTCAAGGGCCCATGATCAGAAATGACAATTGCATTGTACTCACAGGCAGTAACAGATGGAACTAATCGAGAGTCAATAAAAAAGTAGTCAATTCTAGAATAATTATGAGATACATGAGAAAAGAATGAAAACTCTTTATCATTAGGATGTAAAAACCCCCAAATATCTAAAATTCCGGAGTCAATTTAAAAGGAATTAATAAGAAGAGCAGATTTGTTTGGAGGTACCTGATTGGATGCAGACCTGTCCATTGAAAGATTCAGACAACCATTATCAACATATATTCATTTAAATTAGGAAGAGATGCAAATAAATGTTTAAAGAATTCAGGATAGTCGACATTTGTTGCATAGATATTAACCATAACAACTTTTTGGTTATAAACTAGCAATTAATATAAATTTACCATTCAAGTCTGAGATTGTTTTATAGTGAACAAATGAAATCGATGAGCCTATAAGAATAGATACACCTTTCACGTTAGCCTGTGAATTAGAATGAAATTTCTGTTTCTTCCAAAACCAAAAGAAACACTGATTACCCTCCTTCCTCACATGAGTTTTCTAGGCAAAGATAATTTGAGCATTCAATCTATGAAAAACTTTAAAAATCTTCTTCCATTTAATCGGATGATTCAAACCATTCATATTCCATGAGACAAAGTTAGTAATATTATCCATTTTAGTTGAATAAACCATATGGCATGTAAAGGGTTAACCTTCCTGCATAGGAATCTCATGAATCAGGAAGAGGGAAAAAGCTTTAAAGGAGAATCAGAAGTTACAACAATTCAGATGTATTTGTAGTTTCAGTTCAGCCTAGTTGAAAAAAAAACTAAACCTAAAGATAGTCCCACCTCCCACCCACAAAGACCTGAAAACTGACCAACAGACAGCCAGAAGTTAACTAGTACCTCCTCTACTCCCATTCTGTTGATGGGAAGTCTCCAAAATTGAAAAAAAGAAGTAAAATACGACCCAGTCAAAACATTGAGAAAGGAATGCAATATTTGCAAAACACTTTGAGGAGCGAAATCTTAAAAAAGTGAAACAGAATACAATCTTATTAATATTTCTGGATAAAGAACATTCAGTCACCAGATCAGAAAAAACTTCAAACTCTGTTATTGTGAAAGCATGTTTATTTGAATTTGGGTCCGTTAAAGGCAAATTGAAAGTTTTGTTCCATATACAGTTTTATATTACATTAGTCTAAAGGGGTGGAAGTGTAATGCATAGATCTATTTCGTTTAGTGTATTTACTCCCTTTAGCACTAACTATTGATTGATTACTTACCCTTGAGCATTGATTTGTTGCTTTCTCTGCAAAATGAATACACACGCTTACTTTTCCTCCATGTGTGCCTTTATTTATTTGATACATATTTGTACAGATACAACAGTGACCATATGGAAGATCCACGATTCTAACATTTGCTACACACCAGAGAGAGGTTCAGCAATATCACATCTGTTTAGTGTAACATCGCTGTATTTCTCTCTTAGAACCTAGCTAACAGACTATTCTGAGACTCTTCACATACTCAGTCATTATCCTTTTTCATAATTATGACCTCTACCTTGAGACAGATCTTTGAAACTGTTGAGATACACTAAGGCTATCAAAAAACAAGAAGCCCTGTGCTGTATGAAAAGTGACAGAGAATACAGGGAGTTCTGCTAAACCTATATAAAACACCTGGGTCACAGTACCCAATAGTTAATACCACACTTTCAGGAAAATGTGAACGTTTTGGAGGAGTGTAAAGAGATTTATTAAAATGATGTTATAAATGAATAATTGCAGTTGAGGAGACACAGTATGAGAAGATGAAGCTTGCTTTAGACAACAGTAGATTGGGGAAATTTGATTGCATTGTTTAAAATCACCAAAGGCTTGGATAGACTAGGTCAGAGGTCAATAATGAGAAGGCACAGGATTTGTGTGCTTGGCAAACAAACTGAGAGAAACATGAGAGAAAATGCTTTATGCAAATATTTTCAATTTGTGCTGGATTTTTGGATATATTGAAAGCCTTCAGAAGGGAATTGATGACTGGTTGAAGGATAAGGAATTGCCAAGATATGTGGAAGAAGCCAGCAGTTGTATTAGATTCATCCTGGGAAGAGTTAGCACAGGCTGGATGGGCAGAATGGTTGCCATAGAAAGCTTTATTGTATAAGTCCTTCAGCCTCTCAACTTCACAATATCCTGATCACGTGGAATCTAAAGCTCTGTGAGAATAACAAGGATATGCTCAAGTATTATTTTCTTCTTGCATTGTAAGCAGAAAATAGGCAAATAATTAAGTGGTAGAATGGTGAGACAAATCAAAGGAACTCTGAACAGCAGTTTTAATCTTAATCTTACCACACTGATGTGGATTACTACGTGTGCCATGTGCAAATAGGTACAGGGTCAAGAAGATTAGAGAGTAAATGTGTGGCTCAAGGATTGGTGTGGGAGAAGTGGGTTTGAATTCATGGGAAACTGGCATCAATACTGGGGAAGGAGGGAGCTGTTCCATTGGGATGGGCTCCACCTGAACCATGATGGGGCCTGCATCCTGGTGAATCATAATGCTAGGGCTGCGGATAAGGCTTTAAACTACATAGCCGGGGGTTAGTTCAACAGACTGGAGAAGTATGGATAAAGTAAAAGAGAATACTGTGGATAAAGATAAAGTAAAATCAAAAGTTGAAAAAGAGTAAAGTAAGAGTGGAGTGCAGAAAAGTCAAGTACAAAAGAGACAAAGATTACTAGATTTTAAATGCACAATGAGCGAAAGGCCACTTCATCTGAATACTTGTAGTATTTGAAAAAAGGTTAGTGAACTTATTGTAGAAATCAGTACAAAGGGATATGATTTAGTGGTCAATACAGAAATTTGGTTGCAGAGTGGAGAGGATTGGGAATTAAATAAGATATCAGGAAATATGGAAGGATAGGCTGGAAGGGAAGGGAGGTGGAGTAGCATTCTTAATTAAGAATGAGATCAGGGCACTAGTGAGAGATGATATAAGATCTAAGGAGCAGAATGTTGAATCCATCCAGGTAGAGATGAGGAATAATAAGGGGAAAAAATCACTGGTGGGAGTTGTCTATCGGAAACCAAATAATAACGTTACAGTGGCACAGGCAAAAAAAACCCGAGAAATATCTGAGGGATGTAAGAATGGAACAGCAGTTATTGTGGGGGACCTTAACTTGGTAAAGCAAGTTGGTTGAGGCATTCTTGAAGAGGACCACAGAATGCATACCTGATAGCTTTCTTGAACAACATGTTACTGAACCTAGAAGACAGCATGATGTTTTGGATCTAGTCTTGTGCAATCAGGCAAGTAAAATTAGCCATCTTGTAGGTAGGGATCCTCTTGGAAAGTGATCACAGTATGGTTAAGTTTCTCATACAAGTGGAAGATGCAATAGTTTAATCTAAAACCAATGTATTATGCCTAAAGAAAGGAGTCTACAACAAGATGAGCAAGGAGTTAGATAGGGTACACTGGGAGCACAGGCTATATGGTGGACCAGTTGAAGAACATTTGAAGACTTTCAAAGAGGTTTTGCACAGTGCTGAACAAAAGTATATTCCAGTTAAAAGCAAGGCCAGTAAGGTTTGGGGGGGGGGTGGGGGGGGGGATGGTGAGCAGCCAGTCATGGATAACTGAAAAAAGAAGGCATCAAACTAAAAGCTTGTACATACAAAGTCGCCAAGAGTGGTGGGGAACTGGAAGATGGGGAAGGTATAAAGAGCATAAAGAAAGGAAGATAGATTATGAAAATAAACCAGCACAAAATATAAAAATGGATGGTAGAAGTTCTAAAGTGGAAAAGGGTGGCTGAGATAAACATAGGTCCCTTAGAAGACGAGAAGGGAGAATTGATATTGGTTAATGAGGAAATGGCCGAGGCTTTGAATGACTGTTTACTGTCAGTCTTCACAGAGAAGGACACATCCAACACACCAAAGAGAGATTATATGGATGTAGTGAGAGGTGAGGACCTCAATACAATAGCTATCACTTAAGAGGTAGAGCTGAGCAAACTTGTGGGTCCTAATGACAGACAATTCCCCTGGTACTGATGGAATGCTTCCCAGGGTACAGAAAGGAATGGCAGAAATTATAGTAGAGGCTTTGGTGATAATATACCAAAATTCTCTAGACCCTGAGCAGATCCTGGCAGATTGGAAGAAAGTGAATGTGATACCACTGTTCAAAAAAGGATGTAGGCAAAAGGCAGGTAACTATAGGCCAATCAGCTTAACATCTGTGTTGGGAAAATGCTTGAAGCTATCATTAAAGGAGAAATAACAAGGCATCTGGAATGAAATGGATCCATCAGGCAGATGCAGCATGTGTCAAAAGGTGGGTCCTGTTTGACAAACTTATTAGAGATCTTTGAGGATATAATGAGCACAGTGGATAGAGGGGTTGGAATATGCATATAGTCTAACCAATTAAATGGAAATGTTGTATTCCCTGGTGAAATAGCTCACCTGGGTAAGCAATCTACCTGCAATAGTTTAATTAAAATGAAGATATGAGAACATGGATTCATTTTGTTTTCTAAAAATTTGACAGATGTCTTTATATTTATGTCACAACCATGGATTCAGCAGCACAGCAGATACGGCAATTGCGCTCATGGATACGTATGTGTCAGCTAATTATTATTTCAATGTGATAGTATTTAACTCCATTCTTTCCATTGTAGTGCTTGTCAAGACTTGAACCGAGTGCAGCAACTCTTTGCTGCTTGCTTCCATTTGGCCCTGTCTGGGAACCATAGGACCATAGAACTCCAGCCTTTTGGCCCTTCTTGGCTGTGCTGAATCATTTTTCTGCCTGGTCCAACTGACCTGCACCTGGCCCATATCCCTCCATACACCTCTCATCCATGTACCTGTCTAAGTTTTTCTTAAATGTTAAAAGTGAACCCGCATTTACCACTTAATCTGGCAGCTCATTCTACACTCCCACCACTCACTGTGTGAAGAAGCCTCCCCCCTAATGTTCCCTTTAAACTTTTCCCCCTTTACCCTTAACCCATGACTTCTGGTATTTCTCTCCCCCAGCCTCAGTGGAAAAAGCCTGATTGCATTCACTCTATCTATACCCATCATAATTTTATACACCTCTGTCAAGTCTCCTCTCATTCTTCTACACTCCAGGGAATAAAGTCCTAACCTATTCAACCTTTCTCTGTAACTCAGTTTCTCAAGTCCCGGCAACATCCTTGTAAACCTTCTCTGCACTCTTTCAGCCTTATTAATATCCTTCCTGTAATTAGGTGACCAAAACTGCTCACAGTTGGACTGTCGAGCTAAATGACTCTGAAGGCCAGTAGTGTTTGTCTTATATTTAGTTATTCCTTTCAGCCGCAGTGTAGGCTTCGTTTTCCATTTGAGAATTTTGTTTAATGGCCCTGTTTGGCCTAGCATTTATTGTTTTCTTTTCCCCCTAACTCTGTTTGCGTTAAAGTCTGTGAACTATCAACCGGCTTCATTGTCTCTTGCTCTGTACTTGGACCATATCCAAATCCAGTGACAATTTATTATCTAAGTCAGACATATATTTAAAGATAAATATTTATGCTTTAGAACTACTTTAGTGGTTCAAAATGGTTCAATTTAATATGAGAGAATGTATATAGTATACAACCTGAAGCCCTTATTCTTCACAGACATCAAGAAACTCCAAAGAATGAATGATAGTAATATCAGAACTCCAAAGCACTCCCCCTTCCATGCACAAACAACAGCAGAAGCATTGACATTATGGTTACTCTCTTTATGCGATTAAACAGCTCACTTACTTCAAAATATATCACCAAAAATAACCATGATTGGATTTCAACATTATTGTCATTCACATTTCTTACCATGACATATCGGTCCTCTTCCAGAAACAGATTGAGACAAAGGAGACAAATCGCAAGGAAAGCTAACAGTGGAACAGTTGAACGCTTCCGGAAACATCTCATTTTCTCTGCACATTTCCAATAGAGTCTCATGATAAATCTGACTTCAAGTTTCCCTGGAAAGTTGGAAGAAAAAATGTTCATCAACAACAAAAGTAGACAAAAAAAGTGAACGACATAGGCTTGGATATACACATTGTACAAATACACACAACATGCTTATGCGCATACACACTCACACAGAATCATATGAATGTATAAATAAACACAGGCAGACATAGACACATACACATATACACCAATGCACACACTTGTCCCCTTTATTAACAAGTATATTGCATTATTTCTTTAAACATTGCTTAATTTTTAGTTTTCTGTGAGAGTAATTTTTCAGCATGTAACAGAACTCAAAACTTGGACTAATGCTGTGAGCAAAAACTCAAACTGTAACATTTCAGTAACTTGTTCAGCTCCTTCCACACACTGAAAACAGCACAATGTCACTTGACTTGCAGTCAACAATAAATCAGGCCATTTTTCCTATTATTGTATTTTTTTTCTGTTTGTGTAGAACTTGGATGAACTACAAAAACTTTAAACTATTTTGTAAGGTTCTCCCTACCTTCCTTGCTATTGAATCCTTGCATCTTTCTTCTCTTGATACCTCCCAAATACTCTGGAGTCTAAAACTAGAGTTTTACGTAGGAAGTAAGAAGTTTGAAAGGGTCCTGAGGAATTTTTTTTTCTCTCAGAGGATAGTTACAATCTGGAACACATTACTTGAGATGGGTTAGAGGCTTTTCATCATCATCACCATTATGTGCCGTGTCGTATGATGTAGGCGATCACAGTCAATGACCATGATTGTTCTTGACATATTTTTCAAAGAAGTGGTTTGCCATTGTCCTCTTTTGGGCAGTGGTTTTACAAGACAGATGAGCCAAGCCATTATCAATTCTCTTCTGAGATTGTCTGCCTGGTGTCAGTGGTCACATAACCAGGACTTGTGATATGCATCAGCTGCTCATGCAACCATCCACCTCCTGCTCCCGTGGCTTCTCGTGACCCTGATCAGGGGACTAAGCAGGTGCTAACCCTTGCCCAAGGGTACCCAGCAGGCTAGATGAGGGAAGGAGCGCCTTGCACCTCCTTTGGTGCAGATGTATCTGCACCATGCCACCCATAGAAACTTTTACATTCATAATATCATAAAGGTAGTAGGCCACAAACCAAGCACTGGGAAATGGGATTCGTATTTACCTAATTTTCCTCGGGACTAATAAAGTATGTCTGTCTGGTTGGCATGTAGAAGGGCCTGTTTTTGGGTATTAGGCTCTGAAACTATGGCCTCGGTCTACAGTACCCTGACAATGTGTTCACTGCTTTCTGTCTCTCTGACAATGAGTGAGACTTGTAATTATGTTTGACGTTGCTCAGAACCCGAGTCTCATTGACTGCAAGCATACACAGAAACTGCAGGAAAAGCTCTGCAACTGTAGAGAAAGGAAGAAGCCTCAACATTTCAAAGACAAAGTCTGATCATCATGGGAAAAAAGCCTCCGGCCAGAACTGTTATCTTTATTTCATCTCGATATACGGCCTGACTTGCTGAATACTTCCAACTAGCTCGGCTTTCAATTTGGATTTGGAGCTTCCGCTGCATTTTGATTTTGCATCTTCGACTGTGTCAGGTCACCAGAACTCCATTCAGTATCAATGGAGATACTACAGCTTCATTAATGTCTGACTAGAATCTAGTCACAGAAATAACACTGCGCATCCTGGTACCCGGTACCGAGGAAGGCATCAAAATACTCCTGCCCTCCCACAAATCAACCTCAGTTCAGGAATAAGAAACAGAATTCTGGAAAGTCTCAAGTTCTCCGTGGTGACAAAATACAGTCTAAATTCTGTATTTTATTATGTGGCTTTTGATATTACAATGGAGATGAAGTACTTCTGCAGCTGCCAGTTACAGTGCATTTTACCTGACAGTTTGATTTATCCCACTGAACATTTTTATCGGAATGGGTGCTTGTCTCACTGAAATAGCCGGAGACCAGGCAGAGTTTTGAGGCCAATTCAATACCAAATAAAAGGCAGGAATTTGATAGCTGTGTTCTTTACATTCTCCAGCTACTTACCTATTGATAAGTATTTGCTGACCATTTTAATCTGCTCCATTGGGAAAGGATCAAAGCCAGCAGAATGTTTACTTTATAACATCAGCTCCTGATAGTCTGGTGGGACTCAGCTGCAGTGTTAAAGAGGATGAAGAGGGTCAAAAACATAACAAGTCCTAAACAGTAAGAGTAATTTTTGTTCTCTCTCTGCTATTCATTTGGGGCTTAGTGGCGTGAGTTTTAGGTCTCTCTGTCACGATCACATCTTGGTCATGAGAACATTCTCCTCTCCATCACTCATCTGGTCTCTGTTAGAGGTAACAAAGACAAGGAAGGGGTTTAACTGCAGGAAAGTGGTGCAGTGGCAACCTTTGTGAATAGATGATCCTCGTGGTGGTGAGAATTTTATTTGTTTCTTTTTCTTTCATTGGATGAAAGCTCGTATGCATTACTCATTCTGAATTATTCTTAAACCAACTCAGTGCAGTGGTTCACTGCCATACCTGCACAGTTCCAGTGACCTGATCATAATCCCGACCTCTGATGCTGTCAGTAGTGAGTCTGTACATTCGTCCTGTGACCACATGATTTTACCCTGGTGCTTCAGTTCCTTCGTACATTCCAAATTTGCGCAGGTTGCTTTGTCTATCAGTCACCACCATTACACCTGCGTGTAGGTGAGAGTTATAGCAGGGTGGCATGGTAGTGAAGCAGTTAATGTAATAGTTACAGTGGCACCTGTAAGACAGGGGTTCAATTCCTGCTGCTGCCTGTAAGGAGTTTGAACATTCTCCCCATGACTGCGTCGGTTTCCCCAGATGCTCCAGTTTCCTCCCACAGTCCAAAGCCCAGCCCCAGCACATCTTTGACATAAGCGATGAATTTCACTCCGTTTCAACGTTTCAATATTCGTGTGACAAACAAAGCTAATTTTTAATCTTTAAGTTTAGAATCTGTGGGGGAGTGGATAGCAATGTGTGGAGGTAAAATAGGTCACAGTATATTTAGCATACAAGTGGATGCATTTCAGCCGATATGGGCTTGATGCGCTGAAAGGCCTGTGCCAATACTGCATCTCTCTTTACTCTATGAAAAAAAATTGCTAGGCAATTATAAAGTGCAATTAAAAGTGGATGCCATTGGCATGAGCCTGAAGTCATGCAGATCAACAGATTGTTTCCCTAAAAGATACTAGTTAACCCAATGTATTTTTACAACAAACCCAGTAGTTATTAAAGCCAGAATTCATGATATTTAATTCCAGATATATTTAATTAGCTTAGCAATTAATTAAGACTGTCCAAGATTTCAAATAATTTTTGATTCAGTATGTCTAGCCCTGGCTTGCAGCCCAGTAACATAGCCACTATGCTATCAGAACCCACAAAGCTTACATCAGGTTGCAAAAGATCTCATCTACCTTTGGATATTTTGGGGGAATAGAGTGGATTCAGTACAGAGGAGTAGAGTTGGTCCCTGGGACCAATGACTGCAAAGCATACCTTCGCTCATTTTGTGCTTTATGCCAGTCAGACTGTCTGACAGTTCTAAGGTGGTGGAAGGCATCAACAAAATTATTAATAAGGGAGATTTGGGTGCCATCAAAAGCCACGTAGAACCAGAGTTTCACATTGATTGCTTGTCAGTCTTATAGTTTTTACATTGATTCTATTCTATTTCTTTGTTCTACTGTGAATGTTTGCAAGGTACTGTGAATGGTGATATATATGTACTTTGATAATAAATTTATCTTGATCTTTGAGGAGGTGTTTTCAGATATTATGTTGAAGGGAATTGGATGAGGCTTGAGGACTCTAATGATAATAGGAAAAGGAGCACTAGATATTGATTTGGGGGATACGGGAAATGGTCATTAACAGAAACAAATACTCATCAAAAACAAAATTGAATCACTTACTTTCAGGTGTCCATGCTTATGCCGGAAATGTTTTATTTAATTCTTATCTGGGTGAGCTGAACACTTACAACATAAAGCATAATCCTTGTTCATTTGGGTAACAATCAGTTTCAAAATTATGCAATACATGCTTTTTTTCAAAGAAAAGTTTGTTTATTTAAATCTAAGAGATCTCTTGAGGGTTGATGCTTCCAGCACCAGTTATAGTTTTGTCCACAAGGTGGCAACTGTGATCGCATATAGATTCTAGAGAAGCCCAGCTCTCTAGCTTCAGAGAAAATCTTCAATACCGCATACACAATCACTCGCATGTCAATATTTGAATGTGAAAACTAGCAGTTCGATTTCAAACACTGTACTGAGTTAGCTGATCTCAACCAGGGTGGCTTTATGGCCTTATAAGCCTAGACGAGAAAGGAGAAAGAAAAACAAAATCAACCACGTTTTCTACTTATCACTTTGAGAAGCCCCAGCTGGAAATGTGATGTACAGATGTGTGGTTGTCAGGCGAAGATAGGATCAACCTTATACATAGAAAGAGCTTCAACACTTAAATCACCCACTGCCACTCACCTGGCCCTACAGTAAAATAATGACCTGTTCTCAGAGGGATAGCTGGATAATTAGACCCAAGGAACCACAGCTTTGACATAGACTTGGAAAGAAATAACTTTGAAAGGAAATTGAAAAATTGAGCATTGATTTTGCTTTAAATCTACAACCATATGTAACTTTCCAACTGTTATTTCAATTCATTCTTCTATGAATATCAGGACATATTAAGTGATTCCACCTCCACCACATAAACACAGAAGCCGAAGATGTGTAATTACCCATCATTCATCAGTCATAGTTTCCCAGGTAATAATTGCTTTGACAAAACAAATGAATTCTAATTTTCAAGTCTTTCCTTTGGAAATGCACATTCGCAGAATCTTGCTCATCACTCTGCGGGTTAGTTTCATAATAAGTCACCTGATTTTGATTAACTTAAACAAGGCAGTACTTGGTTTTACTTTGAGGATTGTTGTTATTTTAAAAAGGATTTAGTACTGACTGCCCAAAATATCAACCTGTTTCAGGGAAGCTGAATTACTGCACTGTGCAAATCTGAATGGCTAGCGAGTGTGGTAGCATAATGGGTAAGATACTGGGCTATCCCTTTGAATCACACCATGCATTTTAAGTACAAGTGATCAAATAATTTTTTTTGAGAAAAGAGCTAATCTCAACAAAAGTATTCATGTAGCATTTAGATTATTGTAAAAACCAACCTGGTGCACAAGTTCCTTCAGGAAAGGAGATATGCTTTTCTTACCTGGTCTGGCCTATACGTGACTCCAGACTCACCACTGAGCACAACACTTAGCTGCCTCATTGGTCAGGGAAAATTAGTGATGGACATTAAGCGCTGGCTTGGACCGTGACCTCCACATCCTGTGAGTGAAGAAATATAAAGAAACCTTCTCAGGATTCTAATTGGAATGAAGGAATCGTAGCTGATTAGACAGTGAGATCTTTTATCAGTTCCATGAGGCACTACAGAGAAAGACATTTAGCCATGGGATCACCTCCAGAAGAGATTGGATCTGATGATATTACAGCTCACACTATCAGCCCCTTATTTCCCAACCCCACCGTCCAGACTATACCGAGTGCCTATTTACCACTTTGCAGGCTCAAATATGAAGGCAGAGTTAGTTGCACAAAGGCTTTATCACTGATAGTGAGTGACGCCAGTGGATACCGATGTACTTGACAAAACATTGCTTGCTTCAGGTGATGTGGATTTAGGAGAGTGAGTTTATACCCTAGATCTAATTGTGCTCTTTCTTGTAAAAGTTGTCTATAATTTAGAACCATAAAAGCCATATGATATAGGAGAAGATTTAGGTCATTTGACCCATCAAGTTTAATTACGTTTAATTTAAGTTCTTCTTGTGAAATTTGCATATCTGATGCTATGTGCTGAAGCTTTTCATTGCACCTATGCAAGTTGTAAATAAATCAATTCTTCTTTCAACCTATGCTTCTTGATGCATATGCAAATAATGTGGCTTTGTGTTATGGAAAATTGCAATACTGACTGTGTTCTTGGAAAGCAATTTTCCTGTAACGTGCGAGTCATTTTACTTAGTAGTTTTGTGCACCCACTTGTGTTAAAGCCCTGGAAAATAAATCAGTCAATGCAAAGTACATTGGCAATGAAAGTGAAACGTTGGGTAGAGGGGAGTGCGTACAAGGGAATCCACCTTAGGCAGAGTTGCCTAGAAGGATAACAATGCTTTGCCTCTCCAGCAGCAGACATGAAAGCTAGTCGTCATTCTTCTCCTAAGGCGCTTTTTTTTCAAATTTAAAGCTCACTTCATACATTGGCCTCATATGCACAGAATTAAACAAAGCAAAAACATGCAATGCATGTTGTCTAATAAGAGTGACCATGTTCAGAGGGCTCCGTGTTTATCTACCTCATGTAAAGGATCCAGAACTGATTTGTTGAAGCCTGCCATCTGTACGATAAGCACCTGAAGATGGCAGCCACTTAGAAGTTTGATAAGATTCAAGTACTTATAATGCAAATACACCTCAATAGGATTTCCAAACTATTTCTAAATACTGTGATAACATTGAAAATAAGGACATTTACAGATTGATGCCTCTCATGGTCAGAATGGGGGAATGAATATTCTTTATATACATTTGATTAATATTTATTCACTAGATGGCATGTCACCAAAAACACTCACAAATTTCTAGAGATAGAGCGTGGAGAGCATTCTGGTATGGGGTGGAAATGTTACTACACAGGATCAAAGTGAGCTGCGGAGGGTTGTAAACTCTTTCAGCTCCATCATGAACACTAGCCTCCATGGTATCAGAACATCTCCAAGGAGCAGTGCATCAAAAAGGCGACACCCATCATTAAGGACCCCGATTATCCATGTCATGCCTTATTCTCATTGCTACCATCAGGGAGGAGATACAGAAGCCTGAAGGCACCCAGTCAGTGGTTCAGGAACAGCTCTGCCATCCGATTTCTGAATGGACATTGAACCTATGAACACTACTTCACTACGTTTTCATTTCTGTTTTTGTATTAATTACTTAATTTAACTATTTAATATCTATATACGTACCGCAATTCGCATTTTTTTCTACTATAATGCATCAGTGCTGTAGAGTCAACAAATTTTATACATATGTGGGTGATATTAAACCTGATTCAGAATCTGAATCTGATTCAAACTTTGATTCTTTGAAGCTTTGTATTATGCATCATGACAAAGAGAAGTGAATGCTGCAATCTAAACAAATCTCATGCAGTCAATTAACAAAGTGCTTCCTTTTACAATATGAAAACACTTTTAGATATATAAAAAAAATCACCATCGCAAGCACATCAAAAGTCATACCAGCTGCCTCCTAGTGAATGCGACACAGGGAATTGCTCTCGGAGTTCTGATAACAAACCCTGGCCTGGCTGTTAAACTGTTGTGCTTCAGTAAGGTTTATGGCATCACCTGGGCCATTCAATCAGATCACCTCTTAAAATATTTACAGTCCATGTACATCACAGCAATTAGCTGATAATTGTCACTTAACAATATGTTACTGATTACAGTGCAGTGATCAATCCTGGAGCAAGGATAACATAGTATGCAGAATTCAGTATTCATCAGAAATATCAGCTGAAAACAGAATGGCAAACAATCTGTAAGAAAATCATCCCCATATGCAGTTTTATATCAAACAAATCGCTTCCCAACCTTTGTCTCTGTTTCAGTCTGTGGCACTGACCTTCCAGTTGATTTCTCTTGCTGCCAGTCTCTTTCTTCCTCTTTCCTGCAATGCCAGTGTGTTCCTGTGATCTTTGTTTCCTGATCTCTCTCTCACTCTCTCTCTCACACACACACACACTCTCCTTCTCTCCCTCTTTCTCTCACTCCCTCTCTCTCTCCCCTCTCCCTGCCCCTACTCTCTCTCCTCCATCCTCCCTCTCTCCTCTGTCGCACTCCCCTCTCTTGCACTCCCCTTGTTTTGTCCAACACACTCTCTCTCTCGCACAGACACACACAGTCTTTTCTTTGACACCTACACTATGATTTGTTTCCTGCTGACTCTGTCTGTTGTCTCTTTAAAAGCTTATCTCTTTCTTGCATGCCATTTTCTTGCTTTAGACTGTTTACTTTTGATTTCTGATATACTTGAACCTTATAGCCAGCTGGCAACACATTCATGCCTAGAAATTGGACATCCTCTCTCTTGATGTAGTTGCACTAACATCCAATCACATTTACCACAATATTCACAAATCTGGATAATGAAACAACACTGTGGAGGTTTATACACAGAATCTTGTGCTGAAGTGGGGCCCACATGGAAGGCACAGAAGGCCGTGTTATTCAGTACTGTGGTGAGCAACAAGTCTTCAAAGACCTTTTCTTATGGAAGCTAATAATTAGCTGCATAAAGCTGTTGTGGAGGTGAGGAAAACATAAAGGAGCCAAGTGTATCCTGCGGATATTAGTAATTCCTCATGATCGCCTATTCTGATAAAGTCCTGTGCGACTGGTAGCCTCATGTTACTAACAGCTATGGGATAATCAAGGGGCCAAGAAGTGTAAAATTTCCATAAAAGGTAGTATGAGTCAGTGATACACTTCCATGAAACTTATCAAATGGTGAAAGGCCTTGATAGAGTGGATGTGGAGAGGATGTTTCTTCTGATGAAGACCAGAGGACACAGCCTCAGAATAGAGGGCATCCTTTTGGAATGGAGATGAGGAGGAATTTCTTTAGCGAGGGAGTGGTGTATCTGTGGAGTTCTTTGCCACAGGCAGCTGTGGAGGCCAAGTGTTTATGTATATTTAAGGCAGAGGTTGCTAAATTCTTGATTGGTCAGGGAATGAAGGGGTACAGGGAGAAGGCTGGAGACTGGGGCTGAGAGGGAAAACAGGATTTTTTGTTTTGTTATTCAGCACAGGTTATAAACCACCTTCAAAGGTTCCAGTTTATTTTGGCAATGGAGGAAAGAAATGGAGTTCTGGAAAATCTCTGTGACCCGCAATATGTCAGATCACCAGTGCGTAAGTTCACTTTGAAATTATTCCTAATTGAATCTAATCACCTGTATGAGCAATTTATAAATGAAAATCAGTTGCTACTGGATCCATTTTCATGGACGCTCTGTTGACATACCGTGGAAGAAAATTAAGAGAAAAATTAAACTTTGAATTATAGTTTGTTGTCACGCTGACTAGCTAAGTGTTGCTCAAAGGCTTGGGTCTTGAGCGTGACAGGATAAGGTGGAGACGTTGCCTTACTTGTGCAAGCTAACAATAGCTAGAAATAGATCATGCCAGTTATAAGGTATTGTTAACCTTTTTCCGAGATTGTCTAGCAAATAGGGGAATTGACTGTAGATGTGCATTCCTAATTTTGTGTATCGCGTGGGAACATTGGTAGACTTGCTGATACCTAACAAGTGTTTCTTAAAATCGCTGACCAAATATGTTCAGCTGTTGGCTTTTGCCCAAAATTTACTGTGCTGTATACATTTAAGATCTAACCTGACATTGGTGGAGACAAAAGACAATGGCTCCCCGTGATCACGTATCAAAGGGTTTTTATTTCTGTTCCCTAACAGAGTAAGTACTCTCACAGTAAATTGGAGATGAAATTCTTTTACAGTAAAATATGATTAATCAGGGTAAATGCTTCAACACAATCTAATTTTTGACCCTTATGTATTTAGAAGTTCTCTCTGATTATATGGGTGGCAGGGGAGAGATATGTGTAAGACACCCCTTCCTTTTACTATCCTGCAGGTAGGCCTTGGGCAAGGAGTAGAACATCCTCCACCCCCCGATCAGGGTCACATGAAGCCATGGGAGCAGGTGGTGGACGGTCGTACGAGCAGCTGGTGCATATCACGTCCTGGTTTTGTGACCACTGACGGCAGGCAGACAATCTCTGAAGAGTATTGGCAATGTATGGGGGCACCTGCCCTGAGGAAGGCGATGGCAAACCACTTCTGTGGCAAAATTTTCCAAGAACAATCGTGGTCATGGAAAGCTGGAGGAACTCAGCAGGCCGGGCAGCATCAATGGAAAAAAAGTACAGTCGGTGTTTCGGGCCGAAACCCTTTGGCAGGATTGGAGAAAAAAGCTGAAGAGTAGACTTGAAAGGTGGGGGGAGGGGAGGAAAACACCAGGTGATAAGAGGATCTTGGAAGGGGTAGGATGAAGCAAAGGGCTAGGAAATTGATTGGTGAAAGTGGCAGAAGGCCATGGAAGAAAGAAAAAAGGGTGGGGTGTAATGAGAGGGCAAAGAGATAGCATGAGAGAGGGACAGGGTGATGGGAAATGGTGAAACGGGGGGGAGGGCACTGGAGGCATTACTGGAAGTTTGCGAAATCGATGTTCACCATTTCCCATCCCAATGTCCCTCTCTCATGTTAACGTCGATCACTTTTGCGACTTTATTTAATTAGAAATCTGTTTGAGTGAAAGCACCTTGCATGCTGGGTGTTTGATGGGTCTTCTTTTTGTTCTAATGGGTTCTACTGGGTTTCTTTGTTTTGTGGCTGCCTGTAAGGAGACGGATCTCAATGTTGTATAAAGTACACATACCTTGATAATAAATGATCTTTGAACTTTAAGTGATTTATGTTCAGCTGTGTGCAAATTTTATATGAAAATTCAAATTTTTATAATGAACCTAAGTAGATGGCACTTGAACCTGTTGGTTAGGATGTTAGGATTTATAAAGTAATACCTGTAGTCCAATTGTACATGCCTGTGTAAAGTGAGTTATGCCACTGGTGCTTAGGGCAGCAATGAGGGTCCACCATTTCTGTCTGTCCATACTGCCGCACAGAGATATAGAAAGATTCTTCAATGCTGCTTCCATAACAATATTTTGACCAACTAGAGTTGTTAGCCCTGATTTGAACCTGGAGGCCTATTAGAGCATTCTTAGTCTGTCCTCTACCCTTTGACCTGTTTGGTACGGGTGACCCTACCAAGGGCCAAAGCACAAGGCCCTGTCTCCAGCCAGCGTAGCCCTCTGGGTCACTGAGGCACAGGAGTCTCCAAACCCTACGACAAGGCTGCGGTCCTCTTGGAGGTGTGGAAAGTAAGCAACGGCATAACAGGGCTGGGTGATACTGTTGTTAAGGACATGTGCCAATTCATAACAGATAGCGACACAACAGAAGGGAGCATTTTCCAGCTGTCAATAGGTGTCACATGCCTGAGGTATCACTTACAGCAAAGATACTGCTGAAATAAATGACCTCGGAAATAAATCCAATACCTCATGTTAGCCTCAAATTCTGGAACTGGATTGGTTTATAACAGAGTGCATACTGATAAATCACGGCTTGTTAAAAATGAAAGGAAAAATGTTAGGTGCAATATTGAAATGGAGGTAGGGCAAGCACTCTACTCAGTTCCAACTCCCTCACTTGCTTTTCAGAAACAGTAAACTGAAGTGATCCCTGTGACTCTGAATGACTTCCGTCAGGGTTGGTCAGCTCATCAGTGAAGCCTCACAATCTCTGGATGGATTTCAAGGCCTCAAGGCCTGTTTGATTACTGGTCCTGGAATTGAATCTCTTGTCAGAGCTAGGGCTGATGTTGAAAGGGAGATAACTAAAGAAATTTAGTTCCTGGGAAAATGGTGTTGATAGTTATAAACTGGTGAGAAACCAGAAAGGAAAGGTTATGAGAGCTGTTATTTTTTCGCAAAACTCTACAGCACTGTAAGGACACCACCATGTCAATTAGGGAACTGGTTGTTGATCAGTTTTTCACCTGAACTGAGGAAGCATGATTCAGGGTCAGGTAGAAAGGTTGCACAAACTGTATGTCTGGCCTGATTGAAGTATTCAATACCATACCTGCAAGCAGTAGATTTAACAGAATCAAGCAGGACTCTACTGCAAGACATCCCCAAGAGGTTTTCTGTTGATGCAAGTGTGTTAGACAAAGGATCTATGCTTTTGAAGAATTTTAGATTTTTATTCTGTTTGTGAGGAAAGGCACCACTTTGTTTTGCTTTATACAAACCAAGTTGTTATCGTTGCTTTTCTAAGCCTCTGCTTCTGCATTTATGGGCTTCTTTAGCATCCACTGCTTTTCTTTAGCAATTGCCAGTTTTATTGTTATACTAATCAAAGGTCAAAGTTCAAAGTTAAGTTGATTATCAGAGTACATATATGTCACCATATGCCAACTCTGAGAGTCTTCTTCCTGCGGGCATACTCAGCAAATCAACAGAATAGTATCTATTAACAGAAGCGATAAAAGAACAAGCAGAGCACAGAAGACAGCAAACTGTGCAAATGCAAATGTAAATAAATAGCAATAAATAATGAGAGCATGAAATAACAAGATAAAGGGTCCTAAAAGTGAGATAATTGATTATGGGAACTTTACAATAGATGAGTGTAGTAGTCCTGATGAAGGGTTTTGGCCCGAAACATCATCACTGCCTCCTTCCATAGATGCTGTCTGGCCTGCTGAGTTCTGCCAGCATTTTGTGCTTTTATGAGTGTACTTATTTATTTTTTGTTTAAGAGCCTGATGTTTGAGGGGTAGTAACAGTTCTTGAACCAGGAGTGTGAGTCCTGAGACTCCTGTAACTTCTACCTGATGGCAGCATTAAATAAAAGAACAAGGATGTGTATTTCCTGAGAGAGGCCACCATGGTAGAGACGTAGACTGGAAACATGTAAAGAAACACAGAACTCAGGACAGCTGGTCCCAGGAATCCTTTCCCAATTGTGAACTCATCTATCCCGGGATCAGCAGCACCACATGTCAGTAACACTGCCAGTATAATCAAAGTTCCTAGCCAACACTCTCTCTTCTCCCTCTTCCCCCTCTTCCATTGTGCAGAATATCTAAATTCCTGAATGCATGTACCACAAGTCGTTAGGACAGCTTCTATACTGCTGTTATTAGACCTTTGAATGGACCTCTTGCATGGTAAAATGGACTCTTGACCTTATAATTTACCTTATTATAATCTTGCACTGTGTAATAGTGTGATCACTTGTGTTGAATATGATGTTCTCCTAAAGGGTGGTTCCCTAATGGAGACTGCCTGTGCTTGACTGTGTTTAAGGTGGGTCGCCTTATGCACAGATAGCTACCAAATGTAATCAGCTACCAGATTGTAATCAGTGTTCAGTAGCAGGGAATTCAAGGCAAATGGGGTGAACCTTCCCTGCTGCAGACTTCCTCCACCTTCATTGCCGCTGTGTGTGTCATTATCTTCTGCCAGCTCCACTGTTGAGATCTTGGTTGGATCGCCTTTTCTCTGGAACCTCTCACTTAACCTAAGCACCCATGGGTGAAACCACCAGGAGCTAAGTGCCTGATGGCTAAACTCCAGACAGCATCAATCTCTGGATCTCAGGAACTCAGAAGCCTCTCACCACAACAAGGTGATAGCCCTTGGGGAGGTCTTGCACTGAAATGTTTATCTGCACTGCACATTCTCTGTGGCTTTTACACTTCATTTTGAATTGCTGTAGTTTTAGCTTGTCTGACCTCAATGCACTGTGCAATGATTTGATCTGTATGAATGACAGTATGCAACACAAGTTTTTCACTTTGTCTTGACATGTGACTATAAAAACCAATTCCATCACCAATATTTCTGGCTCCGCCAGTGATTCACCATCTGTTGTGAAGGATTGGTGCCCACATCTGGATCAGGCACATTGTTCCCTTAGAAGTGAAGCTCATTGCAAAGGGAGTTTGCATGCTGATTTCATTACAAGTTATCTTGGCGACATCAAGCACATCAGGCAGAATGCAATGCATACATGTATGAGTGAAATGCAGGTTTCTGACTTGGTAAGGGACATGGTCATCTGTAGGAGGCTGGAGTTAGTTGAACAAAACAGACAGATTTCATTTGGTGCAGGGATCCTACAAATGCAAAGTGTCACTCCAGACATCCATGTGGGATTCACAGAGTTTTCTATTAATCCCATAGTCTTTATGAGGAGACAGCTGCTGCACTCAGTTAATGATCAGGAGAGCCAGATGTTCGAAATATAGAAATATAGAAAACCTACAGCACACTACAGGCCCTTTGGCCCACAATGCTGTGTTGAACATGTACTAACTTTAGAAATTAACTGGAGTTTCCCAGAGCCCTCTATTTGTCTAAGGTCCATGTACCTATCCAGGTACCCTATGAGAACTTATCGTATCCGCCTCCACCACCATCGCCGGCAGCCCATTCCACACATTCACCACTCTCTGTGTAAAAAAGTTACATCTGACATCTCCTCTGTACTTACTTTCAAGCACCTTAAAACTGTGCCCTGCCATGTTAGCCACTTGAGCCCTGAGAAAAAGCCTCTGACTATCCACACAATCAATACCTCTCATCATCTTATACCTCTATCAAGTCAGCTCTCATCCTCAGATGCTCCAAGGAGAAAAGGCCAAGTTCACTCAACCTATTCTCATAAGGCATGCTCCCCAATCCAGGTAACATCCTTGTAAATCTCCTCTGCAGCCTTTCTATAGTTTCCACATCCTTCCTGTAGTGAAGCGACCAGAACTGAGCACAGTACTCCAAGTGGGGTCTGACCAGGGTCCTATAAAGCTGTAACATTATCTCTCGACTCTTAAAGTCAATCCCGTGGTTGATGAAGGGCAATGCACCATATCCCTTCTTAAATACAGAGCCAACCTACACAGCAATTTTGAGTGTCCTATGGACCCAGACCCAAAGATCCTGCTGATCCTCCACTCCGCCAGGAATCTTATCATTAATACTATATTCTGCCATCATTTTGGGCCTACCAAAACAAACTACCTCACTCTTAACTGGGTTGAACTCCATCTGCCACTTCTCAGCACAGTTTTGCATCCTATCGATGTCCTCCTGTAACCTCTGACAGCTCTCCACACTATCCCCAACATCCCCAACCTTGGCGTCATCGGCAAATTTACTAATGCATCCCTCCACTTCCTCATCCAGGTCATTTGTAAAAATCACAAAGAGAAGGAGTCCCAGAATAAATCCCTAAAGCAGACCACTGGTGACTGACCTCCATGCAGAACATGATCTGTCTACAACCACTTTTTGCCTTCTGTGGGCAAACTAGTTCTGGATCCACAAAGCAAGGTCCCCTTGGATCTCATGCCTCCTTACTTTCTCAATAAGCCTTGTATGGGGTACCTTATCAAAAGCTTTGCCGAAATCCATATACACTACCCCTACTGCTCTACCTTCATCAACATGTCTAGTCACGTCCTCAAAAAATTCAATCAGGCTCGTAAGGCATAACCTGCCTTTGACAAAGCCATGCTGACTATTCCTAATTATATTATGCCTCTCCAAATGTTCATGATCCTGCCTCTCAATCTTCTCCATCAACTTACCAACCACTGAAGTAAGACTCACAGGTCGATCATTTTTTGGGCTATCTCTACTTCCTTTCTTGAATAAGGGAACAACATCTGCAAACTTCCAGTCCTCTAGAACTTCTCCCATCCCTATTGATGATGCAAAGATTATTTCCAGAGGCTCAGCAATCTCCTCCCTTGCCTCCCATAGTAGCCTGTGGTACATCTTATCTGGTCCAAGTGACTTATCCAACTTGATGCCTTCCAAAAGCTGCAGCACATCCTCTTTCTTAATGTCTAAATGCTCAAGCATTTCAGTCTATTGTGTGTCATCCCTACAATATCCAAGGTCCGTAGTGAATACTAAAGCGAAGTATTCATTAAGTACTTCTGCTATCACCTCCGGTTTCATACAAACTTTTCCACTGTCACACTTGATTAGTTCTATCCTCTCATGTCTTACCCTCTTGCTCTTCACATACTTGTGGAATGACTTGGGGGTTTCCTTAATCCTGCTCGCCAAGGCATCAAGTTGGGTAAATCGCCAGGACTGGAGGAAATGTACCCTAGCCTATTATGTTGCAGCTATATTGGACCCTGGTCAGACACCACTTGGAGTACTGTGCTCAGTTCTGTTCACCTCACTACAGGAAGAATGTGGAAACTATAGAAAGGATGCAGAGGAGTTTTACAAAGATGTTGCCTGGATTGGGAGCATGCCTTATGAGAATAGGTTGAGTGAACTCAGCCTTTTCTCCTTGGAGCGATGGAGGATGAGAGGTGACCTGATAGAGGTGTATAATGGGAGGCATTGATAGTGTGGATAGTCAGAGGCTTTTTCCCAGGGCTGAAATGGTTGCCACAAGAGGACACAGGTTTAAAGTGCTGGGGAGTAGGTACAGAGGAGCTGTCAGGGTAAGTTTTTTACATACAGAGTGATGAATACATGGAATGGGCTGCAGGCAATGGTGGGGGAGGCGGATACAATAGGGTTTTTTAAGAGACTTTGGATAGGTACATGGAGCTTAGAAAAATCGAGGGCTATGGGTAAGCCTAGGTAATTTCTAAGGAAGGGACATGTTCATCACAGCTTTGTGGGCCGAAGGGCCTGTATTGTGCTGTAGGTTTTCTATGTTTCTAAAGCCTTTTCATGGGCCTTTCTGACTCTCCTAATTTCATTCTTAAGGTCCTTCCTGCTAGCCTTATAATCTTCCAGATCTCTATAATTACCTAGTTCTTTGAGCCTTTTGTAAGCTTTTCTTTTCTTTTTGACTAGGTTTTCACCAACATTTGTGCTCCATGGTTCTTGTACCCTACCATCCTTTCCCTGTCTCAATGGAACGTACCTGTGCAGAATACCACACAAATATCCCCTGAACATTTGCCACATTTCTGCTGTACATTTCCTGAGAAAATCTCTTCTGAATTAATGCTTCCAAGTTCCTGCCTGATAGGTTCATATTTCCCCTTACTCCAATTAAACACTTTCCTAACTTGTCTGTTCCTATCCTTCTGCAATGTTATGGTAAAGGAGATAGAATTGTGATCACTATTTCCAAAATGCTCTCCCACTGAGAGACCTGACACCTGACTAGGTTCATTTCCCAATACCAGATCAAGTACAGTCTCTCCTCTTGTAGGCTTATCTACATACTGTGTCA
The DNA here is from genome assembly GCF_030144855.1 of Hypanus sabinus. Lineage (NCBI taxonomy): Eukaryota > Metazoa > Chordata > Chondrichthyes > Myliobatiformes > Dasyatidae > Hypanus > Hypanus sabinus. The sequence goes on from NC_082713.1 coordinate 163,483,339, forward strand.
GGAAACTTCCCTGAACACACCTAATAAACTCCACCCCATCTAAACCCCATGCTCTAGGGAGATGCCAATCAATCTTTGGGAAATTAAAATCTCCCACCACAACAACCCTGTTATTATTACACCTTTCCAGAATCTGTCTCCCTATCTGCTCCTCAATGTCCCTGTTACTATTGGGTTGTCTATTAAAAACACCCAACAGAGTAATTGACCCCCTTCTGTTTCTAACTCTATCCACAGAGATTCAGTAGACAATCCCTCCATGACTTCCTCCTTTTCTGCTGTGGTGACATTATCAACAGTGCCACACCCCCACCTCTTTTGCCCCCCTCCCAGTCCTTTCTGAAACATCTAAAGCCTGGCACTCTAAGTAGCCATTCCTGCCTCTGAGCCATCTAAGTCTCTGAAATGGCTACAATGTCATTGCTCCATGTACTGATCCACGCTCTAAGCTCATCCGCTTTGTTCATGATGCTTCTTGCATTAAAATAGACACATCTCAAATCATCGGTCTGAACGTATTCCTTCTCTATCACCTGTCTATCTTTCCTCTCACACTGTCTCCAAGCTATCTCTATTTAGGAACATAGAAACATAGAAAACCTACAGCACAATACAGTTCCTTCGGCCCACAAAGTTGTGCCGAACATTTGCCTACCATGGAAATTATTTGTGAGCCATCTGCCTCTTCCTCCATCTCTTCAGTTCAATTCCCATGCCCCAGCAATTCTAGTTTAAACTGTCCCCAATAGCCTTAGCAGACCTCCCTGCCAGGATATTGGTCCGCCTCAGATTCAAGTGCAACCCATTGTTTTTGTACAGGTTATTCTGTCCCAAAAGAGGTCCCAATGATCCAGAAATCTGAATCCCTGCCCCCTGCTCCAATCCCTCAGCCGTGCATTTATCCTCCACCTCAATCTATTTCTAGACTCACTGTCACGTGGCACAGGCAGTAATCCCAAAATTACTACCTTTGAGGTCTTGGTTCTCAATTTCCTTCCTAACTCCCTGTAGTCTGCTTTCAGGCACCACTGAATATCAAGAAAACATCTGTCTATATCATAAGAAAGATTGAAACTCATTGAATAAAGGGCAATTACAGCAACTGGGCAAGCCCTTAACGATTGAAGAATACTTCTGCGTGAATGCTTCAGATTGCTATTTCTCAGTTGTCATTTCCTTTTTCATGAAACATGCAGTGGTTATTGTAGGTCAACAGATGCATTAGCGCAGATAACCAATGGATTTTAACATTACTTCAAAGTGCAGTTGCCCCAACCTACTTTTGACCTTTGCTTAATTCATCTTCCTCGGACTTCGAGAGACTACTACTAATGGTCACAGCAAGAGCTGTGTGCGAAGATGAAGAGCAAATTAGCTCCATTTCATTCCCAACAAACATGTTGTTTCAGTTGGTTCCGTCATCCATACAGCCAGCATCTGTGCATATGTTAGAAGATGGGCATAATTATAAAATGGACTTGATTTTTGGAAGACACTCTGGAGAAGGAACTCAAATTCTCCATTCTCAAAGCAATTGAACTAAAAAAAAGGTGCGGAGAGTTGTCCAAACTGAAATACAGTTACGAGGATCAGACTGGCTACATTAGGACAACTTACTTTAAAAGCTCAAAGTTCAAAGTAAATTTTAATATCAAAGTACATATGTGTCATATATAAAGCCCTGAGATTCATTTTCCTGTGGGCATACTCAGCAAATCTATAGAATAGTAACTGTAACAGGATCAATGAAAGATCAACCAGAGTGCAGAAGACAACAAACTGTGTAAATGCAAATATAAATAAATAGCAATTAATAATGAGAACATGTGGTAATGAGATAAAGAGTCTTTCAAGTGAGATCGTTAGCTGTGGGAACATCTCAATGAATGGGCAAGTGAGTGTATTCTTTTATTCAAGAGCCTGATGGATGTAGAGTAATAACTGTCTTGAACCTGTTGGCACAAATCCTGAGCTCTTCTACCTTCTCCCTGATGGCAGCAGTGAGAAGAATGCATGTCCTGGGAGGTAAGGATCTCTGATGATGGATGCTGCTTTCCTACAATAGTGTTTCATGTAGAAGGGGAAAATATTAGAATTAGGAACAGAACATGCAAAATAAAATGATAAATAAATGAATCCGGATCTTAATTACTTTTTTGCCACTTCCCTGATTTGTCCTGTTATTAGTGAGCTCTGGCCATTTGAGAATTCCCACTTTGCCAGAATTGATTCCAGTTAAGTATCTTATGCTTTATCTCAGGGTTCAGCATCTTTCTGTGTGTAGGTGGGAAACATACTGAAAAAAGAAGGGAAATGGAATGTTTGCCTTCATTGCTGGAGGGATTGAATTTAAGAGCAGGGAGGTCATGCTGCAACTATACAGGGTACTGGTGAGGCCACACCTGGAGTACTGTGTGCAGTTCTGGTCTCCATACTTGAGGAAAGATATACTAGCTTTGGAGGCAGTGGAGAGGAGGTTCACCGGGTTGAATCCAGAAATGAGGGGATTAGTCTATGAGGAGAGATTGAGTCACCTGGGACTGTACTCGCTGGGAATCAGGAGAATGAGAGGAGATCTTATAGAAGCATACAAAATTATGAAAGGGATAGATAAGATAGAAGCAGGAAAGTTATTTCCACGGGTAGGTGAGACTAGAACTAGGGGACGCAGCATCAATATTCAGAGGAGTAGACTTAGGATGAAGATGAAGAGGAACTGTTTTTCCCAGAGAGTGGTGAATCAAAGGAATTCTCTATCCAATGAAGCAGAGGAGGCTACATCAATAAATATGTTTAAGACAAGGTTAGATAGATTTTTGCATAGTAGCAGAATTAAGAGTTATGAGGAAAAGGTAGGTAATAGAGATGAGTCCATGGCTAGATCAGGCATGATCTGATTGAATGTTGGAGCAGGCTTAATGACCCAGATGGCCTACTCCGGCTCCTATTTCTTATGTTCTTATGTACTGACTTCCCTCATCACTGCTATAGATATAGTTTCATCAATGGTTAAGCACTGCTAGGCTTTCAAACAGAAATTAATCTATGCTTCACAGCAAAGTTTGGAAAAAAAAAGCTACAGATATTGGCTTAACAAAACACAGCTGTAGATCCAACAGGAAGACCAGACAAAGACAGTTGGTAGAAACTCAGGTGGTGACGAGAGGGCATACAGGAGTGAGATATGCCCAACTAGTGGAATGGTGTCGCAGCAACAACCTGGCACTCAACATCAGTAAAACAAAAGAGCTGATCGTGGACTTATAGAAGAGTAAGATGAAGAAACACATACCAATCCTCATAGAAGGATCAGAAGTGGAGAGAGTGAGCAGTTTCAAGTTCCTGGGTGTCAAGATCTCTGAGGATGTAACCTGATCCCAACATATTGATGCAGTTATAAAGAAGGCAAGACAGCAGCTATATTTCATTAGGAGCTTGAAGATATTTGGTATGTCAACAAATGCACTCAAAAACTTCTATAGATGTACCATGGAGAGCTTCTGACAGGCTGCATCACTGTCGGGTATGGAGGGGTGGCTACTGCACAGGACTGGAAGAATCTTCAGAGGGTTGTAAATCTAGTCAGCTGCATCTTGGGTACTAGACTACAAAGTACCCAGGACATCTTCAAGGAGCAGTGTCTCAGAAAGGCAGGGTCCATTATTAAGGACCTCCAGCACCCAGGGCATGCCCTTTGCTCACTGTTACCATCAGGTAGGAGGTACAGAAGCCTGAAGGCACACACTCAGAGATTCAGGAACAGCTTCTTCCCCTCTGCCATCCCATTCCTATATGGACTTTGAACCCTCGGACATTACCTCATTTTTAAAATATAAATTCTGTTTTGGCGTGATTTACATTTTATTTATTTATTTATATTTTGTTTATTTTTCTTTTCTATTATGTATTGCATTAAACTGCTGCTGCAAAGTTAGCAACTTTCACGACACATGCCAGTGCTAATAAAACTGATTCTGATTCTGACAAACAATGGATTGTACCAAGATCACCGAGAGCCTATAAGTTCTATTTGACATGATGAAGTGAAATGTTATTGGTGAATTGAATGTATTGACAGACTGAACAATGTGCTGCAGTCCAAAATATATCATTTTTCAATTTTTCTTTTATTAGAAAAATAATTTTTGAGAGAAGATGTCAACTGAAGATTAAATCAATTGACTAGAGAGAAAACATTGTGCAATGGAGCTGGATTCAGTCAGTTGCTCATGCTGATAAAGGCAACAGAAATTAACCTGTGTTTCTTATGGTTGACAACCTCACATTTATTCCAATTGGTACAGATGCAGAATTAACCTGTGGCACGGTAGCGTAATGGTTAGGTAGGTAATGCTTTGCAGTACAGGCAACCTGGGTTCAGTTCCTATGACTGCCTGCAAAGTGTTTGTACTTCTCCCTTCACCATGTGTGTTTCCTCCTGGTGCTTCCGTTTCTGTGATTAGGCTAGGATTAAATCCTAGGGATTTAATTTAAGGGATCGCTAGGGGCGTGGCTCAAAAGGGCAGAAGGGCCTATTCCACGCTGTATCTCAATAAATAAATAAACAAATAAACCGAACCGAAATGAAACAAGGATTTATGCTTAACTGGGTGCATGATAGATCAATCAATGTAGTGAGAGTTTTGGAGCTGGTTTATAATTTATGAGTTTATGATTAGCGGTGCCACGGTAGCACAGTGGTTAGCGCAATGCTATTACAGCTCAGAGCATCAGAGTTTGGAGTTAATTTCTGGAGCCCGTCTTTAAGGAGCATGTACGTTCTCCCCGTGAGTGTGTGGGTTTCCTCTGGGTGCTCTGTCTAAAGATGTACCGGTTAGATGGTTAATTAGGCATTGTAAATTGACCTGTGATAAGGCTAGTGTTAAGTAGTTGGGTTGCTGGGTTGCATGTCTCATTGGGCTGGAAGGGTCTGCTCCATGCTGTATCTCTAAATGATAAATAAGTAAATGGAAAAGCTGAGTTTTAAATAAAAGCCTAAAATGCTGGGAACATGCAGCATCTGTGGAAGGAGAAACAGTTGAATTTCAGGTTCAGCACTCTTTGTCAGAACTAAGTTTTAAGTTACCAGTACATCATATAATGAAGAGAAGACTAACTGACACAATGCTTTAAACTTGTGATAGAGAGCTCAAGATGTTGATTAATTCTTGCATTACAAAGTACATTTGGACCTCACCACCAAATACCCTAACACTTCTAAACGATGGAAATAGATTGCTTAGAAACTCATCCCTGGTTGATACAATCAAGTGTATCATTATGATAGACAAAGGATCCAATTTTTGAAGTTACAAGCTAGAGACAAACTCCTGGGCATTTATCTATATCTACACTATCAAATGCCACTTGGAGCTTGTTTCTCTCTCCGTAGATTCCTACTGCCCTACTGAGTATTTCAAACATGATTTATTTTCTTTTCAGGATTCTATCATCTAAACAGGTGATAGAATTTACATTAATTTTACTCCTAGCCTTCATGTCCATATACTCATAATAAGCAGAAGTGTTTCTGATATATGAGATTAATGGCATAGGAAGTGCCACTGGACATTTGGAGGCAATTGTGATAATAACCTTAAAACTAATTAGTCAATTGAGAAACTCATTTGAATTTCAAAGCAATAACATTCAATTTCCACTGAAATCTTAATAAATGAATCTGGAGGTATGAGCACAGAACTCTTGGGGATAATCCTGGATAAAGATTCATCCACTTACAAAATCAGGAGGAATCCCTTTGCTTAGGGAATGATGAATTTGTGGAATTCACTTTTCCATGTTAAAGACTGAGGCTGATATTCGGAATATTGGGTCATCATGGATTATAGAGAATAGACAAGAAAACAAGGTTAATATTCAAAGTTCAAAAAGATCAAAGCTTGTTTTATTATTAAAGTACATATTTGTCACCATATACAATTCTGTGATTCATTTTCTTGTGGGCATTAGCAATAAATCTATAGAATAACAAACATCACAGAATCAATGAAAGACTGCCCAACTAGGGCATCTAGCCAGGGTGAAGACAACCAACTATGCAAATACAAAAAGAAGAAATCATAACAATAAATAAATAATCAATAAATATTGAACGCATCAGTCCTTGAAAGTGAGTCCATTGATTGTGGGAACATTTCGAAGATGGAGCAAGTGAAGTTCAGTAAGTTAACCCTTTGGATCAAGAGTCTGATGTTTGAGGGGTAGTAACTGTTCCGGAACCTAGTAGTGTGAGTCCCGAGGCTCCTTTACGTGCATCTTGATGGCAGCATTGATTAAGTCACTGCTGACTACATGCTGGAGCAGATTTGATGGACCATATATTCTTACCTTCTTCTACATCTAACATTCTTATTTGTCCTTTTTCCTTTGAAACCTCTTTGTTGTTAACAACCATGGTGGATCCATCTGTTCTTATTTCTATTTCCACATGTTTCCGTTAATGCCCAAAGAAATATGTCTGCCCCATGATTTGGATTTATTTATAACCAGCTGGGGCTCAGAAGCAATGAAAACACAAAGACATCAGGTCTAAAAATCCGAATCAGAATCAGGTTTAATATCACTGACATATGTTGTGAAATGTGTTGTTTTGCATACAGCAGAACAGAATAATGGATAACCCAACCTTATAAGTTACAGGTACATAGAAAAATACAATAAGAAACAGACCCTTCAACCCATCTAGTGCATGCCAAACCATTTAAGATGCCTACTCACATCAACCTGCTCTGGGGCCATCTGTACACTTTTCTCTGTACTCTTTCAACCTTATTTACATCTTTCCCATAGGTAGGTGACCAAAACTGCACACAATACTCCAAATCAGGCCTCTCCAATATTTTATACAACTTTAACATAACATCCCATCTCCTGTACTCAATACTGTACTTTGATTTATGAACGTCAATATGTACAAGCTTTCTTCATGTCCCTCCAGATTAAATAAATAATGCAAAAAGGTGGCAAAAATAGTGATGAAGCATTCATGGATTGATTCACTATCCATTTTGAAATCTGAAGGCAAAGGGAAAGAAGCTTTTCCCCTCAGCTTATACCCAAAAGCATTAAAAGACATAGGAAGCTAAATAGAGAAACTTACATGGATAAATGAATGAAAGTATATGTATATATCATTAAAATTGAATCTAATCAGAAAGGTCTATGACTTGTTGAGCTTTCTCATTGAAACATATCAAAATACTAAGCTTATTGGACAAGAGCAGACCATGGGGAACATAATGGCCACCCAATATCAATATCGCTTGAGCATTTTGACTTAACATTACCTCACTTGCTATCATATGAGATGGAAATATTTTGGATGGGTCTAATTCTCCTCATTCTAAAGCACTTGAAACACAGTCAATCTCTGTGGAATAGGGCAATGGATTTGCACCCAGCAACCCTCACAACCATTAACGTGAGAATTACCAACAAAATAGTTTTAATGATTGACTATCACTCCCTGCTCCTTTAAACCATCATCAGATTGAATTGGTGCCTGCCTCTAACCTCATAATTCAGCCTAAACCATGGACTTATTGGAAAGAAAGCATTAGGGTACAATTTTGGACCTCTCCTGAAAAAATGAAATAATAAAATATCATGACGTTTCGAAGACAACAACGCTGGTCTTCCCATGGAACTGCTGTCCTTGCATGGCTTTCCAAGGAAAGGTGTCACAGTGTATTTTGTGTATGTTAACTAACAGGAATATTTCCTAATAGTATTAGCAAATCAGACCATCACCTGTATAAACTTAAGCAAAACAGTAATCTCTTTAGTTTGGAATTGCAAGTTTCCTTTGTGCTGACAACAGGTTTGTACTAAATGTAGTTTCTTTAACTTTAGTGATTATTATTACCATTTTCCTGAGCAATCTGTATAACCTTCCTTCATCAAGAAAAATAAGCCATGATTAGCATTTATTTTTTTTCTTTGTTGAGAGACTGAGCATGATTTTCTTTGATTTCTAAAGCTTTTATCTTCCAGCCTTGTAGTAATCGACATTCATTATTTTTCTAGTGAATTTAAATGAAAGTGTGTATCTTGAAAATTGCAAAGGAGAATTTAATAAGCAACGAGAGGAAGAATTGTTAATTTGAGTTGTATTCAGCTGTTAAATAATTCATTAATCAATTTATATTCATTTTTTTAAAAAAAATTCCAGCATCATAATTGAGGTTTACAATTATGTTGTAACAACCCTTTCAACACAATGCTTGAGTGAAAGCTTTGATGCAAACACATTTTTGTTAAAGTTCTTTTTTAAAAAAAAATGGTTAATGATTGTGAAATATTGAAATATTGCTAATTCTGTTTGCATCCATTGAAATTAATAAATAGAGGGGCAGGGAAAGTAATGTTAATGCATTTGGATTGTGCTCAATGAAAAATTTATAAATAATCCATTTTTATCTTTTTACAATCCACTATAAGTATTGGTTGTTATGGTAACATAGTGGTAGCACAACCAGTGTCCTGGGTTCAATTCCTGCCGCTGCCTATGAGGAGTTTCTACGTTCTCTCCATGATTTGGGTTTCCTCTGGGTGCTCCAGTAAATTGTCCCATGATTATGCTAGGATTAAACTGGGGATTGATGGTCTTGAAGGTCTGGAAGGGTCTCCTCCATACTGTATGTCAATAAAATTGATAAAAAAAAACAGCTAGCCTGGTAAAAGCAGCATCATAAGTCCTTCAGAAACTTGATACCATTCAGGATAAATCAACCAAAATGATCAGCACTTTTCTACCACCTTAAACCTCAAATGTCACAATGTAGTTGCATGGCTTAACCCTTGCATGTAGCCTTGCAGTAATTTGTTAAGATACCTTCAGCAAGGTCATAGCTTCCACCACTATGGAAGACAAGGAGAGCAGATAGAAGCAAATTTCAGCATTTACATGTTTTCCTCCAAGTTACACAGCAACTTGATTTGGAAATAGACTCAGTGGCCACTTTCTTAGGTACACCTGTACACGCACTCATAAATACAAATCTATAATCAGCCAATCATGTGGCAGCAACTCAACGCATAAAAGCATGCAGGTGTTGTCCATACTAAATATCAGAATGGAGAAGAAATTTGATCTAAGTAACTTTGAGCATTGAATGATTGTTGGTGACAGACGGGGTGGTTTGAGTATCTCAGAAACTGTTGAGCTCTTTTCATTTTCACACTCCAGAGTTTACAGAGAATAGTGCTAAAAACAAAAAAAGATCCAGTGGGTGTCAATTTTGTGGGTAAGGTCAGAGGAAAACGTTCAGACTTGCTCAAACTGACAATATGACAACAGTAACTCAAATAATAACCCGTTACAACAGTGGTGTACAGAAGAACACCTCTGAATGTACAACACATAAACCTTGAAGTGGATGGGCTACAACAGCAGACTATGAACTTAAACTCAGTGGTACCTAAAAAAGTGGCCATTGAGTATATAATGCCTTTGGGTTTATCTCCTGGATCTTCCTCCCAAACAGCACTGTGGAAAAATCTTAACTAGAAGGATTGCACCAGCTCAAGAGGGTGGTTCACCACCAGTTTCTCAAGTGCAATAAACCATATCAAAGGGTAGAGACCAGACTAAGGGTGGCCCAGGGTTGGGGCTTCATCTCAGGGCTAACAACATGGGCTGGTAAAACAAATCTGTATTGAAACAGTAAAGAATCATTTTACATCTTAGTACGATGGTATACCCGAGTCTCCACCATGACTGATAATAATGAAAAGCAAGCTACTGACAGGATGAAGAAAGCTCTAAACCCCGCCAGAGATGGAGGATCTTCATTGCCGGCTGAAATGCCAGCAGCATAATGAGCATTAGAGAGTAGGTTAATTGGCCACCATAAATCATACCCATATACCCATAGAGTAGGTTAAACGTGAAAAGAATCAAAATGGAGTTGATGAACGTGTGTGAAAGTGAATGATGTGCTAGGGTGACGAGAAATACAGGGAGGATGAATGGAACCATGGGCTTATTACTCTGGGTGCTGGAACGAAATACATGGGCCATATATTGTCCTTCAGTGTCTAAAAGTAGCAATCAGAATTACAAAGCAGAACTAAATCCAATAATAGGGAATTATTCAGCAGTTGACTTCAAGACATCTAAGTGAGTGTGGATGAATTCCAGAGTAATTTTGTTAAAATGATGCTACTACCTTTGGTGGACCTGCTCTGCCACGGATCAGAACATAGGACCATTCCTTCAACATCATTGGATCAAAAGCCTGAAACTCATTACCTGATAGGACAATGAGACTCCGCTTTGTTCATTCGTTATCTGCTGTGAAATACAATATGGGCGATCATGGTTTTTCCATGACTTTGATTGATCTTGGCAAATTTTTCTTCAGAAGTGGTTTGCCATTGCCTTCATATGGGCAGAGCCTTTACAAGATGGGTGACTTCAGCCATTATCAATACCCTTCAGAGACTGTCTGCCTGGCATCTGTGGCTGCATAACCAGGACCAGTGATATGACCAGCTGCTTATATGACCATCCACCACCTACTCCCATGGCTTCAGGTGACCCTGATTGGTGTTGGGGGGGGGGGGCTAAGCAGGTGCTACACCTTGCCCAAGGGTGACCTGCAGGTTAGCGGAGGCAAGTAGTACCTTACACCATCTTTGGTAGAGATGTACCATGTGACTACTTCTAATAGAGAGTCAACTACTTTTCCCATGAGAGTTTGGAGATATGCAATTAAAGGGCTTGACTTTTCAGCAATATCCACTACCCATGAATGAATGAATTAAACAGTAAAAATTTAGAGGAATATTTTTTATGTTTTAGAGAAATATTACATGTGAAACTTGGTGCTACACAGATTGCTTTGGCTGAATGCTGTGTTTATGGAAGCCTGGTAAGTAAATGGAGAGAACATGAATAGAATTAGGCTGTAGGGTTGAGAGAAGATCTGCTGGAGAAAGTTCATGTTGTACATAAACAGCAAAATTGATCATGTGGTTTTGCTTTGGGCTGTAAATTTAATGTATAGTCAGAAGTGTAAAACGGATAACCAATTTGCAATAGTCAGTTTTGCCTTTGGCTAATGACAATTTCAATATCTGGATGACACAATTTCACTTCATGTTCTCTGTAAGAAACTAAGCCCATCCAAGCCATGGATTAGTTTGCAGGCTTAACTGAAATAATGGAGGAAAGTCACTGAATAACTAAAGCAGGGATAATTAGCTGATACTTGGACAATCCACTTCTGCAATATAATCTTACCAAATCTTCAATTAGAATTGTTGATCTCCACTTCCACTGATAATTTACTTTCTCTTTCAGAGAATACACCTCATGATGCTCTTAGCACACCCTCAGTGATGTAACCTGGGGTCATTGGGTGCTTCAGATCATTCAAGTTCAGACACCCTCGCCCAGGTGACCCAGCGTTAACGATCAAGCCACGACTTGTGTTCAGGTAGCATGTGCTGTAGATCCCCCTGGATTTGCTCTCTTAATCCAGAGCCGTCTTGAGGCATTCTCTGCTGTCTCAGTGATGTTGCCGATGGCTCTCTGCCTCCTTGTACCAGGGATACCCAATGCAATGAGGGCCCTGTGAAGAGATTGTCCAGTCAAGTCCTGGCAGTCCACTTCAATGGGCATGTGCTTTGCCCCCCATCCCCCCTCTGACATTCGCTGACCAGTTCCTTGTACCTGAGAAGCTTCCACTCATGGGCCTCCTCCAGACGCTCCTCCCATGGCACTGGTAACCCCAAGCAGGATGATGTATTTTTCTGCTTCTGACACCAGGAGGATGTCTGGTCTCAAAGTGCTCTTGACGATGTGCTGTGGGAACCTTAGTTGTTTCTCCGGGTCAGTTAGGAGCTGGCAGTCGTGATTGGGTACCAGAATCCCTGTGGGTGGCTTTACTCCTGTTTCTGATTGCTCACCAGCTCTCACAGAGGTGATGGCTTGATTACAGGTTTGAGCTCGTTTGCTGTTACTGATTCTGAAGTAGACTGCTTCTGCAAGGGTCTTCAATACCTGTTCTTGGCCCTCTCCAAGCATTTTGAGGCAACAGCTCAGGATATGCTTCAAGGTTCCTCTCCTGGAGTACAACAGACAGTCTGGGCATCAACCGTATCCCAGCAATGCAGATCAGATGGGCTGGGCAAGATATCATATACTGCCTAGACAAGGAGATTGATTCAGTGTGGCTCTGCTCACCAGGGATCAGTCCATGTCACTCTCCTTTCTATGGCCTGCTCCCACCTGGTCCAAGCTCCCTGCCGCTTCATGCCCACTGCTTTGTTGGAACTCTGCTGACACTTCCTCCTGGATGACCTTGCACTTCTCCCTCCCCTTAGCCCTGTCATACCTGGGGACTGGGAAACTTCCCAGTCCAGCTCTTCCTCAGGTCACTGCTCCCATCAGGACACTGTGGCACGGCCGAGATTCAGCCTTTTTCATGGCATCTTCTGCTCTCCACTTTCTCCTGATCTTCACAATGAGCCCTGTCTGGGCCATCTTTGGGTTGCTGGACTCCCTACACTGCATTACCTCTCTGGCTCTTGTCAAGGACAACCATAGCATGGTGTTCTTTCTATAAAGCGCGATGCTGGTGAGAGTCCTGAGCAATCCCAGCCTCTGCTGGAGAAAGCTACTGACCTTTCTCTCTAGGTTCTTGACAGTGGAAGTTGGAAGTTCTTACAGTGCCTATAAAAAGTATTCACCCCAAGTTGGAAGTTTTCATGTTTTATTGTTTTACAACATTGATTTGCAGTGGATTTAATTTGGCTCTTTTTAGACCGATCAGCAGAAAAAGACTCATTTGTGTCAAATTGAAAACAGATCTCTGGAAGGTGATCTAAATTAATTACAAATATAAAACACAAAATAGTTAATAGCAGTATTCACCCCCTTTAATATGATGCATCAAATCATCAATTATTCTTTTAAAGAAGAATGGGGAAAAATTGCAGTGTCCGGATGTACAAAAGCTGTTAGAGACCTATCCACATAGACTCATGGCTGTAGTTGCTACCACCTACTCATGCAATCAAATATGTTATGCTTTATATTTGAAATTAATTCAGATCACTTTGTTGAGATCTGTTTTCACTTTGACATGAAAGAGTCTTTTTCTGTTCATCAGTGTGATTCAATGTTGTAGAACAATAAATCATGAAAACTTCCCGAGGGGGGTGGTGGTGAATAGTTTTTTTAGGCACTGTATACCAGCAGTGGCCAAAGAATCCTCAGTGGGATGCTGATGCCATGGTGGTATATCCAAACGCTGAAGTTGCTAAGTAGTCCTGACTGGTCAACTGTTTTCAACCAGCCCCCTAGCTCGTGTCAGGTTGCCTGGATTGATGGTGTGTCTTTCAGGCTGCTCTTTAAACGCTGTGTCAAGCCTCTTCACCAGTTTTTCAGCGATGGTTGGAATGGGTGTTCCTGCGATATTAAAACAGAATCTGTCGGTGACTCTGCCCTTTCTCAACACCAATGATCTTGATTTTGTCGGCTTGAAGCTCATCCATGCCCAGTTGATAAGCTTCTCCAGTCCTTGCAGAACCTACCTAGTTCCAGCCACTCTGTGATGAATTTTGGGTCAACCATGAAAGCTCTGATTGGTGGTTGTTGTACACCAGACATGAGTAGGGGCTGCAGTACTCTGATTCAGCTGACTTTGCAGTCATCGTCGTTGGAACGGCAAAGGGGATCACAGGGTTGGTACAGCCTGTGATGATCCTGATCTCCAGCCTGTGCCACTATAATGTAGCTTGGCCTGATCAGTGCCTCATTCAGAACTGGTTGTAATGGTCCAGGATGAGGTCCACCACTTTGCATGGAATATGATCCTTGTCCATGGTTGTCAGCGCCTGATTGTGGGGGAGCTGATCTATAGGTGTTGGCCAGGTCGAGCCAGACCACCACTGGGTCTCCTCCGTTCTCCCGCACCACTCAAATCAGCTGGGTCACCACTCCTGTGTGCTCCAAATGCCCAGGCACCCCTGGAATACTTCCCTTCTGCACAATATATCCATTGTTGGAGAGGAACGCTGCTGGCTGCCTTGCGACAATGCTGAAAAAGATCTTTCCTTTGGCACTGAGCGAGGAGGTGATGCTGAACTGGTTGATGTTTTTCCTTTGGGATCAGGACTCTGTCAGCAAATTTCCACTTCTCAGCCACCTTTATTTGACTCCAAATGACTCAGTGTCCTCTGCAGCCATTTAAGCAGTCAAAGATGGTGCTTATAGACTTTGTATGGGTCTGCACTCAGACCTGCTGCAGAGCCAGACCTTGCCTCCCTCACCTCTTCTTGCACTTCTTTCAGGAATAGATCCCTGCTGTCGAATTTAGCGCTGGGTGGTGGTGGATCTATCAACATGCTTCAGTCATCCAAATATCTTCCACTATTGGGTTTACTGTAGGTGCTCTGGATGTACAGGTCTAATTCCTCCTTGTAGCACACCAATGTCCTTTTTAGCTTCTGTCTCAGTAGTCGTTTGGTGATCCCAAACGAGTTGGTTATGTAATAAGCGGCTCACTTCCTGGCTCTCTGCTTGCAACAACTTCTCTGCCACTCAGCCCTGCGCAGGGTAATAATCCTCTTCCTGAGGACGTTCCACAGCTCTGCCAGAGGTGGCCACTGCTCCTCACTGGCCTTCTTGTACCGGCACTTCAGTGACCTCAATTCCTGGCAGATGTTACGGATCATGCTCACCCTCTAGTTCATGGTGTATTGTGTTCCGCCTGGCCTTTGTTCTGCAGCACCAATCCTTTCCACGGCAAAGCTGACTGTGACTGTCATCATTGCTTGCAGTCATCTTTCATCATCTCCTCTGTTATTGCGTCCGGTACCCTGCTGACGTCCCTGTCAAACTGCCCCAGGCTGTCATCTTGCAGGCCTGTGCACCTTCTCAGACGCTCGGCCTGTATGGGCTTGCTGGCTTCGGGAACTGTGGGGCTCCTCCTGCATCTCACCAGGCGCATTCCCTGTGCACTGTCTCACTGCTTCACCCACCAGACACTTCATCCAGGACTGGTGAATCTTCAGACCTCAGTTATTCTTGCAGATCTTCCCACAAACGCATTCCACTCTTGTCATTGGTTTTCCGCTTCCATGGTTCATTACCCTTGGGTCAGTCAGGTTAGGGTGCTCATCCTACCCCACCCTCTGCCCCTGGGCTCCACCGGAGGTGTGTTTCCATTAGATGATCAGTGGCTTGATTTGGTTTCTTCCTCACAGAAGACACGACTTGTGCTGCTAACTCTCCCTGCCCCAGTTGCTGTCTTTCTGGTTGTCACTACACTACTCATAGCTGTCAATCAGTCTGCTCCTGGCCGTCACTGGTAGCTCCAGCTATATTTAGAGCCAAAGCATATCTTTGCTTATAATCCTTGGCATTATCTCTACCTGGCTTGGGTGAATGGTTCTGTTGGAACGAATGGTGAGACTATTCATTCCGACAGAAGCAATGTAAAGAGTTCTGCCATCTTTTTCCTCAGAGTAATTTCCCAGTGATTTTCATCCTGATATTCCCTTAAAGAAAGAAGGATTGTTACAGAGTGTGGCTGATGTGAATGCTTATGCTTATTTTGTTGCACCTTTAATATTCTCCACATAATCCATATTATATCTCCAAATAAACCCGTTATAGCTTCTTGTGATGATACACCAATTTCATTGGCTCAATCTCCAGTGAAATAATTCCTGTGAATCTACTGACATTTCACTTTTTTTATTGATATCCAAAGGAATTGTGCAGGAGACTTAATGTAAAGATGTTATTACAGCTTGGGACGTCGGAGTTCAGAGTTCAATTCTGACGTCGCCTCTGAGGAGTCTGTATGTTCCTCTCCAAAGGCACGTGGGTTTCCTCTGGGTGCTCCAGTTAACTTCCATATTCCAAAGATATAAGGTTAGTAGGTTAATTGGTCATTGTAAATTGTCCTGTGATTTGGCTAGGGTTAAAAGGTAGGTTGCTGTGCAGTAGGGTGACTTGTTGGTCTGGAACGGCCCATTCCGTGCTGGATCTCTGAATAAACATTAATGTCCAATTGTTTCCAATCCTTTCATGTTATCTTTTGTTATTGGATAATGATTATAAAAGATTATCATCTCATTTATGAACAGTGGCGATAAACAGATTGATCTCAACTCGGATGTCTGGAGTAAGTGGAAAGGAAATGGGTTAGCATCAACTTACACTTGGACTTCACCTATTGCCATCCTGAAAGGAGTTTTCTACTGGGTAGTGAACTTGATGCAGTTAGGTTGTAAATAGAAATTAAGGCAATTTTTGTCTGCTACAAATTTCTTCATGCCAAACAATCCAAGGTAAGTATTCCATTATGGTTCATCTCAAATGTTCCCTTAAAATTATTAATGTTCCCTTTTAGAAATTAAAAGATGGTAAATGGAGTAAGAAATATTGGCTTCTTACTTGGCTTCTCCTATCGCCTTCCCCTAGCCTCCTTATGGTCCACCCTCTTTTTTATTCTGGTATCTTCTCCATTCCTTTCCAGTCCTGAGATCGTGGCCCAAAACAATGACTGTTTATTCATTTCTATTGATGCTGCCTGACCTGCTGAATTTCTCCAACATTTTGTATACGTTGCTTTGGATTTCCAGCATCTGCATATTTGCTCTTGTTTGGGTTGAATTAATGCAAGCAAACTTCAATTGATGCTTCAGCTTATTTCCACTGTAATGAAGGGACTCATTCAGCTCTGTGGAGGCAGGGAGTAGGGGTACGGAGTGTGATGAGGAATGGGCAACCAGTGAGCTCTGATATTATCAAACTCAATATATAATTTGATTACATATGGGATCCAGGAGATAATAATGCTTTAAAGTGAGAAATTCTGCAAATACTCAAAATGCAAAGCAACACAAGCAATATGCTGGAGGGACTCAGCAGGTCAGGCAGCATCTATGCTAAATGAATAAACAGTCAATGTTTTGTGCCAGGTCCTTAGTTCAGGGCTGCTGATTATGCCTTTTCTGCTGTGACAAGCCATATGTCACTGCTGGAACACTTTGTCAGTTTAGTAGATTTCTTGCATTACAGTCTGTTCACCTGAGGGGGCCACTCATAAATTGCCAGTGTGGCCGTCCTTTATCCACTTGCGCATCTGCTTTTGCTGGCCTAGGATGGCCCTTTCTTAGATTTTATCTCTCTATTAAGAAATGCTGCAAAGTACTGAGTAAAATGGACAGTTTTTATCCCCCCTCCTTCCCCTGGCTGAACAGAAAAGCATAAGAAATAAGGGCAGGAGTCGGCCATCTGGGTTGTTAAGCCTGCTTTGCCATTCAATTTAGATCATGCTAATCTGGCCGTGGACCAGCTCCATCTACCCACCTTTTCCCCAGAACCCTTAATTCTCCTGCTTAAAAAAATAAATCTATCTGAGTGTGCCTTTAATATATTGAATAAGGTAGCCTCCACTGCTTCCCTGGGAAGAGAATTCACTACTAATTCACTGGGAAAAAAGCTAAATTCAATTCTTGTTTACTGGTCCTTTCAAAACAATTTTTATAAAATCGTCTACATAGGCAGAATTCTCCTCAGCGACATTCACAAACTTTGAAAGTGTTTCTTCCGTATTATTGATGGGGATTTCAGTACACGTGCCATTTTGCACTCAACAGGTCAGTTAGGATTAAGATTTGTGATAGGGTTAGTACTTCAATGATACATTAATTAAGCTAGTCAGGGAACTACATTGTAGAAGAAATGGAGAGATTTGGAAGAATGCTGCCATGGATGGGAAGGCTTTAAAAAGGCAGGAGGTTAGCTGAGTTGGGCTTGTTTACCTTGGGGCAAAGGATCCTGAGGGGAATTTATATGAGGTGAATAGGAAAGACTGGTTTTGCTTATATAGTTTTGGTATTATCCCTGATTGCTATTCATTTTTCTGATTTTCTGCCATTCCCTCATTATTTGAAACAACAGGAGAATTGGATCAATGTTGAATGACTAAGTTATTCAGTGCAGTCATAGGTACTAACAACATGCTGAAATCAAAAAGCGGGGGAAGAGAAACAGAAAAAGGAACAGGATGTTGCTCATTCTATTTGGGTGGCAGGGTGGAGATACGACCCTACCACAGGAGGTGTAAGGCACTCCTTCCCTCCACTAGCCTGCAGGTCACCCTTGACCAAGGAGTAGCACCTGCTCAGCCCCTCCAGAGCCACATGAAGCTGTGGGAGCCAGTGGCGGATGGTCACATGAGCTGCTGGTGCATATCGCAGGTCTTGGTTATGTGACCGCTGACGTCAGGCAGACAATCTCTGAAGAGTATTGATAGTGGCTGGGGTCACCTGTCTTGTAAAGACACTGCCCAGAAGAAGGCAATGGTAAACCACTGCTGTAGAAAATTTTGCCGAGAACAATCATGGCCATGGGAAGATCTTGATTGCTGATGTCATACAAAATGAAGGAACAAACAGGATGTTACTAGGATATTGATGATGAAAAACAATAATACAATTCTAAAGCAAACATTCAAGTGCCTGGACCAGCTTAAGGGAGCACACTGAGTTCAAGGTAATCCAGTTTTCTGATTTTATTTAACAACAGCCTTGTCAAGAAGCTGGAGGGATGTACTGTAGCATCATCCCAGTAAAGAACATAACTTCAGTTAGAGTCAGAAGACATCTCTGTCTATGCAGAACAAATCTGGTTATTCCTAACTATGTAGTGCCCTGAGTAAGCAAAATAACATTTCTAACCTTAACCTAATATAAGAAAAAGCAGCACATTTCACAAACTATTTGAAATTGCTTCACTACAAATCCATTTTTAGTACAGAGAATGATATGCACCTGATTTTATTTTATCCTGCTTCTGTGTGGTGCTTAAACAAAGGGAGATAGTTTACTTCTTGAGAATATATTCAGAACTAGCTTCACTGAAGCCGCACAAATTCAGATAAAGAAAATTATGCTGATTTTCTTGAAGGGTTGAAGCCTTGCATATCCTCCGGGGAAAACTCACAGTAACAAGTAAAATACAGAAAAAAAAACCTAGATGGACTCTGACTGTTAGAGCAAAAGAACAAGTTTCCCTTTAAGGATACCAACTGCCTTCAATGCCACTGGAGATGTATAACTTACTCAAAGTGAGCTCCCAACCATTGTCTGATGGAATTTCTGAAAATGTTTTAAAAATAAACTTGAATTCAAATTTAAATTAAATTTTATAGTATACTCAGTGAATGCACTGAACACAGACCAATACACTTGCTGTTTCCTATTCTCTCCTGTGTTGTTTCCCGAAGACCTAGCACATGATATTCTGCTGATTCAAAACATATCATGGTGCATTATTGTTTTTCTTGATGTCTCTGTTTTGACAGACATGATGAGGTTCCTAAAATCTATGTATAAAAAAGTATCTGGCTTTAATCCTCGCCCATTGCCATTGCACTAGATTCCAGTGGGGTAAGAATGGTTGCTCAAACATTTGTTCATGATTCTTCATTAGTGAGGGTAAATTGTCCACAATTATCCCGTGGTCACTGCCCAGTTAGTGCACTCGGCATGATTTGCTTAGCTGGTCAGTACTCACCATTATGTGGAATGTAGGGAGAATGTTTCTTATGATGGGAGAGTCTAGGACCAGAGGCCACAATGTCAGAATAGAGGGGTGTCCTTTTAGAATGAAAATGAAGAGGAATTTCTTTAGCCAGAGAGTGGTGAATCTGTGGAATTCGTTGTCATTGGTAGCTGTGGAGGCCAGTATCTACATATATTTAAGGCAGTGGTTGATAGATTCTAGATTAATAAAGGCATAAAGGGATACAGGGAAAGGCAGGATATCGGGGCTTAAACGGAAAATTGGTTCAGCCGTGATGCAATGGTGGAGCTGATTCGATAGGGCAAATGGCCTAATTCTGCTCTTTAATTTTGTGGTCTTATTGAAACCTGCAGGACAGTTATGGACAGGGGACAAGATAATATGGAGTCCTTTATGATTATAGAACACTACTGAAACTAAAATAGCATCTAAAGTAAAGATGATGAAAATTATGAGGGGTATAGCTAGTGTTGGGTAACGGGGTAAAGATACATCTCTACCAAAGGAGGTGTAACGAGCTCCCTTCGTCCACTAGCCTGCAGGTGACCCTTGGGCAAGGTGTAGTACCTGCTTAGTCCTCCATGTAGGGGCATGTGATGCCATGGGAGCAGGTGGTGGATGGTCGTATGAGCAGCCGGTGGGTATCACAAGTCCTGGTTATGCGACCGCTGATGCCAGGCAGACAATCTCTGGAGAGTATTAATAATGACTAGAGTTACCCATCTTGTAAAGACACTTTCCAGAAGATGGCAATAGCAAACCACTTCTGTGGAAAAATTTGCCAAGAATAATAATGGTCATCAGACCATGATCACCTACATCATACAACACGGCACATAATGATGGTGATAGGGAAAATGTAAGCAAGTTTTTCCACTGAAGTTGGATGAGATTCAAACTGAAGGCCATGAGTTAAGGGTGAAAGGTGGAATATTTAAGAGAAATATCAATGGCCTAATTCTGCTCCTATATCTTATGGCCTTAGGGTCTTATAAACATTTTTCCATCTGTCGCTATACTATGTTGTTTTTGCACACTGTCCATAAAGAGTAGACAGAAACCTGTCTAGGTTTCTTCTACAATGTCTCCCAAACCAGCAAACTTATCAATTGCAATTGTAAGAAAGAATAGGATGTCACCTCTTGCAAATGCCCTTCTGCGCCATTCTAATCTGGAAATGTATCACTTTTTCTTCATAGTCACTGGGTTTAAATCTTGAAAGCAATATAGGAGTTCCTTCTGAAATGGCTCAAAAAGATGATTTACTACTAAATCAATAAAATTGAAAGAGTGCAGAGAAAATTTATGAGGACTTTGTTGCCAGGACTTGAGGGCCTAAGTTTTAGGAAAAACTGATTAGTTTAGGACTTTATTTGCTGGAGCTTAGAAAAATGAGAGATTTGATTGAGGTATACAACATTATGAGAGGCATAGATAGGGTAAGTGCAAGCAGGCTTTTTCCACTAAGGCTGGGCGAGAATAGAACTAGAGTTCATGGGTTAAGGGTGAAAGGTAAAAAGTTAAAGGAGAACATGAGGGGAATTTTCCTCACTCAGAGGGTGGTGAGAATGTGGAATGAGCTGCCTGCAGAAATGGCGAAGAAAGGTTCAATTTCAAGATTGAAGAGAAACACCTTAGAGTGAGGAACAAATGCTGGGCCAGATGGATTGAAAATGCAGGGTGTCGGGACTGGAGGCGAGGGTTGGCCCGGTTCTGCCTGCTGCTCTGGGATGTTTGCTCTGCTGTTTGCTGCAATAGGTCTAAGCCTGTGGGCCTGTCTGATGAACTGAGGCTGAGGCTGTGGGCCTGCTCTGGCTGCTCCAGGATTTGTGTCTGCAATCTCCGCGATGTTTTGCTCCGTTGTCTGACAAACCGAAGCTGAGGCTGTGGGCCTGCTCTGGCTGCTCTGGGATTTGTGTCTGCAATCTCTACGATGTTTTGCTCCACTGTTTAATGAACTGAGGCTGAGGCTGTGGGCCTGTCTGATGAACGGAGGCTGAGGCTGTGGGCCTGCTCTGGCTGCTCCAGGGTTTGTGTCTGCAATTTCCACAATGTTTTGCTCTACTGTCCGGTGAGCTGAGGCTGAGGCTGTGGGCCTGCTCGGCTGCTCTGGGATTTGTGTCTGCAATTTCTGGCTCCACTGTTTAATGAACTGAGGCTGAGGCTGTGGGCCTGCTCTGGCTGCTCTGGGAATTGTGTCTGCAATTTCTGGCTCCACTGTTTAATGAACTGAGGCTGAGGCTGTGGGCCTGCTCTGCCTGCTCCAGGATTTGTGTCTGCAATCTCCGTGATGTTTTGCTCCATTGTCTGAAGAGCTGAGGTTGAGGTTATGGGTCTACTCCAGCTGCTCCAGTCTTCGTGTCTTTGGCCTCACTTTCATTCTGAATGCTGTTACTTGCTTTCATTGTTTGTACAGTGTGTTTGTATTGTTTGTGATTTTCTCTCCCTCTCTGCATTGGGTGTCTGTTGGTCTTTTCTTAATGGGTTCTTTTGGTTTTTTTTGTCTTGTGGCTGCCTGTAAGGAGATGAATCTCAAGATTGTATAGGTAGAGCTCTTAAAGATAGCGGAGTCAAGGGACATGCGGAGAAGGCAGGAACGAGATACTGATTGTGGATGATCAGCCATGATCACATTGAATGGCAGTGCTGGCTCGAAGGGCCGAACGGCCTACTCCTGCACCTATTGTCTATTCTCATAACAAACATAGAGCAATAGAGCTTGAATGTGGATTTGCAAAAATTGTATTGAATTGTGAAGCACCTTCAAGGTTCGTCTGAATTCTGCAGCTGTTTTTACGGACCTTTCTTGTTCATCTAAACCAAATCCAGGTACAAAAATAATTTTGCACAATTAACCTCTACAGTGCTAACCTCTTTGCAGGAGATAGAATCAACTGATTTCATGCTGGGCTTCCTGGATTTCATAAAGACCAAAGGTACATAAGTTATGTTGAACCTTTGTAAAATGCTGGATAAGGCATAAATTGAATACTGCATCCAATTCTGGTTAATACATTTAAAGAAAGATGTAAAATATTTGGAAGGAATGCTGAAAAGATTCGAGGGATGAGAGATTTCAGGTATCAGGCTAAACTGGACAATCTGGGGTTGTTTCATTGGAGCAAAATATATTGAGAGGAGATTTAATAGAGCTGTGCAAAATCATAATGGGTTACAATAAAGTGAAGAGAAAGAAATTGTTCCTATTAGTAGATTGTTCATGGATCAAGAGAAACAGATTCATAATGATGAGTTAAAGATTCAGGAGCCGATGCAAGCTGAATTATTTTCTGCAGAGACTGAACATTATCTTAGATTTCCTCCTGTACGGTGGTGGAAATGGATCCAGGAGTTTCACAAAGGACTTGGACAGGACCTGAAAATAAAACATTTGGAAGTTATGCGGAAAGAGAAGGGGAACAGGATTGAATTGATTACTCCACATGGAGTCAATGACTGAACAGCATTTCCTTGTGCCTTAATGATCCCACATTTCAGAGGCAGACACAACTCTGCCGAACCTATCTAGAGCACTGTTTAATTGACTCCCCTCAACAACTAACATAATCATTAATAAGTTTTTCATTAAAGTCTGTATAGAGTGGAGATTCAGAAGACTTCAGGGCTTCTCCTGATGCAAGTGAGAGAGGGGAATGGGATAAATGTTTTTGCTGCTGTTTGTGCAAAGGAAGGGGACTGCTTTAGAGCCTTGATGCTTCTATTATTCATTCAATGGGGTTTCTTGCTTCATGGATGTCTGTGAAGAATAAGAATTTCAGTTTGTATACTGTACATATTTTCTGATATTAAATGAACTCTGACCCTTTTAGAGCCTTTGACTTCTGACATTTGATAGGATCATAATACTCAGCCAAAGCAAATTCTTTCTAATAGGTTATTGGATTTATTCATTGTATGAATAATCATAATGTGGCTGTTGTTACAAATAGAAATGGTTTTAAACAAACACATTAGCAGTAATCTAGGCCCAGAACAGAACATGAAGAGAATGTTGAACACAAAGCTCAACCGTGGAATATCAATGAGGAATCATGTTCAAAATTTACTGTGCTTTGGTTGAGCCACAGCTTATATCATACATCTGCTGGCACACCAGAGCACATTTTAACCCCGTAGGCAATTCACAGAAGGCCCACATTATTGGTGCTTTCATCAGTAGATTGAGTTTTAAGATGAGTTATTGTGCCTTCAGTCTTGAGTCACTTGAGATGCAGAAAACCAAAGAGAATAAGCAGCAATGGATACATTGATCTGGAACGTTGCCTTAAACTCACACAGTAGGAAAGAGTTCAAACTGTTAGCCCAATTGTTTTTTTAACTTGTGACTAATTCCGGGGAATACTTCAAACAGAGTGATCAGTGTAGCAAATGAACATCCAGTCAAAACAACAAAGTGTAAAACGCTGATGGTGTTTCCAAAATAATTAAAAGCTCTGTTGAGGAACATTAAATTTTGCCCATAAGTCATTAGGCCTGCTGAATCTGCTCTGTCATTATGGCTGATCCTTTTCTTCCCCACCTCAGCCCCAGTCCCTGGCCTTCTCCCTGTAATATCTGATGCTGTGACCAATCAAGAACCTATCAATCTCCACCTTAAATACACCCAACAACCTGCCTCCACAGCAGCCTGTGGTAACAAATTCCACAAGTTCACCACCCTCTGGCTAAAGAAATTTCTCCACTTCTCTGTTTTGAATAAAGCCCCTCTACCCTGAGGCTGTGCCCTCTTGTCCCAGACTCTCCCACCATCCTTTCCACATCTACTCTGTCTAGGCCTTTCAACATTCAAAAGGGTTCAATGAGATCCTCCTCATCCTTCTAAATTCCACTGAGTGTTGACCCAGATCCTCATATAGTAACCCTCTCATTCCCGAATCATCCTTGTGAACCTCCTCTGAACCCTCTCCAATGCCAGCATACCTTTTTTCGATAAGGGTTGAAAAACTGTTCACAATACTCAAGGTGAGTTTTCACCATCACCTTCTAAAGCTCCATCATCACATCCCTACTCATATATTCTAGATCTCTTGAAATGAATGCCAACATTGCAGTTGCCTTCCTCACCACTGACACAACCTGTAAGTTAACCTTCCCGGTATTCGGTACAAGGACTCACAAGTCCCTTTGCATCTCAGATTTTTGGATTTTCTACCTGTTTAAAGTACATGACCATGTATTTTCCAAAATTGTATTTCATTTGTCACTTTCTTGTCCATTCTCCAAATCTGTCCATCTGGCAACTTGATTCCGTATGGATTTTATTAGTAATTTTACTTACATTGCAAAATTAGAAATAGTGGATGATTGCAAGTAGTCACCAAATTGTTGGAAGCACAGAAAAAAGAAGTTTATATACAAACTTCAGTTTTAATTTCTCTTCTTGCATTCCACTCAATATCCGATCTAAGCATAAATTAGGTTTCTTTTTGGCCTTATAAATGCACTACAGTGATATTATTATTATCTGTTGAAGGTATAGTACTGTGCAAATATCCTTGGCACATATATGTAGCTAGAGTGCCTAAGACTTTTGCACAGTACCACAGTAATTTTATGTACTATTTCCACAAAACAAAACAAATTTTATGACATATGTGAGTGATGATAAACCTAATTCTCATACGGGTTTCTATTGTGGGCTGAGAGTGGGAAGGGAGGTAGGGAGAGGGGTGAGAGTGAGAAACACCAGGGAGGCATCCTTTAATGGTGAATTAACCAGTTATTTGGAATCAAATAACTTTGCCTGGTGTCTCAGGGATGGATATGTCTGCACCTGCAATACCCCTTCCCCACACCCCTGACACTCCTCTGCCTCCTGTCCTACACTCCTCCCGTGACACTCCACCCTTGCTACTCCTGGCACCCTGGGTGTGTGTGTGTGTGTGTGTACCTAAAGCTTTTGCACAGTATTGTATGGCAAGCTCTGTAATGCAAGTGGTCAGGCAGACAGCAGCTAGAAA
This sequence comes from Hypanus sabinus, assembly GCF_030144855.1. Taxonomy (NCBI): domain Eukaryota; kingdom Metazoa; phylum Chordata; class Chondrichthyes; order Myliobatiformes; family Dasyatidae; genus Hypanus; species Hypanus sabinus. The sequence goes on from NC_082713.1 coordinate 163,508,893, forward strand.
GGTTGAGAGGCACTAGTATCCCAGATGGGTATTATGCTGCTACAGGAAAATGTATTACTTTTAGATGGTAACAGCAGTGGCTTTTGGTGTAGGTGTGTGTTTTATTCTATTCTTCATGCATTTGTGGTCATGCACATTGAATCTTATTGTGTAATTTCTGAAACAACAGTCCTTGCATTTTTTTCAGTTGTATTCAGTGAAGGTGATGGAAAGGTTTTGACATCTTACGAGTATCCGATTGAACATAGCAGGTGAATTGAAAGCAGCAAGATTTTCAAATGTTGCTAGCTACTGGATTTAGCCAGTAATGTCCATATTTTATTTTTGTAAAAGAAAAGCCTCCTTCAATGGTATGTACTTCGTACAAGATGAAAATACATTTTCACAAAAAAATAATTGAGTGTAGGTCATGTTTTTTGTAATTAGATAAAACTTAAAATTTTGGGTAAATAGATTTTTGCTTGGCTTGTATTAGTATTCTTGTTTTACTGAGTGTGTTTCCTTCTAGAAGTCTAATGCAGGAGGTGGCATGGGGTCTAGAAAGAGAGATAGAAAGAGAGTGAGAGTAAATATTATGCCAGGGTAGAGGAAGAGACATAGAGATGATGTGAAATGAAAATATGTAGAGTGAGAGATAGAGACAATGAGAGATAAACAGAGGGTACACTCAGTTGCTCCTTTATTAAGTTCCTTCTGATTCAAATGAGTGCATGTTCATGGTCTTCTGCTGCTGTAGCCCATCCACTTCTAGTTTCGATCTGTTGTGCATTCAGAGTTTACAGAGAATGGTGTGAAAAAACAATAAACATTCAGTGAGTGGCAGTTCTGTGGGCAGAAACCTTGTTCATGAGAGAGGTGAGAGGAGAATAGCCAGATTGGTTCAATCTGATAGGAAGGCAACAGTAACTCAAATAACCACACGTCACTGCAGTGGTGTGCAGGTGAGCATCGCTGAATGCATGACATTTTGAACTTTGAAGTCGATGGGCAACAGCACCAGAAGACCAAAAGCACACACTCAGTGGCCACTTTATTAGGTGCAGGCAGTACCCAATAAAGAGACGAATGAATGTAAATTTACTATTACCTTCCAAAAGACCATACAACATAGAAGATTTAGACTACTCGGCCCATTGAATCTGATTCAACATTCAATCATAGTTAATTTATTTCCCTTTTCACCCCATTCTCCTGCTTTCTACCCAAAACATTTGCTGCCTGGAAGAACTTCTCAACCTCTGCTTTAAATAGAAAGGATGCAAATAGAAATTTTAAAAATAGCAACAGCTTTTAAAATGGAAATATGGTTGAAAATTAGAAAAAAACATTTAAAAATTATGCACAGAGTGAAAACAGGGATATGGGGTTGTTTCGAAGTGTCAGTTAAAGGATAATAGAGTGCTGTGATCTGGACTTTACTAACCATCTCTGCTATGGAAATGCATATGTACAGCTATAGGTCTTCCTGATGAAGATAGATTAATTGAGTCTACTGTAAATCCTCTGATGAACCTCAGATGGCTGTGCATATTCACATGTAAATGCATTGTTCTGCCTCTAGAGGCTCTGTTCATTTGTCTGCACTTTGTTTTGTCACTTCCTGTCCATAAGCTGTTATTTGCATCATTTCCTGCATGGGTTAATTTGGATTTGGAGTGGGGGCAAACACAGAAGAAGGATATCTATCTCCATCCACTCTTTATCTACCCTTGAAACAGCAACAGCTGTGAGTCTGAAGCTTTCTTAATATTGGTAAATACTGAATAGATGTACTGTGAAGGATGTGTCATGTTTATCCTTTATTGCTATTAAGCTATCATTGTACCATTAGTTTGTTCTAGTTCATATCAAAGCTATAGAATGTTGCATGTGTGTATTTCCTTGTTTAATGCTGATCACGAGAATGATTGATAATATTAGTATAATCAGATGCTTGATGATTCTGTATTGAGTCTAATACATGTTATTCTTTCAGTAGTTTCATAAAGTTTTCTCATTAAAAACCCTGAAGAAAGCTACTAGCTTGGGTGGTTTTTGAGGAGTTTATCTCCCTTCCTCGCTTTGTACAAAATGCACTGCAAAGGCGGTAGAGTGGAAAGATATCTCATCTTCAAAGGCATTGCCTGTGGACCAGAGATATGTCTGAATGCTGTATACAATATCCGCTACCGACCCAAGCAATGTCAATCACTGAGCCCTGTCTCTCAGGTCAGAATGTGGCAACACTCAAGCAAAACGACAGCTTGGGCCCACACCAGAGTTGAAGCAGAAAGAAAGAGTAGTGTACTCTAAGCACGCAGTTAAAATGTGAAAGGAAAAAGTTCGTATAGACATGGAGAAAGCTTGTGTACAGGGTATGTTGAGTACACTCAAGGAGAAGCATGAAGCTGAGGCTGTCTTAGCAGAGGCAAAGGTGTATAAACCAGTAACGGACTTAGACAGTCGTGTCATCTCTCGGGAGGGTGACTGAAGAACCGACCATTAGTGCAAGTCCTCCAATATGACATGGTTGCTCAATAGGTGATGAAATCAAAATACCAGACAATGAAGGGAACCAACTTCCTGTCTGGTTCACATCCCCAGACCTCCTCCTGAACTAGCATCCTCTGCTTCAGATTTAAATCCAAAGATACACAAATCCTGATGCAAGGCAGGAAGTGAGAAGTGCCCAAGGTCACCCAACTTGGAACCCCAAGGGTGTTCACTGCTTGATAAGAGCAGACAAAGGCTGACTGGTGCTCCAAATGCATCAGAGGCTCTCTCTTCAACAAAAGCTACCGTCAAACTAACTGCACAGCCCCCACTTGCTGCACCAAGCTGTGGTGGTAGTTTGAGTGAGATGCTGAGACTGTCCAGAGAAGCCCTGAGACAGAGACAATCTGAATGCGGCCAAGACAGTCATCTGGAGAGCAGTGGAGAATCTGGGGAGGTAGCAAGGAGATCTGGATAAGCAGTAACAATATATTTTAGATCATAGATGGACACACAGTGCAGCAAGCATCAGTGGTCTATCGGAAACTGAACCAAGAACTTATTTTTTATTTTTATTTTATATTTATTGAAGGAATGATACAATACTGAATCCGTAATGTATTACATTTTCCTCCATTTTGTTTTTATATCTTAACCCTAAACAAAACTCCCCTCACCCACCCTCCTGAACATACCATGGCAGCTAATGTACTTACAATACAACAACCAAGAGCTTATTGACACTTCAGAAGTGTAAATAGATCTGTTCAATAGGCAGGTTTCAACAGGCACATTTAATGTCAGATAAATGTGTACAATATACATCCTGAAATTCTTTTTCTTCACAAATATCCACAAAAACATGAGTGCCCCACAGAATGAATGACAGTTAAATGTTAGAACCCTGAAACTCCCCCCTCACATGCACAAGAAGCAGCAAGGTAACAAACACCACCCCCCCCCCCCACCACCACCACCCCCAGCAGCAAAAAAAGCTCCAGGGATAGCACTTTGGGATACTACTAGTTCCAGCATGGCGGAAGCCAGCTGAGCATAGTCACGACATATGCCAGTGGTATTACTGATGTAGTTACTTCCCCATATATCTAAAGGCTAGTTCTGGACATCAGATCTTGCCAGAAGCAGATCCAGTGTATGTGTCACGGAACCAATAGGGGTCTACTTACCCCAGCCAACCCTCGTTGAGTGCAACCATTTTCCCAACAACTGGGATGAAATCCTGATTCCTGAAGCCGCACGCTGTCATTCACATTCTTAAAGACTAAGCAGACAAGATTCCCCCACTTGACTCTGCTGCTGAGATCCTCCAGTTGCTTGGCAGAGACATCATCCGTGCACGCAAGATACGTGAACAACACAATGGTGAGCATGATGCACCTTAAACCCAACGACTGGACTTGGTTGGGTCATGGTGTGAAGTATGTCTCGATGGTGCTCATTAGCCCACTGTCCAAGCATTTAAGACTGATGTCCTGGAGAATGGGCACCCAAGTCATTTCAGACTCTGAGTAGTATCTATATAAATGAAAAGATTGTAGGCATGTCCAAAGACAGCCTTTGCACTGGTTGGCACCTTTGTAAGCAATCTCTTAGCACAGAACAACTGAATCAAAGGTTAGAACCCTTCTTGCTGTTCAAAGACAGGTGTATGCAGAGGATGTGCAGTGCATCACAATGCAGGGATCTCTTCCTATTCAAAGTTTCCTTAGTGAACTCTGTTGCTTTTTGACTGAGGGGCTACAGTGAGTTGATGTATTAAGAGGCATGACTCATTTCAGAGGAACATACACCATTCAGTCGTCATTCTGAGTGAGCACCATGATAATGGTCGGCTCATCAGACATTACCACAAGCAAGTAAGTCATCAAGGATGGTGTTTTCAAGGCAGGAACGGTTAAAGGCTGTGCAATAAGACTATTTGTAAGACCAGTCTCTGGGACTGTCTTCTTTTGCCAAAGACTTAATGAAATGATCACTTGACTTTCAGTTTCAGTTGTTCATTTTGACATGATGGATGTGAGGTGGGGAGTGCTCTGCCTCTAGATGTGCTGTTCATTTTGTATACAGTACAAACATCACTTCCTGCATGTAAGCTGTTTTTTTTTTACATCATTTCCTGAACAGGTTAATTTGGATTTTGACTTGAAGGGAACACAGTGGAAACACAAATGTAAGACCATAAGACGTAGGAGCAGAATTAGGCCATTTGACCCATCGAGTCTGCTCCGCCATTTCATCATGGCTGATTTTTTATCCCCTTCTCAGCCCCACTTCTCGGCCTTCTCCCCTTAACCTTTGAGGCTGTGGCCAATTCAGAACATATCAATCTCTGCCGGAAATGCACCCAATGATTTGGCTTCCACAGTGGCTTGTGGAATTTGTTACCTTAGTTAACTTTTAGGGTGTTCCACACCGGGATTCCAAAGTTCCTTTGCACCTATAAACTTTAAATCTACTCCTTGTTCGGAACGTAGTCTACACCTTCATTCTTTCTCCTAAAGTGCATGACTATACACTTCCCTGCATTATATTCCATCTGCCACTTTTTTGCTCTTTCTCCCAATCTGTCTACATCTTTTTGCAGACTCCCTGCTTTCTCAACACCACCTGCTCCTCCACATATCTTTGTGCTGTCTGAAAACTTGCCACAATGCCACAAATTCCAGCATCTAAACCATATAACATGAAAAGAAGTGGTCCCCATACCAACTTCTGCAAGACACCACGTGTTTCTGGCAGCCAACCAGAATAGGTCCCCTTTACTCCCATTCTTTGCCTCTTGCCATTCAGCTAATTTTTTTATCCATTCTGGTATCCCATCTATCACCTTATGCATAGACTAGTGTCAATTTATGAACATTCAATCAATCTATATATTTAAGTTATCTTATGGATTTATATTTTTTGTGTTCTTTATCTTGTTTTTTTTTTGTGTTGCATCGGATGAGGAATAGCAATTATTTTGTTCTTTTTAGACATGTGCAGAAAATGACATTAAACAATTGTGAATCTTGAACAAACCACAAAACCAACAGACTGTTTACAGCACTAGGTGGAGCTTCTGTAGCAGAGATCTTACACCTTCAAATGAAATTATCGGAGTGTACTACATAACTCTAAGTGACTTTTCCGCTATTTATTTTTCATATGAAAAAATGGATAATAAAGCTTCCAAGTTATTGGTAAATAGATTTCCATCTTCCCCAGAAAGGGAAAGAAACACACATTGCAAAGTTATTTAATTCTAAACTAGGTGGACAGTATGCAAGAATTACATTCACAAAATTAAGTTGTGTAGTGTCAATAATGAGTGATAAGAATCTCAAAAAAAATAATTTGTAAGATGGTTTTCATTCTGACACCTGCATCATGTTTCCATTATCTCTCTTGGAGTGGTAATGGATAAGTTACAAATTTTCATTTGGCTTCATTATGCAACCTGGTCAAAATAAAGCCAGAGTTTTTCTTTAATAGATGGAAATGAATGAATTGATTGATGGAAGAGTGTCATCAGAACATTAGCAGCAACATGTTCCTGACTTAACGTACTGTACATCAGCTTCATATAATCACGTTCCTGATTTAACACATCGTACATCAGCTCAGTATTATCATGTTCCTGATTTAATACACTGTACATCAGCTTCATATATTCATGTTCCTGATTTAACATACTGTATATCAGCTTCATATAATCATGTTCCTGGCCAATGATATTGTGATCTCTGACACAAAGAACTGAGAACTTGTTGCCTTTGTTCAAGTTCAGAAATATTTTTTTTTCCTGTGCCACAACTAAATAACATAACATAGATCAATTCTATCTCATTTCAAAACAATAAATAGAACATATTATTGCACATTTATTGTCTTTATTCATTTTTTTTCACAATGATAAATAATATATATGTGGGATAATAATATATACATATGTAAAATACTTCCAGAAATTTGAAATTGAATTGCATGCAAGCTCAATTTCAATGTTTAAGGGAAGTTTGGGTGGGTACAGAGATAGTAGGGGTTTGAAGGCCTATGGTCCCCGTGCAGTTGATGTGAGTAAATAGGATGAATGGCCTGTTTCTGTGCTGTACTTTTCTATGTCTGTACAACTCTAAAAAGTTGGTTTTCTCAAGGGCTAACAGACAAATGTAAAGCCACTGTGAATGAAGGAAAGGAAAACATACAAAAATAAATCCTGCAGTCACTTTTTGTCATTGAAGAAATTAGTTGGACAAGTACTAACATTATAAACATGAGGAAGTCTGCAGATGCTGGACATCCAAAGCAACACACACAAAATGCTGGAGGAACTCAATACATAAACTGCATCTATGGAAGTGAATAAACAGTCGATGTTGTAGGCGGAGATGTTTCTTCAGGACTTGAAAGGAAAGTGAAGCTGCCAGAATAAAAAGGAAGGCAAGGAAAAGAGGCTAGCCGGAAGGTGAAGCCAGGTGGGTGGGAAAGATCAAGGGCTGGAGAGGAAGGAATCTGACAGGAGAGAAGAGTGGACCATAGGAGAAAGGGAAGGAGGAGGTAGGAGATTGGTGAAAAGAGGTTAGAGGTCAGACTGTAGAATAGAAGAAAAGGGAAGGGGGGAAATTTTTTTTTACCAGAAGAAGAAATGGATATTCATGTCATCAGGTTGGAGGCTACCAAAATGGACTATAAGGTGTTAGTCCTCCACCCTGAGGGTTGCCTCATTGTGGTACAAGAATAGGCCATGAACCATCATGTTGGAATGGGAATGAGGATTGGAATTAAAATGCTTGGGCACCCGAAAGTTCTGCTTGTGGTGGATGGAGCAGAGGTGCTTAATGAAGCAACCCCCAATTTTTGACCGGTCTCATCAATGTAAAGGAGGCCACATCGGGAGCATCGGACGCAATAGACGATCCCAGCCTTACCTAGAAGAACAGTTTAGGGTGAGCAACGAGGTAAATGGGCAAGTGTAGCACTTCAGCCGTTTGCAGGGATAAATGCCATGAGGGAGATTACTGGGGAGGGACGAATGAACAAGAGAATCGTGGAGGGAGTGATCTCTGCGGAAAGTGGGGAGAGGGGAAGGTAAAGATATGTTTAGTGGTAGGATCCCTTTAGAAATGGTGAAAGTAGCAGGGAGTGATGTGCTGGTTGCAAAGACTCATGAGGTGGTAGGTAAGAAGAAGTGGAACTTTAACACTGTCAACGCCGCAGGAAGATGGGGTGGGTGCATATGTTTAGGATTTGGAGGAGGTATGGGTGAAGGCTACATCAATGGTGGGGGAGGGAAAGCACTGTTCTTTGAAGAAGGAGGACATCCCTTGATGAGAGCCAAAAAGATGTAACATCCATGCTTGAAAGTATTATAGTTCAGCAGTAGGTAGAATTATGAAGATTGCGTTTATGTAAAATAATTACATGTTTCATGGAACAGAGAAACCAAAAATGCAACAAAGTGCGGGAGACAAACATCGGAGATAGTCCCATTCCCACAGCAGAAGTGCCTAAAATAATCTACTACTAAGCATCAGAGACAAAATGAGGATGAAACCCACTTTAGCTCTTACCAGATATGGTGACATCCCCAGACTATGTGAGGTTATGAGGTGGAAGAGAGTGAAATATAACAGAGCTATATGGTTGAAACTAAGAAGACCAACAAGCAAGTTTCCTTGACAGAAGCAGATTCATAGTAGTAACTTGGAAGACTGAAAATATCACAGCATCGTAACATGCTCCAGGGGAACTATAGCATTTAAGACCAAAGTATGAAAGATATTCTGTCATCCCATTTATCTGGATGAGATGATATCTAAATATCTCAATTCTCATCAGCTGTATTGGATATTTCTCTTTATTTCTCACTATTAATGGATGGATATAATATTTATGCTATGTGTAAATTTGGCTGGGAATAACCCCAGTTATTTTAAGACTTTATGGATTGTATCAGGTGTGAAGTTTTAGAGAATAATGTTTGAACGACTCTGTCTATGTCTGTGGCAAGAAAAGTCAGAAGAGGAAATGCTGTCTGACAATATAAGCTTAAAAAAAACTATATTTTGGTTCCCTCAATAATTAATCTTTTTGATATCTTATAAAAAAAATGAGATACCGAAACAACATTGACTTCTGTATCAACTTTCTTAACATTTAAAATTGAAAAACATTCCTGATAGAAGTTTTTTTCCATTAATGGATGTTCCCCTTCTGCAGTTTTAAGACCTTTCAAAATAGAGCACACAGTGGACAGAGACCCATAATTTGGTTGTTTGTGGTGTTTTGATGGCATAGAAGCCATAACCTCAAGTTTACCAAAAATCCTGCTATTTCTCTCTGCAGGAGATCTTTAATTTTTCTTCCTATAGTTCCCTGCTCACTGCCTGCTTGATAAGAAGGGCAGGGAGGTCTAATGGGAGGCTGGCAGAGATTTTGTGGTTGTCAAATTACAGGTTAGAAGCTCTCCAGCCCAAGGTTTGGAGGTTCATGTTTTGATGGTGAGGTGTTTCTCATTACAAGAATTGGGAAGATCTTGAGTGGAAGTCTAAACATGTTACAATCTAGAGAACTATAATTAATACAGTGTAGTGACAAACTTCAACAGAAATAAATATGTGACAGATGTATCTTTGAAACATGTCATGTAATAAGTAGCAGAAATCTGAAGGTGGTTGAGGTGGCTACAATAATATTTGGGTGATGGACATTTCAGTAATCATCCAAATACTCCACTTTCTCTAGTCCAATAGCAGTCCTTCATTCACCAATCTAACTCAGCTTTGAATATATTCAGCGAGTCCGCATCCACAGCTTTCTGCCATGATTGATTGATTGATTGTCCATCATGTCTGACGATGGCATTTAGATTTGTGCAGTCCTCTTCTGAGTTTGTAGGTGGCTGCTGAGATGACATTGTGAGTGACATAGATGTTCACAATAAGGACACGAGAACTGTGCTGCCATTGAGAATTCCAAAGATACATTATGAGAGAAGAAATTCCTCCATATTCCTATCCTATATGGATAGCCACTTATTCTATAACTATGCTCTCTAATTTTTAATAACACCATGGGGAGCAACATCCTTTCAACATCTACACTGTCGAATCCTCTCAAATAGCATATGCTTCAAAAATGTGAAATCTTATTCTCCTGGCCTGTACTGTGCTATACTATTCTATGTCCTATGTTCTAAACTGACCCAACAAAAGGTTATTTACCTTTGTGTCCTAGACTATTATAAAGGCAGAATTAATCTTATTTCCTGCCAAATGCTGATTTTGGTTGCGAAACTGAAGAATGAAGCTGTCAAAAGAGGCCAGCATGAGCTGTAATATCCATCACTCCCACTACCACCACCCCTAAATTGCCTTCCAATTCTGCTTAAAACGCTAATCCAGCAGCAGGATTCCCTGTACCCTGTCTGCATAAATACTGAACTAACTCCTTATTTCCAGGAGTTACCTTTTAAGTATTCCAAGCTTGAATGATATCACAGAGAAGTGTGATTTGCTTATAGAGACACAATCGGTGCTAACAGAACACACAGAAGTCTTTGAGGAGGCTAATACAGAAATTCTTTTTGGGTTTGGACTCACTTCTAACCCTGACTGTTGAGGTCTTCAGATGAAAATGGTTACCTGAGTATGAATCACTCCATTCAGTCATGAGGCATCCCAGCCCATCAGCACTTGGCACAAATACCAAAAAACCAAAACACATAGAAGAATGAGGTTGTTTGACTTATCAGGCCTGTGATCATGGCTGATTTATGCTCCCTCTCCACTCCATCCTCCTGCCTTCTTGCTGTAGCTTTAGTAATCAGAATATTTTTTTTCTGATTAGTAAAGTTATTAAGGAGCAGGGCGGCACTATAGCGTAGTGGGTAGCACAACGCTTCAGGGTGAAGATGACCCGGGCCGTAAGGTGTTTATATATTGCTACTCCAGATACTCTGGTGTCCTCCCACAGTCTAATGACATACCAGTTGGTAGGTTAATTAGGCATTGTGAATTGTCCCGTGAGTAGCCTACGGTTAAATTGGGGGGGGGGGATTGCTGAGCTTTCCAGCTCGAAGGGCCAATAGAGCTGTATCTCACTAAATAAGTAAATAAATTTATTGTTATTATATTAAAGAAAAATTGGCCATTAACTAAATTGTTTACAAATTAATTCTCCTGAACATACATCCTGCATTTATCAGAGATGTTGCTGTCCAAATTATGTAAAGCTAATAAACATATTCCTTTATCTGTGAAGAAATATATTCCTAGTATTCTCAAGACTTCATTCAAACCATTTAAATACATTAAATCTGTACTGAATACTACATAATGGAATATATGCATATTTACTTCAAATCATCGGAGCAACTGATTAGCATTTGCTCTCTGTATTTGTTTGTAACTTGTATAAGTGTATCTCAGAGGACCGATTATGAGTTCAGTTTATCAAGTCTCAAATCAATTTTCTTTTGTTGGCTCACTGCATTTCACTGTTGGTTATATTTCACCGCAAACCCACTAAATCCACTGCAACCTTCCACATATTAGCAAAAAATCTTGTAGTACCTTCCTTGAGGATCGATGCTTAATTCATCCCAAGCTGACAGTCAATGTGAGGGTTTTTATATCATCATTACATTCAAAGCCCTATGACGGATAGGAAGTAGGCTTGACCAAAGCGGTACATTCACTGAGAGTCACACATCGCATTTAATTCCCCAAGCTTTCACTCTTAATATTTTATAAGCCTAATATTGGTCTGTACTATCACCAAGAAACAAATTATTATCTTTCGTTTAAGTAGGCAAACAGGGTGAAGTAATTGATTTGGGACATTCTCCAAACAGAGAGGAGATGCAAGGAAACATTTCTCCACCAAATATTCTCGTAACCCATCTTGTTATTTATTGCTTTATGAAAGGCTATTGTTAGTAAGCAGCCAATCTGCTCCTGACAGGCACACAAATTAAGCCTGGTTTGCAAGCAATTTGCATCTCATTAGATTCAAATTATAATAAAGCATTAAGAAAGTAATTTCATGGAGAACTATAAATTAGCTGCAGATGCATATGGCTTTCTTTAGAGAATCTGTGGGAGAACAATACAGAAGAAACTCATTAGCATCCTATTGTCTTGCAAACTCTGCAGCTGCATTAACTGCATATCTGACTTTATTGAACCACAAATCTGTTAACATTCCACAGTATAAAGTCAATGCAAAATTTAATTAAAACAGGACTGCTTCTCTTATGAGGCATATTAATCTTTTCTATTGATGCATTATGGTTCAAGTATTGGAGGATGTGATGAAATCATTTGTGGTTAAGACTGTGCATGCAGACTCATCCACATTTGAAATGTGGTGAATACTCTACCAAATTTGATTTCAGATGCTTAATCTAGTACAGGGGTTCCCAAACTGGTGCCCATTGACCCTTTGCTTGATGGTATTGGTCCATGGCATAAAAAGGTTTGGAACCTGTGATCCAGGATAAAATGATTTTGATCGGGGCGGCCTGCAGATAACAAATACCAGCACTAGGATATGCCTGGACTCTTTCACTTTTGTGTTTTGTATTCTGTGTTTTTCAATCTTTTTTTTAATTGCTGTTTGCGTTTTTTTTTGCGCAGTGGGGGGAGGTGTTTGATGTTTTTTGTTGGATATGTTCCAGGATTTTCTTTGTTTTGTGGCTGTCTGTGGGAAAGATGAATTCAGGACTGTATACTGCATAGATACTTTGATAATAAATGCACTTCGAATTTTTTGAGTTATGAAATGTAAGAATAATCCTATATTTCTTCCCTCTGTCATTGATTATTCGTATTTCTACAACCTACTACTCTCTCTAAGCAAGTTCTCCAACATTCTACTGCCTCTGTTCTAATACATCCCATTTTTTGGGTTTGCTGATAAATTGTTTCCATTAGAAAAAACACTCAATGCTCACTTTTAAATTTCTTGCCTCTGTTTTCAAGAATTTTTATCTCTTACTTTTGCAAAGGCAGGTTACTGGCACCTTAAAACTAGTCACTTTGGGCAGATGGAGCTCGTCGGCTGTGGTTGGCAGCTCATCTAGGAGAAGAAAATCTGTGATCTCAAACCTCCGCTGCCTTGCGGCTATAGCCGCTCCTGGGGGAGGCTTCGGGAGTAAATCCTGAAGGGAAATTCCAGAACTGGAGTCCCTAAGGCAGTCCTACATTGAATTCAATGCTGAATAACAACTCCTGCAATGCTGCCGATACCAAATTGTGTCGGTCTCTGCCGTTAATTTGGCTTCATCAGGTGTGTGGAGAGGGGGAGCTTGTTACATAGGTAACAGCTTGCTCTCCATATTGTCCTGCCCAGGCTTGCATAACTGAACAGCTATAAAACAATACCCGTGGTCAAACCTGACTGACAAAAGCCTTAGGCAGCCAGGTAGCATGTTTGTTACCTAATTCCTCCAATTCTACAACTCTGCAACTCATGCCCGCCTTATTTATCTATGAATGTATTTATTTATTTATTTATTTATTTATTTATTATTACATGTTTTTTCTCTATTTGCACAATTCATTAGTCTTTGTGTGTAGTACTTCATTGATTCTACAGTGTTGTATTTCTTTGTTCAACTGAATGCCCACAAGAAAAAGAATCCCATGGTAATATTTGGTAAAATTTACAGTAATCATTTTGATAAATTTATTTGAAATCTGGTTTCATATTTATTCCCTATATTAAGTGCTGCACCTGTGGCGACTACGCTTTCAGCTGCATTGGCCTTGGACTCCAGAGTTCCCAACTTAAGAATCTCTGCTTCTCTTCTCTCTCCTCCATCAATGCTGTTTAAAACCTACCTATGTGACCAAGGATTTGGTCACAGGTTTAAACCTCCGATTCCACAGTGGGATATGAATTCTTGATGAACATCGAGAAGACCATCTGCTTGCCTGAGACAGTGAACTGTGATCCCCCAGCATCTTATTGAAACTTCCAATTAAATTATAGAAGATGCACCTTCTTAAGAAGCAAGTTGCGAAAGGCTATTCTTTCAGCTCCAGTGCACCATTTCTATGTCGTCCAACTGAACAGTCAAAATATATGCTGGTAATTCGGGATAGGCGGGCATCCAAAGTGAGCAAGATGGCATGAATTCTTGAGGGTGTCTCAACCATGCTGTGGGGTCTACACGCCCCTACAGGTGGGCTATGCAAAGGTTTGGCAATTGTGCTCGTGAGTATGCATGTTTTAGCTAATTACTGTTTCATTATGGTGGTACTTAACACCCTTCTTTTCATTCTAATCTTGTTGAGTCTTGACCAAAAGCACAACAATGTTAACACTCTCTGCTTACTCTCGTTCTTGTCTAGGAAAGAGGACTACCACTTCGACTGAAGCTGTCAAGGAGCAGTATTCATTTAGTATTAGTTACTGCTTCCAGCCACAGTGTTGGCACTTAACTTTCATTTTGAGGGTTTTAGTTAATAGCCCTGTTGGCCTAGTGTTTATTGTTCCTCTTTTCCTTTAAATCCTGCAATAGTTCTCATTAAAGTCAGTGAACTGTTGACCCATTTCAGTTCCTCTCTCTCTCTCTCTCTCTCTCTCTGCACTATGGCCATAGCTGAAAGTTCTGGCAGAGGGTTCCTTATTAATTATTGTCTTCTACCAAGCCCATAACAAACTTCTACAAGGTCAGTACACAAATATACTAATGGGCATAATCTGGCCATAAATGTGTGCTGAACTTAATGATTTCAGCCTGAAGATTTGTGATAAATCTAACAAAAATTAGACATACAGCTTAATTTTTGGTTATATATTCTTGAAAGTGGTTGAGACAATAGGCTGTGATCCACAGGCCTCTTCGGTGGTTGGCAGAGTCCATGGCTCCATTTGAAGAATAGCAGGGTAATTGCCCTCAGCTAATAACTCCCAGCTCATTCGTGCTTGCTTTATATGGGATTGTGCCATGAGGTTATCACATAACATTGGTTAATATACTGCAGTGCAAGTAATTCAGAGTAATTCTATCACCTTCCAACTTTCCTCCTTCCTCTCCTCCCACCTTTTTATTCTGGCATCTTCCCTCTTCCTTTCCTTTCTATGAAGGGTCACGGTCCGAAACATCGACTGTTTATTTATTTCCATTGATGTTGTGTGTTCCAGCATCTGCAGAATTTTTCGTGTTTAGAATATAAAGATACTGTTTCTGAAATCGTTCCTCACTCTGCATGGAGAATGAACTGATAAAATGATCAATGACATCATTAGATCACACATTGTTAATTTCAATTGCTGTTTGTCAAATGATTTTCTGACTGCCACATGGACCTTTTAAGGCCGCGCAGTAGTGTAATGCTCAGTGACTGGGTTCAGTTCCTGCTGCTTCTGTAAGGAGTTTGTACGTTCTCCCTGTGACGACGCGGATTTTCTCTGGGAGTTCTGTTTTCCTCCCACATTCCAAAAGGCCTACTAATTGGGAGGTTAATTGGTCATTGTAAATTTTCCAGTGATTACGATTAAATGAAATCGGTGGATTGTTGGTCACCATGGCTCAAAGGGCCAGAAGGGTCTATTGCATGCTATATGTCAAAGAAATGAATGAGTTTTTCAGAGTTGAAGGAATAAGGCCATCTTTATTGCATGGATTATTGATAACAATCAAATAATTAGGCAATCAGATAATTAGGTGAAATGGGCAATATTTAAGATGTCAAACAAGCTCAAAAGTGATCACCTCCTCTGAACCAGACATAACTTGTGTCACTTTAAAAACAGCTGGGCTACAAGGTGTTCCAGATCATGTCAAAGTTCAACTTCATTCACTCTTTCCTACAAACCCGAATGCATTTTTGGACATGTGGATTGACATGCTTCAGGATTTCAAGTTCACCCTAAAAAGAACGGCCTCAACATCAGCTGGGATTTGAATCCACTGGGGATCAATTCTCAGGTTGTTTTCTGAGACCAAGAACCGAGACTGTCCCACCTATGTCTATCTGTTTTTAAAAAAAGGGACCAAGAAAGAAATAGGGCAGAGGATTGACAAAGGAAAGATAGGCATGAGTTATTATAACCTTGTACATCATCCAAATGAAACACCTTTTCACCAGACATCTCTAGTGATACACCTTGTTAGCTCCTCGGTAATAGCCATGGAGTTTCTCAAGCCCCATGCATCTAGGGTCTGTATAAGACCATAAGATATAGGAGCAGAATTAGGCCATTTGGCCCATCAAGTCTGCTCCACCATTCAATCATGGCTGATCCTTTTCTCCTCTCCTCAGCCTTCTCCTGATAACCTTTGATGCCATGTCCAATCAAAGACCTATCAAGGTCTGGTCTCCACATATTCAGTCTTGAGTCCCACCAAAACCAGGAAGTTGAAATCGCTCTGTGTGAATACTGACTCCATGCAATTAACCGTCAGCAAGAAACAACAGATCGTACACTGCATACAATTATGAAGAAAAATTAGTTACATTTTTCAACTTTATTGTACAGTTAGTATGAAAAAGAAAAGCAAAAAATAAAAAGGACTCCTAACAGTTAACCTAGTTGAAATGTGCACATAAGTTGGAGCTCACCTTGAGGTTGTCTTTAACTCAGATTGTGGACCTACAGTCTGGATGAAAGCACACACCACCTTCCGGATGTCGCTCAAAATCTATCTCGAACAAATGGACTCTAGGACAAGAGTGTTGGTCCTTTCTCCAGGAAGCCATTCACCTGGCCAAAGCACCTTGAGCAACAGGGATGACATCCTCAGCCATCTTCCCTCCTGTCTTCTCCCAGCTCCCACCAAAAAGACCTCAACTCACACCAGTGCACATCACAAAAACATCTCCGCCCAGCATTCTCCAGAACTTTCTCCCAGTCCCACTATCTTGATTCGGTGATACACTTTCCTAGGCTGAACAACATGGTTCCTTATCTTTAGGTCAAGCCCAAATATGGTAAAAGCTGAACAGACTGCTCTACAGAACTGCTAAAATGAAATATCTACAGCATAGTAGTAAAACTTTTAACCAAGGGTGTTACACTAAGTAATGTAAAGAGTTTTCTTCCTTTTTATCATCTCTCTAACATGTCAGCAGCACTGTCCCAAAAGATCAGAGTGGGTGGTTTACGTGGAGAGATAAGATATTGATTGGGAAGCTGCGATTAATTACACCATTGTTCCTCAGATAGAGCCGAGGTGCTTTCCAACCACCTGAGAGACCAGCAGGGGTCATAATCTATTGTTACAATCAAATGGAGGCACTTCTAAACATGCATTACTCCTCCAGTACCTTTTTAAGTGCTGGCCAATAGCCTCCAGATTGAGTCGGTGGTGAAGAAGGCGAATGCAATGTTGGCATTCATATCTAGAGGTATAGAATATAAGAGCAGGGATGTGATGTTGAGGCTCTATAAGACACCCGTGAGACCACACTTAGAATATTGTGTGCAGTTTTGGGCTCCTTATTTTAGAAAGGATATACTGACATTGGAGAGGGTTCAGAGAAGATTCGTGAGGATGATTCCAAGAATGAAAGGGTTACTGTATGAGGAATGTCTGGCAGCTCTAGGGCTTCATTCCCTGGAGTTCAGGAGAATGAAGGGGGATCTCATAGAAACATTCTGAATGTTAAAAGGCCTGAAGAGATTAGATATGGCAAAGTTATTTCCCATGGTAGGGAGTCTAAGACAAAAGGGCACGATTTCGGGATTAAAGGACATCCATTTAGAACAGAGATGTAGAGAAATTGCTTTAGTCAGGGGGTGGTAAATCTATGGAATTTGTTGCCATGAGTGGCTGTGGAGGCCAAGTCATTGAGTGCATTTAAGGCAGAGATAGATAGGTTCTCGGTTAGCCAGGGCATCAAAGGGTATGGAGAGAAGGCAGGGGAGTGGGGATGACTGGAAGAATTGGATCAGCCCATAATTGAATGATGGAGCAGACGCAATTGGCTGAATGGCCTACTTCTGCTCCTATATCTTATGATCTTATGGAAACGTCAACTGTACTCTTTTCCTAGATGTTGCCTAGCCTGCTAAGATCCTCCAGCATTTTTATGTGTGCTGCTTTGGATTTCCAGCATCTGCAGATTTTCTCTTGTTTGTGATTGAACCCATGAACTCTGCCTCAATAATTTATTTATTTTTACTTTTGCACTGCTTATTTGACAATTTTCTATACTTACTGTAATCCAAGTTTTTTTTCTATTATGCATTGCATTGTACTGCTGCACAAATGCAACAAATTTGACTACATATGCCCATGATATTAAACCTGATTCTGATCTGAGCTGCAGTTGACCCCATCTGAAGTAAATCATAAACACGAAGATGTCTGCCGATGCTGGAAACCCAAAGCAGCTCACACAAAATGCTGGAGGAACTTAGCAGGTCAGGCAGCATCAATGGAAAGGAATAGATAGTCAACACATTTTTTTGTTGATCAGAGTCAAAAAAGCCAAATTAAATCCACTGTGATTCAATGTTGTAAAAGAATAAACCATGAAAATTTCTGGGGTGGGGAGGGGGCGGGTGGGGTTGAACATTTTTAATTGGCTTAATTTTTGATGACATACTCTTCAAAGTGTTTCAGAAATAAGTGCCTGATGCTTTACTGGATCCTTTATACTTTAGATTTTGAAGGTAACAACTAAAAAGAGTTCACACTCTTTTGAGATTTGAGATGATGTCTTTGAGGTTTCCTGGGGACACTGACCTAAAGGGAACAATGAACCAGAAACAATATGAGTGAATATAATCTCAGGTTATTTGATAATGACATTGGAAAATTGCTAGAAGTGCTTGGATCAAAGCAAGACAACAAAATGTGCTGATGATTATCTAAATTATTTGATATTTTAACTTGGATCTTGAGGTGAGAGCCAGAAATGATTCTATACTGTCACTTCTCTTGTGGAGGATTCGAGACGCTGTTCAACTATTTCCACTGAAAGGGAAATTATTAACCCGTTTAACAACCATTTTAAAAGTAAAAATCTCAGAATCAGTATCAGGTTTATTATCCACTGGCATATATCAAGGAATTTGTTGTTTTGCAAATGCAGTACAACGTGATACATAAAAGTTACTATAAATTACAATAAGGAGATACAGTGAATAAATAATGAGGTAGTGTTCATGGGTTCATGGACCATTCAGAAATCTGATGGCAGAAGGTAAGAAGCTGTTTCTACAACATTGAGTGTGCATCTTCAGGCACCTGTACCTCCTTCCAAATTGTAGTAATAGGAAAAGGGTATGTTCTGGATGGAGAGGATCCTTAATGACGTCTGTCACCTTCTTGAGACGTTGTCTTTTAAAGACGTACTCAATGGTGGGAGGCAATTTCCCACGATGAAGCAGGCTGAGTCTACAACACGCCACAGATTTTTCCAATCCTGTGCAATAGTACCTCCTTACCGGAGGGTGAGGCAATCAGTCAGAATGCTCTATATAGGACATACTGTAGAGTATTTGCTGATATACCAAATCTCCTCAAACTAACTCAATATGAGAGAGTAGACTTTAGAGCAGTGAGGCAATGGACCACCTCCTGCGGTGTTAAAGTCTCTGTATTACTTTTTCCCAGGAAATGACTTCACAATATCTTTGGTGTCTTGCCCAGGAGTTCTATTCAATCATCATCTATAGATGGGACTAGGAGCTTCATATGGTAAAGAGAGTGTGTGAAATGCTGGGGCCGGTGCATGTGAGCCCCTGCCACAATGGTAACTAAATTTATTCAGTCAGGAATGCTTCTGTTTAGACTCTGAAATTTTGTTCATGCCCACTTCCATTCCCGGCTGCAACTCAATTACATCCCTAGCTGCTGTTTCCATTGATAAAGCAATTTCAACTGTTCTTTTAAATGTGTGTTGTGCTTCCGTTAGGATTTATTTCTTGTAAGCTTTCACAAACTAAGCAATTTCTCAGTGCATCATTTGGCCCATTAATGAACTGACAATTTCTTCAGTTCAGCCACATAAGTTGAAATGGATTTTTCTTCCTTTTGATTATCTTTATGAAATTTAAAGCTTCAAATGAAGCTCTATGTTTCATATGAAAATTCTGCTTATGAAACCAAAACCTAAGAAACCTTGGTGTTGTGATGGACTTTGACTAAAATTTTAACTGCCACAT
The DNA here is from genome assembly GCF_030144855.1 of Hypanus sabinus. Taxonomy (NCBI): domain Eukaryota; kingdom Metazoa; phylum Chordata; class Chondrichthyes; order Myliobatiformes; family Dasyatidae; genus Hypanus; species Hypanus sabinus. The sequence continues at coordinate 163,528,495 of NC_082713.1, forward strand.
TAAGACAATTACAAAGTCAGCCTACTACCATCTTAAAAAAATAGCAATAGTTGAACAGCTTATGTCTTAGCAAGAGCTAGAAAAACGCATCCATGAATTTATTTTTAATAGTCCTGACTACTGTAATGTCACTTTCATGGGTCTCTGTAAAAAAAATCCCTCAGACAGCTGCAGCTGATTCAGAACGCTGCTGCTAGAGTCCTCACTAAGAAGAAGAAAGTAGAACATATCACTTCAATTCTCAGATCGCTACACTGGCTTCCTGTCTATCAGACAATTGACTTTAAAATATTACTGCAGGTTTATAAAGCATTGAATGAATGGTCTAGAGTTAAAATACATCTCTGATTTCTTGCTGCATTATAAACTTTCCCGAGCTCTCAGGTTGTCTGAGGCAGGTCTGTTTACTGTTCCCAGGATCAAAACTGAACATGGTGAAGCAGCTTTTAGTTACTCTCCTCCACATATCTGGAATAACTTTCCAGCTGATCTGAAGTCTGCCCCAAATTTAAACTCTTTTAGATCAAGGTTTAAAACTTACCTTTGCACTGTAGGTTTTAATTAGAATCTCCTGTACTGTAATTTTCTCTTTGTTTTTATGTGTGATTTTATTCTCTTTGTATTGTCTGTAATTTGAAGTTTGATTTTTCCATTTAGTTTTATGTAAAGCACTTTGAACTCTCTTGTGTTTCAAATGTACTATACAAATAAACTTGACTTGTTTTGGCTAAAGTATTCTGGAATCTACAATGGTTAATGTTCTAAATGTTCCAGTATTACGTTCTTAATATTAGCAAAACTCATTTTGGCTGGTTTGGTTGGAGCTGTTAAACTTTAAGCAAGCAGTATGCTTTTCTACCTATTGCACTCAGTGACAATGGTGCTGGTTTTTCATTTGCTTCAAAATACTGCTCAGTTCATTCATTATATATCATCAAATTATCTGTGCTGCAATTGAATGCATCTATCTTTCCAATGTAGCCAGCCATTTATTTATTATTATTATCACCTGGTACTCATTGTTTATGAACCCATGAACTTCGGCTGTTTTCTGCCTTTTTTTTTTAACTCAGGCATCTCTCTCTCTCTCTCCCTTTTTGAACAAACACTTGTGGGACTTTTTTTTAACTCAAATGTCTCTCTCCACTTACAAAGAAAGAAATGTGCTGCATTTCAACAAGTAGGTACTCATCTCTGGTTTAAAGTTTCCTTGTCAACGCTATGATGTTTTGTAACTCCAAAAGCTCATTGAAAGTAAAACACAGGAGTTAAGAAACATGCTGCTTAGTTTTTCTTTTGGTGAGGCGCTCACATACGACATGGTGGCATAAAGGCTTATACCATTGACATAGTTGTTACACATAACCCATTTAGATGATGTAAATAAAGAAACCATGATCAAACATTATATTTACAATATTACACACACATTACGGAAATATTAACTGAACTATGGAGAGCATCCTAACATGCTGTATCACTGCATATATGGAAAATGCACTGCAGCAGACAGGAAGGCTCTGCAGTAGTGGTCGCCAACCAGTCAATGGCGATTGACCAGTCGATCTTTGACATTTTCCCAGTAGATCCTGAAAAAAGTGAAAAATGCGCACTGGGCAGAAAAGACCGGAAACAAAACCCCACAACCCAGAAACAACCTCTCCCCACAAACAGCTCTCCACAGCCACAGCACCACTACATCAGCATCATCCTCATCGGTATCAAACTATCTTTATAATGCTCACATTACTACACTTCTCCCCCTTTAATTTCCAACATTCCCCGAATGCAAAAGAAATGGGAAACAAAAAACAGTGGTGTCATTAGCTTGCGTACCCCTGAAATTTGTACTAGATTCTCAGTAACACTTCACCAATACAAAACACCTGAAAAACGCGGCAGGTTCAACATTCAGTCTAACAAAGGAAACTGTCCGTTCAAATATTCAGTCTGTCAGGGGGGCGCTGTGCTGCAACAGATGAAAATTATTAAATCTAAGTACAGGAGCTGTCTTACTGACAGGCACCTCACAGACTGTCTCAGACTGGCTGTCTGTAGTTACGAGCCAAATTTCAGTGAACTATCAGAAAGTATTCTGCCCCAGTCTTCACACTGAGTCAATTTTTATTCATTTATTTTTCATGTTGAAATAAAATTAGATAATGAAACATAGAATTAAAGGTGTTGTAATGTGAGCATTATAAAAATAAGTAATACCAATTAAGATAATGCTAACATACTCATATTTCCGCTACGGAAAGCCGCCTGCAAAGAGAGACTGCTTCCGGCGCTGCGGGGCTCCACATCCGATCCCTTCTGCCCAGAGCATATGTGTGTGTCTAAACAATTTAGTAGGTCGATCTTGCCTTTCACTTCGGCTGAGGTAGGGGATCTTGGGCTTATAAAGGTTGGCGACCACTACTCTACAATATGTAGTCAAAACTGCCCAGTGCATCTTAGGCACCAGCCTGTCCGACATCAAGGTTGGACGGGTGCTGGAAAGGTGCTGGTGAAAGGCCAGCAATATCATGAAGGGTTGCACCAACCCTGATCATGGACTGTTTGTCTCATTCCCACCAGGGAGGAGACTGAGTAGCATCCACACCAGGGCCGCAAGATTCAAAAACAGTCGCTTTCCCCAAGCAGCAAGGCTGATCAACACCTCCACCCACCAACCCACCCTTGCACATCCCCAGCCACCACTACTTTATCATTTCCATAAGACCACAAGACATTGAAGCAGAATTAGGCCATTTGTCCCATTGAGTCTGCTCCGCCATTCAAACATGGCTGAACTTTTCTTCCCCTGCAGCTTTCTCCTTGTACCCTTTGATGCTCTTGTCCGATCAGGTACCTATTAATCTTGGCTTTAAAGGAACCTAACAAACTGGCCTCTACAACTGCCTGTGGTAACAAATTCCTCAAATTTACCACCCTCTGGCTGAAGAAGTTTCTCCACATCTCAGTTTTAAATGGACACTCCTCTACCCAGAGGCTGTGTCTTCTTGTCCCAAACTCCTCCACCATGGGAAACATCCTTTCCACATCTACACTGTCTAGGCCAGAGGTCGGCAACCTGCGGCTCCAGAGCCACATGCGGCTCTTTGATCTCTGTGATGCGGCTCCCCGTGGTTTGTTAGCTTTTGAAATGTAATTCGAAATTTGAAGATTATGGTGATCTTGTACAATATGAAAACTTTGCGGAGACACCGTTTCCTGGCACATCCGAACCGGCTCACAATTAGCTACCGTTCCGGCTAAGGGAGATAGCCTACGGGGGTTTGTGAGTACGTGTCTTTTGGAGCATCCGCGCCCACGGGGACGGGTTGAGGGAGGCTTTAAAGCAAGGCTGTTTAGTTCGAATAAAGTTACCTTTGACTGCAGTCTTTATTTTAGCGCTGCGTGTAGCACACCACTACAACGTGTTTTTTAATCGCTATTAATATACATCACCACTGCCAATGCCTGACACCCGCCAGTGCGCGCATTCTTTTAATTCTTCGATCCAAGGTAGGCTACCTACGGAGTAACCTTCAACCCAACGTCTTTTTTTCGGAGTTCAAAATGTTTTTGTTGCATGCAGAAATGTAATTTCGTTTTCTCTGCAGGAGTTCATCAATTTCATAAATGCAACACATTATAGTTTGTTTATACATAGCATAAAGGCAAAAAAAACCCGTTGTATGCAGTGTTATTTCATTTTGTGGCTCCCAGTGTTTTCTTTTCTGTGGGAAATGGGTCCATATTGGCTCTTTCAGTGGTAAACGTTGCCGACCCCTGGTCTAGGCCTTCCAACATTTGAAAAGTTTCAATGAGATCCCCCCTCTCCCTTCTAAGTTCCAGCGGGTACAGACCCAGAGCCATCAAACATTCCTCGTATGTTAACCCTTTCATTCCTGGAATAATCCTTGGGAACAGCCTCTGGGCCTTCTCCAATGCCAGTATATCTTTCCTTAGTTGAGGAGCCCAAAACTGTTCACAATACTCAAGGTGAGGCCTCACCAGTGTCTGATAAAGCCTCAGCATCACATCCCTGCTCTTGTATTCAAGCCCTCTTGAAATTAATGCTAACATGGCATTCGCCTTCCTCACCACTGACACAACCTGCAAGTTAACTTTTAGGAAAGGGATTTCCTTTCAGAATCACTTTATGTTCAGACATTCCTGAACCTAGTGTCACTTTATGTATATACAATCACTCTGTCAATATGAGATCTTATGTATTTATGTTTATTGTGTTATTGTTATTGTGCTCTTTATCTTATTGTGTTTTTATTTGTGCTGCATTGGATCTTGTGTAAAAATTATTTTGTTCTACTTTACACTTTGGAAGGGGAGAGAGACGTTTGAGTTACACTATCTTCAATCTTGAGTCTTGTATTCCTATTTAGTTTAACAGCACAAGGCTGTTTTACTAACAGAGTCATGAAGGAGAGTTCAGGCTTTAGATTAAAGTAGCTCTGTTGTTATAAAGTCTTCTTTATAAACATAGCCTGTCTGATGGTTTAGGCAAAATAAATAGTCAAATTGCCATAAAGCGAACTAATTCCTTAAGGTTCGTCTCACAGGAAAGAAAGGCATTTAAAAATTCAAGCGATGTTTATTATCCGCCAAAAAAGTGAGGTCTGTAGGTGCCAGAAGTTCCTCACGGAGTCTGAACTTACCAAGGGGATTCCACGCATTGTTGCTTAACTTTAGCAAAATTAAAACATAATTCTGACAGCAGAATTGAAAGTCTGTGCTTCTGAGAGCAAATTACTTTTCAGTGACCCTTCTACAATTACAAAGTCATAATACTAAAGGAGTTACACCAGGTGGGTATTCGCACAGGGTAATTTTAACTTTGCACATCTAGTTGAAACTGGGACTGATACCTTCATGCTGACATCTTGCATGGATCTTCACTTTTAGAGGCTCCTTTGACCAGTTGCCAAGGAAACTGCTGAGAGATGACAGAATCCTTTAAATGTGCAGAAGACTGTCTGATGGCACTGTATCAGTGCTCTGATTGCAAATTTATCTTTGGCCTGAATTGAGAGGTTATTATAGTTCCCAGTGGTAAGGCTAGATCTCAACTCATGTTTCAAAGATATTGTTGTGAATCCAGCAGGCAATTCTCCAGGACTTTTTGAAGCTGCTGATTTAAAGTTAAAGTGTCCATTAAGAGTCTGACTATTGCAGCTTTTTATTGTAGAAAAAGTGTTTTGGGTGTAAGCAACAGGAAGAAGATCTAGGGCAGTTGGAAACTTCCTTTCCTCTTTTCCTTCGCTACATCGACGACTGCATTGGCGCTGCCTCCTGCACGCATGCTGAGCTCGTTGACTTCATTAACTTTGCCTCCAACTTTCACCCTGCCCTCAAATTTACCTGGTCTATTTCTGACACTTCCCTCCCCTTTCTTGATCTTTCTGTCTCCATCTCTGGAGACGGCTTATCTACTGATATCTACTATAAGCCTACAGACTCTCACAGCTCCCCGGACTATTCCTCTTCCCACCCTGCCTCTTGCAAAAATGCTATCCCCTTCTCACAATTCCTCCGTCTCCTCTGCGTCTGCTCTCAGGATGAGGCTTTTCATTCCAGGATGAAGGAGATGTCTTCCTTTTTTAAACAAAGGGGCTTCCCTTCTTCCACCATCAACTCTGCTCTCAAACGCATCTCTCCCATTTCCCGCACATCTGCCCTTACCCCATCCACCCGCTACCCCACTTGGGATAGGGTTCCCCTTGTCCTCACCTTACCACCCCACCAGCCTCCGGATCCAATGTATAATTCTCCGTAACTTTCGCCAACTCCAACGGAATCACACTACCAAGCACATTTTTCCCTCCCCCCCCTTCTGATTTCCACAAGGATTGCTCCCTACGTGACTCCCTTGTCCACTCGTCCCCCCCATCCCTTCCCACCGATCTCCCTCCTGGCACTTATCCTTGTAAACGGAACAAGTGCTATACCTGCCCTTACACTTCCTCCCTCACCACCATACAGGGCCCCAGACAGTCCTTCCAGGTGAGGCGACACTTCACCTGTGAGTCAGCTGGTGTGGTATACTGCATCTGGCGCTCCTGGTGTGGCCTTTTATATATTGGTGAGACCCAACGCAGACTGGGAGACCGTTTCACTGAACACCTATGTTCTGTCCATCAGAGAATGCACAATCTCCCAGTGGCCACACATTTTAATTCCATGTCCCATTCCCATTCTGATATGTCTATCAATGGCCTCCTCTACTGTCAAGATGAAGCTACACTCAGGTTGGAGGAACAACACCTTATATACCGGCTGGGTAGCCTCCAACCTGATGGCATGAACATTGACTTCTCTAACTTCCGTTAATGCCCCTCCCTTCTTACCCCATCCCTGATATATTTAGTTTTTTTTTTCTCTCTGCCCATCACTGTGACTGTTCTCCATCTCCCTCTGGTGCTCCCCTCCCCCTTTCTTTCTCCCTAGGCCTCCCGTCCCATGATCTTTTCCCATCTCTAGCTCTGTATCCCTTTTGCCAATCACCTGTCTGGCTCTCAGCTTCACCCCACCCCCTCCGGTCTTCTCCTATTATTTTGCATTTTCCCTTCCCCCTCCTTTCAAACCTCTTACTATCTTTCCTTTCGGTTAGTCCTGACGAAGGGTCTCGGCCCGAAACATCAACATCACTTCTCCTTATAGATACTGTGTGGCCTGTTGTGTTCCACCAGCATTTTGTGTGTGTTACTTGGAAACTTCTTAAGGCAGGATGCCAAGATTTTCCAAATGTATGTTGTGTAAGGCAGAAATGTAAAATAGTCTTAGCAATCTGTATTTCTGCAAATGTACTGTGCATGAAAAATCAATGTGTAATGTTACAGGTATCACATCATACAATTAAAGTTCATTCAACCGTAGTCCATAAGTAATACTCTGCTCAGATATGTCATGGGATGCTGGCAGTGAATATGAAGAACTTAAACAGTGTTTACAAATTCTGAGGGCATTTCCTGGCTTCGTTGTTATTATGTCTTCTCTGACCCATTTTTCCCACCCTATAGTATGCTCAATGTTTCAAAACTCTTTTGCATCCCACCCCTACCTGTCCTCTTTTCCTTCTTATTCTCAGATCTCTCCTTGCTCTACTATCCTACTGTCTTACCTCCTGATCTCATGTTTTTATCTGATGACCTCACATCCGACTGGTTCTGCAGACCTCCTTCCATCTAATATGTAGATATTCCAATCCTTATCCCTCTTTGAAATCTTACCTGCCTCCCACGAATCTAACTCAAGCCAGCAGTGTTCATAAACAATGGTTGGAAACAGAACTATGCTTCAAACAACAATTTCACCTCTTTCTGTATTTTGGAGATAGGGCAAGGTTCACCTTCCCAAGCATATGCACTTATTCCTGCTTTCACCCACCAGTCAACTGCTCAGTAATTCATCTGTTTAATTATCTGTTAGGGCACGTTCTATAATTATGGAATATAGCAAATATTAATTTCAACAATAACCAGTCTTCAAATCCGAATGTAAATTGTGGACTGAATCTACAATGCAGGTCAAAATAATGGTCTTCCTGGAGCTGAAGGAAATACCCAAAGGAACAGAGATGACTGCATATGCATATGCATATGCTCCTTTCAGCGGAGATCTCTGCATATACATGAATGCAACAAATATCCCCCTCTTCTCAGAGGCAGTAGTGATTAACATCCATTTTGTGTGTCAGGAGTGTTGGTGTGAAGATGTAAGTGTTAGAAAATTATATGTAACTATAGAAATTGTCCTGCTGTTACCTTTGATCTTTAGCATATAAAAATGTGATGTAATGTAGGGTCACTCTCCAGAGTGACTCCAAATGCTGTCCATTTGTGTGTTCTGAATAAAGTCTTTTATATTACCGTCTGCATACTTTTGTTGACAGTCACAACGGTAAAGAGAATTTTTGTGACCTGAAATTATAATCTAACTCAGTGCAACACTGAGAAGTTTCCGCTTACTGTTTGAATTGTGATCATTTTTATGGTACAGAATGGAGTCAACATGTGAACAGTCTTTGCTGCAGATGTTCTCATGGTAACTAATACAACTTTCTATTCCCTCTCAGAAAAAGTTCTGAGATCTCTGTGACATAACATAAGGTTTACTTGAAAATTCATTTATGGGATTTTGAGAGCAAGTGGGGCAGAGATGATATTGTGCTTATTGGCTGTCTCTTCCGCCATGCTGAGGTGTTACCTTTCTCGGTTAAAAGAGCAAATCAGGGAATCTCCATTGGGAATTCCATAGTCAAGGATATAGTTTTCCAGACTCATAGTGGTGAGTCTAGAGATACCAGTTGTGTTTTAATGATGATTTTTATGTCTTCAGCAAGCAGTCATCCTAGGTATTTTTAAAGCAGCAGGTTTAAGGTTAAAGTGTCTATCGCCAGTGTAGTGTCTTGGAGTGTGCATAACAACCCAACAATAGCAGCTTCTTAATGTAGCAAAAGCATTCCAAGCCTATTCACAGACATTCATTTCAAGATATACTGAGCTGGTATTTCCCCAGTTCAGCCTACAGCCCAGGGTCACATACACACTAAACACACATTCACATAATCACTGGTTAAGTCCTAACAGAAGACAATGAGGAGATAGCATTTTGAACTACTGTAGTTCTTCAGATCTCAAAGTTCAAAGTAAATTAACTATCAATGTACATTTATGCCACCATGTACAACCCTGAGATTTGTTTTCCTGCAGGCATATCAGTAAATCCAAGAACTAGAATAGAATCAATGGAGGACCATACCCAACAGGGAGACAAACAACCATTGTGCAAAAGAAACAAACTGCAAATACTAAAGAAACAATAATAATAATAATAATCAACAAATAAGCAATAAATATCGAGAGCATGAGATGAACGTTCCTTCAAATTGAGGTCATAGGATGTGGGAACAGTTCAGCGAGCAAGCAAAGCTGAATGAACCCTTTGGTTCACAGCCTGATGGGTGAGGAATAATAACTGTTCCTGAATCTGGTAGTGTGAGTCCAGAAGTTCCTGTACCTTTTTCCTGGTGGCAACAGGGGTAAAGATCAGCCCAGGATGCCTGTGGATGTGAATTTCCAGAACTTAGACTCATTTATGCAGAAGAAACGGTAATATATTTCCAAGTGAGGTTGGTTTGTGACTTGGAGGAGAACCTGCAGAATGTGTTGTTCTTATTCACATCATGTCCTTGTCTTCCTTAATGGTGGAATTGTTGGGTTAGTCAGTGTAACTGAAGTGATTTTATAGATAATGCAGTATCTATAGTAGGGGTTCCCAACCCGGGGTCCACGGACCCCTTGCTTAATGGTAATAATCTGAGGTACAAAGAAGGTTGGGAACCCCTTATCTATCGTGTGACAGATAATAATAGAATGAATGTTACGAGTGATGAATTAAATGGCCAGTGACGCAAGCTGAATGGTATGAAAGTTTTTCAATGTTATGGGGTAGGGGTTACTAGGTTTTGCCCGTCACCATCGAGGAAGCACAATATGTGATTTGAAGGTATACTCCTGGGTAGCAGAGATCACAAGCACCTGTGACACTTGTGCCTCTAAGTAGTAGAGGTTTCTGAAGTGCTATTGAAGACAGCTTGGTGGTGTTGCAATTTATTTACTAAACAATAGCAATGGTGGTTCAGTGATGGAGTGAATGAGAGTGATAGTGGTGACAATCAAGTGCATCAACTTGTTCTGATTGATGTTGAGTTCCCTAAGAGTTATTGAAGCAGCAGCAACTCAGACAAGTGATGAGAACTCCATCACCTTCCCATCTTATGTCTTTATGTAGCGAATGGAATAGCTTTGAGGAACAGAAAATGATTCATCGATAAAACTGAAATCTGACCTGAGGCAGGAACATAAGAATGGCTGATTTTCCAAACTGGGGTGTATCAGTGCTGGGGTTCAGACAATGCTGAAGTCAGATCAAGTTTGTCTAAGACTCTCTCCATAATGTTGGATTACGGATGAACAAATTTTAATATCCAATACCCTTCATGATCAAAAATGTGCATCTCACTCTTCAAATGCCTTCTTGCCCAACAGCCACATAACTTTCCAGTATGACTGGCCATGGCTTGGAAGCTAACTAAAATGAAATTCAATTAAGCCCTGCCATTACACCTGGTAGAACCTCTGTGAAACCCATACCTTCTAGATCTCTGCCAAAGCCAGATATATATAAACAAAACTGAAAAGGCAGGAACACTCAGCAGTTCAGGCAGCCTGTGCAAGAAGAGAAAAAAGATGTATTATATTGAAGCTGAAGGGTATTAGACCTGGAGTGTTCAGTCTAATCCCCTTTCACACATACAGTCTGACCTGCTGAGCAGTTCAAGCATTTTTGGTTTCTTACAGATTTCTTTCATGCTACTTGTTTAAAATGCATACTGACATCTTGGTCCAGCTTCTTCATCTGGCAGTTCAATATCTTAGGTAGTCTGTTTGATGAATGAAGACTTAACATATACATATATGGAGCTGGTACCCTGAACAAGATAATGATCTTGTTTATTGATTATGGTTCTCAATGACTATACTTGACATTCCTTATTTCTGATCATGTGAAACATGAGGGGAAATCTCCTCACTCAGAGGGTGGTCAGAGTGTGGAATCAGCTGCCTGTGCAAATGGTGGATACAACTTCAATTTCAATGCTTAAAAGAAGTTTTGATAGGTATATGAATGAGAGGGGTGTGGAGGACTATGGTCCACTTGTAGGTCGATGGAACTAAATGGTTTAGTATGGATTGGATGGGACAAAGGGTCTGTTTGTGTTGTAGTTTTTATGACTCTATTTGAAAGGGAACAATTGGTACAAGCACACATGGAAGTGCTGATTTTAACCAATGTTTCGAGGACAAACTCTGCTGTCTTCATCCCACATTAAAATTGACACCTGTACCTAGCTGGAAGCCCAAAAAGTGCTTATGTGTCATTTGCACTGGATCCTTTATTTCACACATGAAAGTATTGGTAAACTACCAAGTTCTCAAAGTCACTTTGTTTAAGTGGTGAGAGGGAAGAAATAAAAATTCATGCATTTCTATCACTACTGTCACTTCCTCCCCCTAGAATGAGAAGGCATTTGTAAGCTCTATAACTACTGAATTGAATACTGTGGGTGCCATTGTAGCATGGTGGTTATTTGTGACGCTAATACAGCTCATGGTACTTCAGAGTTCAGAGTTCACTTCCGTCGCCATCCATAAGGAATTTGTACATTCTCCCCTTGACCATGTGAGTTTCCTCCAGGTGCTCCGGTTTCCTCCCACAGCCCAAAGCCCTACCATTTGGTAGGTTAATTGCTCACTGTGTATTGTTCTGTGAATAGGCAAAGGGTTAAATAGTTGGTTGCTATTCAGTATGACTCGTTGAACCAGAAGGGTCTGTCCTACACCGTATCTCTAATTAAATAAATTGCCTCCCTCTCTCCTTTTGCCCTGTTCTGAAATCTGGCTTTTTACCTCTTCTCACCTGCTATCACTTCCCACTGGGTCCTCTCCTCCCTCCTCCCACCCACATAGTCCACACCCCTCTCCTATCAAATTCCTTCCTCTCCAGCTCTGACCTTCCCCACCCACCTGGCTTCACCAACCACCTTCCAGCCAGCCTCCATCCCCTCCCCCCCCCTTTTTTGTTCTGGAGTATTTCCCTTTCTTTCTCAGTCCTGAGGAAGGATCTCGGCCTGAAACGTGCACTGTTTATTCATTTCCATAGACGCTGCCTGATCTGTTGAATTCCTCCAGCATTTTGTATGTGTTGCCTTGGATTTCTAGCATCTTCAGTTTTTCTCATGTTTATAAATAAAATATCATTTAACTACAATCGATGTAGTAAGGAAATGCTTTTTATTTGGAATGGCATTGGTAATTTTAGTAATCTAATGAAAGTCATTACCAGCTGACCCTGATAACTAGATCTTTGGCTGGTAATATTAAATCAGACTTGTGAAACAAAGCATCGACTCTTCTCCTCCTGCAGATGTTGATCAACGTGCTGAGCTCCTCCAGCAGATGGTCCGTTGCTCCAGATTCCAGCATCTGCATTCTCTTGTGGCTCCTTTGGCTGATAGTGATTATTCCTCTCTAATTTAATAGTTAACATGCTGAAAAGCGCAATTTCTTATAATAGCTTTACAATGGATTGGATTTTCCTAGGCCAATGAAGATTTGAAAATGGACTGCACTCAATTCCATTTCTTTCATTTATTAGATGACTTCTCATCCACTGATGCAGCCGGACACTTACCATGGTCCAACACCAAAATTCCCTGCTGCGAATCATGCCCGTCCTCTGATCTAACTGCAAAATGTACAGAACACTGCAGCTCAGCCCCAGGCAAGAGTGAATCTCACATGAGTAATGTTGGGGGGAGACAACCCACCGTGGGGATGCAACAGCGGCCGTGCCTCTGGCTCTGAGCCTTGCCCCATCGCTCAGAAGGGTAGGGAGCTGAAGAGGATGGCCGCAGTGATATGGGACTCTGTTGTCAGCAGACAGATAGGTGATTCTGTAGATATGAAAAGGAAACACAGATGGTAGTTTGCCTTGCAGGTGCCAGGACCAGCGATGCTTCTGGACACGTCCACAATATGCTGAAAAGGGAGGTTGAACAGCTAGATGTCGTGGTACATGTTGGTACCAACAATATAGGTAGAAAAAAGGAGGTCCTGAAAAAGAATAGAGGGACTTAGGAAGGAAGCTGAGAAGCAGGACCTCAAAGGTAGAAATCTCAGGATTACTGCCTGTGCCACGCAACAGTGAGGAGAGGAATAGAATGAGGTGGCAGATAAATGTGTGGCTGAAGAATTGGAACAGGGGGCAGGGCTTCGGGTTTATGGATAAAGAGACCTCTTCTAGGGCAGATGCGACCTGTACAAAAGGGATAAATTACACTTGAATCTGAGGGGGCCAATATTCTTGCGGGCAGGTTGGGAGCTGTTGAGAGTGGCTTAAACTGATATGGCTCGGGGAGGGGAAACCAGGATTATAGAGCTGAGGTTGAGTCAGTAGGTTTACAAGTAGTTGATGGATGTAACATGACTGCAAGGAAAGACAAGCAAATGAATGGGTACAAATGCAGACAGAACAAAGTGTTAAATTGTACCACAGAAGCAAAATTCAAAAGGGTGAAGAATGTAGGATTGAAGGTGCTCTATTTAAATGCGCATAGCATGCACAATCAGATGGATGAACTTGTGGCGTAATTAGAGATTGGTCAGTGTGATGTTGTGGTCATCAATGAGTTGTGGCTGAAAGAAGATCATAGTTGGGAGCTTAACATCAAAGGATATACTTTGTATCAAAAGGACAGGCAGGAAGGTATAGGCTGTGGTGTAGCTCTGTTGGTAAGAGATGGAATTACATGTTTGGAAAGAGGTGACATAGGGTCAGAGAATATTGAATCTTTGTGGGTGAGTTAAAAAAAAATTATGGGAATCCTATGTAGGCCTTCAAATAGTAGCCAATATGTGGCGTTGAGATGACAAAGGCAAGTAATAAGGGTAATGAAACAACTGTAATGAGGGAATTCAACAGTAGGATTGGGAAAATCAGGTTGGTGTTGAATCATGAGGGAGGAAATATGTTGAATGCCTACAAGATGTCTTCTTAGAGTAGCTTGTACTTAAGCATGAGCCTACTTGGGAAAGGCTATCTTAGATTGGGTGTAGTGTAATAACCCAGATCTTATTAGGGAGCTTAAAGTAAAGGAACCCTTAGGAGGCAGTGATTGAATTCACACTGCAATTTGAGAAGGAGAAGCATGAGTCAGATATATCAGTATCACAATGGAATAAAGGGAATTACAGAGGCATGAGGGAGCAGCTTGCCCAGGTGGATTGGAAGAAGGTACTGGCAGGATGACAGCAAAGCAGAGATGGATGAAGTTTCTGGAAATAGTTCACAAGGCACAGGGTAGATATGTCCCACAGAGGAATAAGTCTTAAATGGCAAGGGTAGGCAACAATGGTTGACAAAAGAAGTTAAGGACTGCATAAAAGCCAAGAAAGGGGCACATAAGTTAGCAAAAGTTAGTGGGAAGTTGGATGATTGGGAAGCTTATAGTTAAAAAGCCATAAGAAGGGAAAAGATGAAATATGAGAACAAATGAGACAATAATATAAAACAGGATACCAAAGATTTTACAGTTATATAAAGAGTAAAATGGTGTGAGAGTTGATATTGGACCACTGGAAAATGATGCTGGTGAGGTAGTAATGGGGGACAAAGGATTGACAGACACACTTAATGGGTATTTTGCATCTGTCTTCACTGTGGAAAACACCAGCAGTGTGCCAGAGGTCTGTGAGTGTCAGGGAACAGGAGTGAGTGTCATTGCTATTACAAAGGAAAAAGATGGAGGCAAACTCAAAGGTATTAAAGTGGATACGTCACCTGGACCAGTTGGACTACATCCCAGAGTCCTGAGAGAGGTTGGTGAAGAGTTAATGGATGCATTGATCATGATCTTTCAAGAATCACTTGATTCTGGCATCATCCATGAGGAATGGAAAATTGCAAATATCACTCTGCTCTTTAAGAAGGGAAGAGCACAAAATAATTAAATTATAGACCAGTTAACCTAACCTCAGTGGTTGAGAAGTTGTTAGAGTCTATTATTAAGGATGAGGTTTGGGGGTACTTGGAGACTATTGATAAAATAATTCAAAGTGAGCATGGTTTTTATCAAGGGAATTCTTGCCTGACAAATCTGTTACAGCTCTTCGAGGAAGTAACAAGCAGGGTGGGCAAAGGAGAGGCAATGAATGTCATTTACTTGGATTTTCAGAAGGCTTTTGATAAGGTGCCACACATGAGGCTGCTTATCAAGATAAAGCCCTATAGTGTAACAGAAAAGATAGAGGAATGGCTGAAAGGCATGAGGCAGTGAATGGGAATAAAAGGGGCCCTTTCTGGTTGGCTGCCAGAGTCTTATGGTGTTGCTCAGGGGTCAGTATTGGGACCGCTACTTTTTACAATGTTTGTCAGTGATTTGGATAATGGAATTGATGGTTTTGTGGCAACATTTGCAGAATTGAAGATAGATGTAAAAGTAGGTAGTGTTGATGAAGCATTTGCAGCAAGACTTTGACAAATTGGAAGAATGGACAAAAAGTCAGGCCACACTTGGAGATTCATCAACAGTTTTGGACCCTATATCTCAGAAAGAATGCATTGTCCTTTGAGAGAGTTCAGAGGAGGTTCACAAGGATGATTACGAGAATGAATGGATTAACATATGAGGAGTGTTTGGCAGTTTTGGACCTGTACTCACTGGAATTTAGAAGAATGCTGGGGGATCTCATTGAAACCTACTGAATGTTGAAAGTACTGGATATGGTTGATGTGGAGAGGATGTTACCTGTGGTGGAGGCATCCAGAACCAGAGGGCACAGCCTCAAAATTGAAGGGTGACCTTTTAGAAGAGAGGTAAGGAGGATTTTTTTTTGAGCCAGAGAGCAGTGAATCTGTGGAATGCTCAGCCACAGTCTGTAGTGGGGACCAAGTCTGTGGGTATATTTAAGGCAAAATTTGATTGTTTCCTTATCAGTCAAGGCATCAAAGGATAGGGTGAGATGGTAGGTGTATGGGGTTCAGTGGGATCTGGCATCAGCCATGATGGAATGGTGAATCAGTCTCAATGGGCTGAATGGCCTAATTCTGCTCCTCTGCCTTATGGTCATGGAAAGCGAAGAATAGCACTTAGAGCAGAAAATCCAAAGTACAGTATGTTTCTACACTTTCTCTGGTCAACCCATAGCTGAGTACTGCTGCTTTCCTTGGTTCAGGAGGTGCCACACAAAATTTTTAAATATTCAATTTTCGGGAGCCTTGAGAATTATCACCGCTCCATGGAGACCATCATGGCCCAAGTGGTTTCCAGAGGATGTGGAGATCCGGATGTCTAAATGTCTGCAAGAAAAGCCTCATCCTCAGGGATGTCACTAAATGATAGTTATTGAATCATCCCCAGTAACAAAGAACCATTAACCACCTCAGGTAGTCAAGAAAAAGCTTGCAAAAAATGACGGATACAGCCAAGTCCATCACAGGCAAAACCCTCATCACCATGGAGCACATTTACAAAGAGTGTTGCCACAAGAAAGCAGCATCCCTCATCAAGGACCCCCACCATGCAGGCCATGCTCTCTTCTCATTGTTGCCTATGGGAATGAGTTACAGGAGCCTTAGATCCAATACCACCAGGTTCAGGAACAGTTATTACCCTTCAACCACCAAGCTCCTGAACCAGACTGGAATACTTCACTCACCTCAAATGTGATCTGATTCCATGGCCTATTAACTCACTTTCAAGCACTCTACAACTCATGTTGTCACTAATATTTACTTTTGTATGTAATTATCTATTATTTTTATAATTGTACAATTTGTCTTTTTGCATAATGTTTTTTCAGTCTCTGTGTCTAGTTTCTCATTGATTCTATTATGTTTCTTTGTTCTACTGTGAATTCCTGCAAATAAAATGAATCTCAAGGTAGTATATGGTGACATATGCATACTTTGATTAAAAAAATTACTTTGAACTTCAAAATGTGAATTTTAATTTGCCTTGGCCCTTACTGGAACAAACCCATACTCTACAAACTCATCTCAATGAACCTCCAGACGGACCATCTTATGATTGAGTTCAAATATTACCAATTACAACTAGAAACTAGACTTAGATGAGGAAGTCCTCGGCTTCAACCTTCCAAGGAAGACTCATCCTAACCAAACTGTTTGAGGGCAGGCTGCCATAACCGTCACCACCTCCTATGCAAGAAGAACATTGAGAACAGCCCTAATTTTGATGCAGACTTCCCAAGTCACACATGATAAGCTCCTATCCTGAAGGATGCATTTAACCAATCACATTTGCCCTCCTGAAGTTGTTGAATGAATTGGGGATAGGATTGATAGGATTACATTTGACATGGTCTTGACAAATTGAATGGCTTCTTTAGTTTTAATTTGTAGGAAGGTGACCAGCCTTGACATTAACCTTTCACAGCTGTGCAAACATATACCCCATAGGTGAAGACTGGCAGAAGGAATGTGGGAATACATGATCAAGTACATGTGGAATTATTAGATTGAATCACTTGAGAATGTATCAAACCCACTAAATTCCAGAAGGATCAACCTTCTTCTCCAATCTTTCAGATCATTGAAATATATTCCAGATGATCTCCTCATTGGCCTTCTTCAGCTGAAATGCTTTGCAGGTACTTGTGACACAGGCAGCAAAAACAAACAGACCTGTTGCAAGAGGCAGATTCTGTTTGTGTTACTGGGCCAGTGGAGCAACATGCACAAAATGCTGGAGGAACTCAGCAGGCTAGGCGTTCTTGCCCGAAATGTCGATTGTACTTTTTTTTCATAGATGCAGGCTGGCCTGCTGAGTTCCTTTAGCATTTTGTGTGTGTTGCTTGGATCTCCAGCATCTGCAGATTTTCTCTTGTTAGTGGATTTGAGATCTGGTCAAAATTGCGGTGGCTTATCAATACCAAGGGACCTCCTTCTGATTACAGCCTCGGGTATGTACTGAGTTAGGGATTTGGAGGGGGGTGGAAGGTCAAAAACATACAGGAAGTGGCAGTTCTTATGCAGGGGACTGTTATGAAGGTTACAAGCATGGTAGGAAAATCCAAGCTGTAATTGAGGCAAATGAATTTCAGGAAGAGATCACTCAGCAAGAGTAAGACTTATATTAACAGACTCTTAAGCACTCTTGACAACTAATGAGATAGCCACATAAGAAAATCTTCTTGAATTTCTATTAGCTCACCTTGTTGTCTGTGCCAAGAAAAGAACAAGAACAAAAATGTAGGAACTAGATAGAAACTGGGAAAGTAAATTGCTTTTAACTAGTGCAGTGGCTTTAATTAATGGACATTTGAAAACATTCATAAATCATTAATATTACCTATTTCAAAAGACATAGATTCAAAGCTTCAATATCCTTTTTTTATGAAATTCAACTTTTCTGTTTCAAGGCTGCTTC
The DNA here is from genome assembly GCF_030144855.1 of Hypanus sabinus. Taxonomy (NCBI): domain Eukaryota; kingdom Metazoa; phylum Chordata; class Chondrichthyes; order Myliobatiformes; family Dasyatidae; genus Hypanus; species Hypanus sabinus. The sequence goes on from NC_082713.1 coordinate 163,546,514, forward strand.
ATAAATCCTAAATGAATCCTGCAGTAACCTTGCTACTGATTGGCATAAGTGATGATTTAAATAGATGAATGACATTTAAATAAAGCTGAATGAAAAGAATTAATGAAACAAAGTCTAATGTTCCAAAAGAATAATAAACTCTATTTAATGAGCAGCACATTAATTATTCCAAGTGGAGTGAATGATGTTACTTTATTGGTAACATTCAGAAATGAACCTGCACTAGCAACTTGTTTTGAAGTTATCTTAAGATTGCATGATAATTTTTTAAAAATCTTGTACATTAACACAACAGACAATGAATGACCCAATATTTATTTATTTGTTTATATGTGTACTTGTGCATTTATTTATTTATGATTTATTTAGTGAGACACAGTGCAGAATAAGGCCTTCTATCCCTTCAAGATGTGCCATCCAGCAATCCCCCAATTTAATACAGAGTCTTATCAAGTACAATTTACAATGACCAATTAACCTACCAGCCAGTAGGTCTTTGGACTGTGGGAGGAAACTGGAGCACCTGGAGGAAACCCATGGGCGAACATATAGAGTCCTTACAGACAGTGACGGGAATTGAACCTGGGTCATCTGTGCTGTATAGCATTGTGCTAACCACTAAGCTGTCGTGCTGCCCCACACTACTTATACTGTATATCAGTTTTAACTTTGAAATCACACACAAAGTTGGCTGAGACTATAAGACCATCGAATCATAAGACCATAAGATACAGAAGCAGAATTAGCCCATCCAATCGGCTTCACCATTTATCATGGCTGATCCATTTTCATTCTCACCCCCAGGTCTCCTGCCTTCTCCCCGCATCCTTTCATGCCCTGACTAATCAAGAATCTATCAACGTTTGCCTTAATTATAAATGACTTGCCCTCCACAGCTACCTGTGGCAACGGATTCCACAGATTCACCACCCTCTGGCTGAAGAAATTCCTCCTCACCTCCGTTCTAAAAGGACGCCCGTCTATTCAGAGGCAGAGAAAGGATATGTTAGTGTCATCTATTCAAATTAGTAGCTTATTTAATTTTAACTAGGGGACCTGTCAGTGGACAGCCTGGTTGTGATACAGAGACAAAGTAGATAATGCTTCACAGCGTCAGAAACCCAAGTTCTGAAATGACTTCTGGTACTGACATGCTGTCACTCCAAAGAAATGCTTGTTGGTAGGTTAATTGCCCAATGCAAATTACTCTGTGTAGCTGGTTGGTAGGGCAATTATGGTGGAGTTGATGGACATGTGATAGAGAATATGTTACAATAAAATACGTGACAGAATAAGACTTAAGGGAACACACTGAGAATTGGCCTAAACTCAATGGGCTAAAAGCTTCCTTTTATAAACCTTTCACGGAATAATATTAGATTGGCTTGTTGATGATACTTACTGAGTTTTCTGCTGTTATAAGATAGTTAGATTACTCATTTCAGAACATACTTTTTATCTGATGTTTGTTTACTTGGCAGAATATTGTCAATGTTGAAGTGTCCAGATTATCCAGTAGTCCCTTTTTGTGGAAGCTATTAATGAGAGCAGTGATTTTTATTTTCAAGAGAATGAAATATAATTGCCTTGCCTTTCCACATATTCAATAATGGTCATCATCAACTTTATGTGTTGTGTCGTATGATATGGGTGATCGTGACTTTTGACCATGATTGTTCTTGGCAAGTTTTTCTACAGAAGTGGTTTGCCATTGTCTTCTTCTGGGCAGTGTCTTTACAAGACGGGTGACCGCAGCCATTATCAATACTCTTCAAAGACTGTCTGCCTGGCATCAGTGGTCGCATAACCAGGGCTTGTGATATACACTAACTGCTCATACGATCATCCACCACCTGCTCCCATGGCTTCACATGACCCTGATTTGGGACAAACCAGGTGCTGCACCTTGCCCAAGGGTGACCTGCAGGCAACCAGAAGGAAGGAGCTGCTTACACCTCCTTTGGTAGTGATGTATCTCCACCCAGCCACCCAATCAATAAAGGTAGCTAAGTATAAATTCTCACAATTTAGCACCTCAGAAATATTAAGAATTGATTAATGACCTGACTTGAATAGTGAGGTACTCATTCAGTTTTGTCTTCATCTGCACCCTCATTTATATCTTCTCTGTGCTCGGATCAGTGTAAATCTTCACCTTTGCTGATGCACATTGTTCTTCCCTAAATATTTCAAGACCTTTCAGTTTTCCTTCCCCTTCTGTGGCTTCCCAACTATTCCAGTGCCGTGGCTTTCATGATAAATACCCTTTGCCACTCTGCTGAAGCTTGCTAACTAGATCAGGCAAACTTTTTACTCGCCTGTTAACCTTCATAAATCTTATCACAGGAAAGTGTTTTCTCACCTTGTGAGACCCATTTTCCCATTCAACAAAGCTCTAGCTGATCCACAAACCAACTTGATATTCCTTAACAAACAAGGGAAAATCTGCAGTTGCTGGAAATCCAAGCAACACGTTTCCATTCCCATTCTGATATGTCCACTGTTGTGATGAGACCACCCTTAGGTTGGAGGAACAACACCCTGAATTCTGCCTAAGCAGATTCCAACCTGATGGTGTGAACATTGATTTCTCAAACTTTCGGTAATGCTGCCCCCTTCACTATTCCCCATCCCCTTTTCCCTCTCATTTTATCTCCTTGTCCACCGATCACTTCCTTCTGCTGCTCCTCCCCCCTTTCCTTTTGTCCATGGCCTTCTGTCCTCTTCTCTCAGACTCCCCCTTCTCTAGTTCTGTACCTCTTTCACCAATCCAGCTCTTTACTTCATCACTCCCCCTCTAAGTTTCACCTATCACCTTGTGTTTGTCTCTCCCCTCCCTCCACCTTTTAGCTCTTTTCCTCAGCCGTTTTTCTTCAGTTCTGCTGAAGGGTATCGATCCAAAATGTCAACTGTTCTCTTTTTCATAGATGCTGCCTGGCCTGCTGAGTTTCTCCAGCATTTTGTATGTGTTTCTTGGTATTCCTTAATATCTTTGTTATTAAAGCTTGATTAAGTTGGTTATAATTTCCAGTTTGTGGAAAGATTTACAAAATTTTAATCACATGTTACACATAGAACTGTTTCCTAATATCACTCTTAAAAACCCAAATCTAATCTACTCTTTAGCTTTAGCATCTTGTTTTGGACTCTTTCTATTTGCCTATCTTTTCCTTCACTATTGCTAAACTCCAAACAAATTTCCCAGTAATTTTCTAAATTCCTGGGAATGTAGCCCTAGCCTCTGCTATCCAACCACACAATTTATCCCTATCTGTCCACCTTCATTTTGCAAACCAATGATACACTCCTTCTGCTAATCTCTTCTTTCCTATGGTTTGGTGGTCAAGACTGCACACTGTTTATCAACAGTAATGTCTAGTCTCCTCCAAGAAGACTACAAATTTGTCATTGGGTTTGGAAGCTTGGGTGGCTCAATAACTTGGTGAGACATGTTGCCTGGAGTCAGGGCTTTATGCTTTGGCTCTTGGTGGGGTCACCCATGCCAAAAAGGTCAAAGGGTCGAGGCCAGACTAAGTGTGGTCCACCAGTCCTCCAGGTTTGGAGGTTCAGCTCAGGGCAGACAAATCTAACTGGTAAAACAAAATTGTTATGGAAACAGCAATGAAGTATCCTACTACATCTGACTGTGAAGGTATTCCTGAGTCTTCACCCAGGACTCGCATGATTAACAGTAGTTAAAACTGAGAGGAAGCTACTGACATGATGATGGAAGCCCTGAACACCACCAGAGATGGAGGACCATCATTGCTGCCCTAAATGCAGCAGCGTAACATGTAGTTAGTAAGTATTGTCTAGTCTATCCAGTCTTTAGAAGGTTCTGAGGCTTCTCAGAACTTCTGTTCTCCATATGATGTACAAAACCTCTCACAGTGATCCTGATGTGGTGAACAAAACCACTCACAGTACTCCAGATATATGGACAAAACCATTGACTGTGCTCCAGATGTGGAGACCAAAAGCACTCACAGTAATCCAGATGTGGTGTACAAAAACACTCACTATGCTCCAGAAGTGGCGCACTAAACCACTCACAATGCTCCAGATATGGTGCACAAAACTACTCACAATAACCCAGATGTGGTGCTCAAACCACTCACAGTGTTCCAGATGTGGTGCTCAAACCACTCAGTGTTCCAGTAGTGGTGCACAAATCACTCAACATGTTCCAGATGTTGTGCATAAAACTACATATGGTAATCCAGATGTGGTGCACAAAACCACTCACCGTGCTCCAAATGTGCTGCACAAATGTACTCACAAGCTGTGATGCCCAGAACCAAAGACAGTCGTGGCTGAAGCTGTGGTGCCCAGATCTTCTTGCTTCGAACCAAATCCTTGTACAACTGTATTTTCAGCTGGCTAGTCATTAACAAGTGCTCTTTCATTTTGCAAGACAAACTGTTGTAGAAAAGGCAGTCGCACAGAAAGGATTTATTTCTTTGCAAGTTGCTATCAGCTGCAGGGTTGCTATGGATATTGCAGGCTAAGACAGTGGCCCAGCTGTTACAGCAGCAGGGAAAACGCCAGAGGACGAATGACCCCGTAACAATCCATTTCACTTATTTAACTATCTCCTTCACTCTGCCTATATCATGCACTAATGCTTCATTGAACAAGCAGTCACTTGGAACAAAAATGTTCCATTTACTAACCATATATTCAATACTTGTTCAGATCCTGATGAATTTCTTGATTAATCAAGTGTGGTAGAGGAAAAGGGTACTCCTATTTCATTAAGATTTTGAGGAGATCTGATATATCCATAAGACCATAAGGCCATAAGACATAGGAGCAGGATTAGGCCATTCAGCCCATTGAGTCTGCTTCACCATTCCATCATGATTGATTGGGATGCCACTCAACCCCATATACCTGCCTTCTTGCCATATTGTCTGATATACTGACCAATCAGAAAAAGATCAACTTCCACCACACTTGGCAGCAGAGTAATCCACAGAATTCCTACTGTCTGGCTAAATAATTCCTCCTGACCTCCATTCTAAAGGATCACTCCTCAAGTTTAAGGCTGTGTCACCAAAGCCACTCGTAAATGTTTACAGATGTGCCACGGAGAACATTCCAACTGCTTGCATCACTATCTGGTATGGTGCGGGGGCAAGGAGGTAGTGGCTGTGGCTATTGCACAGGATCGAAGGAAGCTGCAGAAAGTTGTGAACTCCATCAGCTCCATCTTGGGCACCAGCTTCCCCAGCATCCAGGACATCTTCAAGGAGGGATGCCTCAAAAAGGGGACGTCCATCATCAAGGACTCCCAAACACCCAGGACTCATTGCTACCGTCAGGAAGGAGGTGCAGGAGCCTGAGGGTGCACACCAATGATTCAGCTTCTCCTCCTCTGCCGTCAGATTTCTAACTCCCTTTGCATGTGATAGCACCTATTCAGAGCATCAATCAGTTGATGCACTAGGCGCAAACGTATAGCAGGTGAGGAGGCTCAGGCATAGCTCACTAGAGTGCGAGTGTGCATCTTAGTCTTTGCGTGGAGCCAGGGATGTTATACAACAGAGTGAGGTTGTGTAGCTTATCAAGTCCAAGACAATGGAGATGATAACTTCAATGGTTCATCATTCAAAAGGCAACTGTTAGCTGTGTACTGGGATTTATTCTTTACATTAGACAATTGGAAGGTGCAATGTGCAACATGTTACAGAGCACAGAGCTACCAACCAATGCGCAGGATTCAGATTTGACATTAAATCCACCATGGAATATATGGAAATACTTTGATGTTTATGCAAATATCATTCTTGATTTTTGTACCAAGCAGTAATTTTCAGTTACTTTTTAAACTGGCAGGCTGAAAGCCATTGCTTATTAAACAACTACACATGTATTGATTAAAGTTAGAAGCTTTGATGGGTATCCATTAATATTTATAGCATATAATGACCTTGGCTATGCACTACATGTACATTTCCTCATGCTTCCTAAAACCTCCCAGAACCTTGCTTTGGTAATTGAATAACACACTGCGTTGAGCTGTTCTCCGATCTTGGCAATTCATTTGCAAAGGTCACCATATGAGAGGACATCATTAGTTCACTGTTAATTTGTGATGTGTCCTCCGAATGCTTGGCATTTATATATGTATCAATCAGCTGATTAGTTGTCATTACGGAAACTCAGTTGTAATGTAAGGAGAGTCTCATCGCTGACCGGTTGTATGATGAAGTCTGTGTGTTGTGGTTAGGAATTTTGCCCACTTTGGCTTATAAATAGGTTCGAGATCTACATGTCTGTTTACAGAACTGTTCACGGAAAACCACACTTCTAGGAATTTTCTTGCATGCCACGTGTTGGCTTGTGCCATGACTTTCACTGATGCCCAATCAAATTTGTGACCTTGATCCTATTTATAAGTCAATGCTGATAAAATTCCAGACCAAAACCCATAGAGTTCTCCATGTCAGCGACAAGACACCCTCCTTATATTACAATTGAATTTCTATAATGATGACTAATCAGCTGATTGATAAGTATACAAAGGACAAGCATTCGGAAGACACACCCAAATTAACAGCGTACTGATGATGTCTCCTCATATGGTGACGATACGTTTGCCAAGGTTGCAGAACAACTCAACTCGACCATCAGCCACCCCGGCAACACAGTTTCTGGGTTATTGCCAGCACTGCCCTGGGTTTGATGCGTTTTTTAAGGGCCAATGAAAACAAGACTGCACCAATGCACAGGTCTGGCAGGCCTCTATTCCAGACAGGTACATGTGGTGGTCCACTAGTGAACACATACTCGCCCAGAATAAACCAGAATGTTTCTGTGAAGTGCAGGGTGACTGTCAGTGCTGATGGAGTATTTTTAAGCGCTTTGATTGGAGAGAATTTGCAGCAAAAATTAGGGCATGTGGTTTAGCTGGTTAACTTAAGTGTTTATGCTCGACATAAACTTCTTCCCACCTCTCTTTATCCAATTCCATCCATTTAATCTGCTTTTCACCTAAATTGCAAATATCAGTTTTATGAGTCCTAGTGCTGGTTGAGTAGAAAAGTCACTGGCTTTCTTTCATCACCCTCATATCTCCCTTTAACCTCTTTTATGTAAGGAGTCACAGTCTGACTAAATGCAACACTCTTATTTCTAGCAAATGTATCGCAATCTTTTCAAAATGCTTTCTGCAGTGTCTCAATAAGCTTTCATTAATTTGGAGAATGGAAATTCCAAGTACGGTTTAACCTATACGTAAAAGTTTACTGAGATTGGAGATTTTATACAATTTATGTAATTGCATTCAAAAAAATCCAATTACATAAATGTACTTATTTTTTTCACTTTGGAATTGCTTACCTAGCGCTCTGGGGCTTGTGAGGTTAATATATCACTTTGATAATCTTCCCCTATTCAAATACTTATTTCTTTATTTACAGCTAACAATCTGCAAGGCAAAACCCAGCTTCCAATAAAACAAAAAAAGCTGACTATTTGTCAAAACATAAATGTCTTCTAAGAGTGTTTGCATTTCTGTATTGTGCTCAGTGAGATATAAACCCCTGTGGATCTCAAAATAGACAGAGACAGACTTAAAGTCAATAGGGGTGTATACAGAACAGTGCAAAGATGCAATGGAGTGTGAAAATGTGTTGTAACTCCAAATTAAAACTCAATTAGTGTTACAGGGTAATGAAGGAATGAAATGAGTTTCATGAAAATTCTAGTGCCAACTCCTACTGAGGTAATTCATTATTCAACCTGCAGCTCTTAATGAACTAAGTGAGTGGCATACTTGTTGTGACATACTTAGATACTCACTGAGAGCAGGTATTAAATAACAACTGATACTTGGATACTATAAATGGTACCTCAATAAATGATCTTTAATATTCTCGAGCTTCAAAATCCAGTGATGTTTCAGGTGGACTCCAATCACTAGAATAACTGGAACTCTCTACTAAAGCGGCACGGTAGCGTAGTGGTTAGCACAACGCTTTACAGTACAGGTGACCCATTCAATTGTACAGTACAGTACAGTTCAATTCCCACCACTGCCTGTAAGGAGCTTGTACGTTCTCCCTGTGAAGGCATGGGTGGGTTTCCTGCGGGAGCTCCCACGGTACAAAGATGTACCATTTGCTAGGTTTATTGGTCATTGTAAATTGTCCTTTGATTAGGCTGGGATTAAATTGGGGGATTGCTGGGCAGTGTGGCTGGAAGGGCCTATTTCACTCTGTATATATCCTTAAATAATAAAGAAATAAATGTTTTCAAACATAGAATGAACTGTCTTGTTTCCTATAGCATTAAAGAAGCTCCATAACACATTGAATGATAATATTCCTTTAGAACAGGGGTTCCCAACCTGGACCTCTTGGTTGGTTTCTAAAAATTGAGATACCATGCCCTTCAAGCAGCAGCGCCCAGCAAACTCAGATTTAACCCTAGCTTGATCATGGGACAATTTACAACGACCAATTAACCTACCAACCGGTATGTCTTTGGACTGTGGGAGGAAATCGGAGCATCTGGAGGAACATCACACAGTCACAGGGAGACTGTACAGGGGACCATGGCATAAAAAAAGGTTGCAAAACCCCGATTTAGGAGATAAGATTATTAATAGTAGTCTTCTATCCCAGATTTGCAGTAAGAAATAATGCCAGGACTATAATAATGAATTAGATTTGGGACCAACCTCTGGAATGTGCACAACTAACCTTGCAAACTTCCAACCTCTGGAAAGGTGCAGAATACTAAAACCAGAGGGTATATGTTTAAAGAGAGAGGACAAAATTTATAAAGGAACTGATAGGCAACACTTTCCACAAGGAAGAGCTGCCAGAGGAAATAGAAAGATGTGGGTTTCCGCCCATAGTCCAAAGGCATACCATTTGGTAGGTTAATTAGTCATTATATATTGTCCCGTGATGAGGCTAGAAGTAAATAAGGAGACTGCTGAGTGGTGTGGGTTGAAGGGCCAGAAGAGCCTGTTCTGTGCTGTACCTCAAGAAAGGGAGAAGGTCTTTATATATGAGAGGTTTGAAGGGATATGAGCCAAGTGCATGTAACTGTGACTAACTCAGTTAGGCAGTTTGGTCATACAGATGAGAAGGGACAAAGAACCTGTTTTCATGCTGTACAACTCTATAACTTTGCCTCTATGACTTCGTCAGTACCTCCCTGCTCCTCCAGATTTTAATGTTTCAAACCCTTCCCAGTGTAATCCACACAAGTCAGTGAACTAACAAGTTCAGATTCAGCAGCTCAAATAATTATGCTGCCTTACAAGAAGGATAATTGATCTTTTAGTAGTATATAAACTACAATCAAACTTCAATAACCTTTCCAGCTTGAGCAAACATATTTTAATGCCCTCATTATTTTTCAGCAGTAACATTTTTAAAAAGTCAATGTAAGTATAAAAATTATTATGAGACTAAGGAATTGATTGTGGACTTCAGAAAGGCGAAGCTGAAAGAACACACACCAATCTTGATCGAGAGGCCAACAGTGGAAGGGTGTGGGTGAGCAGCTTCGAGCTCCTGGGTGTCAGCTTCTCTGAAGATCTATCCTGGCCAACAACATATTGATGAAATTACGAAAAAGGCAGGCCCACAGCTGTACTTCATTAGCAGTTAGAGATTTGTTATGTCACTTGTGCTAATTTCTACAGATGTACAATGGAGAACATTCTAACTGGTTGCATCTCTGCCTGGTTTGAAGGATCCAATGCACAAGATCAGGAAAAGAAAGCTGCAGGAAGTTGGAAACTCACCCAGCTCCATCATGGAGGACATCTTCAAATGCTTGAAGAAGGGACCATTAATCATTAAGGAACCTTGCCATCCAGGATGTGCCCTCTACATCAGAGAGGAGGTATAGGAGTCTGAAGGCACACACCCAATATTTTAGGAACAGTTTCTTCCCATCTGCCATCAGATTTCTGAAGTCCATAAACATTACCTCACTTTTTGCTCTAATTTTGCTCAATTTATTTATATTATTTTAATATTTCTTATTATAGCTTATTTTTTTAAGTATTGAACTGTACTGTTGCTGCAAAACAACAAATTTCATGGTTTATGTCAATGATGACAGACCTGATTCTGAGAGTGCTTTTTACTTGCTCCACTGCTACTTGCGAGAACTGTTCAATATGATCTGCAGCTTAACTACAGAAAATTATCCCTTTTGTTGAAGACTGGAAATGTTCTAGGGCTATTATCTGAAATATTTAGCTCCAAATGAGGCTGCTGGACCTTGGTAAGGTGCTCAGTAGAAACCTGAGTAGTTACCTCCCTTCTTACTGCACTCACTTTAGCCATACTTTCTCTTCAGCTTCAGTCTAAAAGAGATCGTGGACTGCTTGGCAGTGAGTTGCTTTGGCTGCTGATATGTGCCATTGGAACAGAGGAAGGCATGTTTTTATGTTTAACTTTTGGCTCAATTGCTACCAAGTCAAAACCTTGAGCATTTAATTCCCATTCCTGCAAATCATAGCAAATGAGTATCAAAACTCACAGTATTGGAAATCTGAAACAGCTCATTCCCATGGCAACGCTGCCTCACTCTGTCAGAGATATACCCGTGTCCTACCTATCCCTCCCCTGTCTTCTCTGCAGCTTACAAATAGACTGCTTTCTCTTTTTCCCCAACTTCAATATGAATATTAACTCTGTTTCTATTATTACAGATGCTAGTTGACCTGATGAGTGTTTCTGGCATGTTCGATGTTTATTTCAGAAAATTAAAGGATCATTATGGCACATTGTGTTGGAAGCAACACAAATAAGCTGAAGGAACTCAGTCAGGCAGTACCTATGGGGAGAGATGGACAGTTAACACGTTATATCAAGACCCTTCATCTGGAATAGCCAGAGCCTCGATTGATTCTTCATTTCCCTTCAACAGGTGCTGCCTGGCCCCCATTGAGTGTTGCTCCCGATTTCTGGCACCTGCAGTCTTTTGTGTCTCTGAATTGTGTTTATCACAAACACATTTTACCTCGCACTGCTTTTTGTGTTTGATGTGACCGCAGTATTGTTGGTGTGTCAAAATTGATAGATTTTTTTTGATAGTAAGGGAGAAAAGGAATATGGGGATAATGCAGGAAGTTAGCACTGAGATGAAAAATTAGCCATTAACTCATCCAGTCATGAAGCAGACACAAAGGCAAAATGGCTTCCTCCTATTTATTATTCCCATATTGTCTTATTTGCATACATGTTAAAATAAGCTACAATGAGTTATAGCGTAGGCTATTCTTTAAAGGGACTGATAAGGTCAATGGGAATTAATAAATGAATTTACATAGCTGTGTCCTTTTTACTTCTCTGTCGCTTTGTCTATATTTAGAAACACTTATCACAAAATCAATGCTGTTCTAGTCAACCTAAACCAATTATTCTTCCCAACACAAAATTCTAATCTGTCTTCTGCAGTCATCATTCTCCGGCTGCTAGGTCCACTCAAGTCTGTAAGTAGCTCATGGATAAAGTCAATTTTCCACTTAATGGGCTTTTTTTAAAAAAAACATTGAAAAGATTTTTACATTTTGAAGAGCTCTTTGAACATAACCCTAATGTCAGACTGTTCTGGGATGTTATGAATTTGTGATGATGGTGACCTCCTTGTTCAGCTCCGCTTTGCCCAACTTCATGTAATATTTTAGATCGTAACATGTAAAATTTGAATTTAGTTAGTTTATAGGGGTAGAACTCAATTTGAACACTTGATTTTAATTGAAACTATACTCTGGATTCTTTTAACAGTGCCTATCTATCTTCTTTTTAGATTGATTAATGTCCTTGTTAAAAATAATATACTTTGGAAATTTACTCAGTTGCGCACCAATCAAAAAATGTTCTAAGTAATTTATGTAATAAATTACCGAATAGCTACTTAAAGCTATTATTGACGATGCAATTTCTGTTGGTAATTTCAATTAATGCTTCTAACAGAAAAATGTGACATTTTACTTAACGCAATATCTTCCTTTTAGTTACCTCTTCTCACAACTCAGGATGTCCCAAAGTGTTTCACAGACGGTCATTATATTTTTTGTGAGCTTTAGATTCAAAAATTCAAAGACTCAAGATTCAAAGTACATTTATTATCAAAGTATATATGCAACATACAACCCTGAGATTCATCTTCCCATAGACAGCCACGGAATAAAAGAAAATCATGGAACCCATAACCATCAATCCACTCCCCAAAAATCACCCAAATTAGCACCAAAGAAGCAAGTGACTAGAAACGAAAAGCACATCATAATGCGAACTACAGAGTCCAATACATATACCATGTTGATTAAATCTTGCTAAAGACCCAGGACTCCAGCACCATCCTCAAAGCACATCGAGGGAGAGCGACCATTTGAACGCAGGCACCTTCCTTCAGGAACAGTGAGTGATGGGAAGTGAGAGAGCATCGCACACAGACACCTTCTTCCAGCGGCAGTGATTGAGAGGATGATAGATGGTGTGAGGCATCTGCTCGCCTTCTGCACTCATCTCAGTGACTTCAATCTTCCTCGGTGCTTTCGTCGCCGACATAATGAGAAATAGATTCCATCATGGGCTCGCACCCTGTCTCCAGACTTGCTGGCCTCCAGGATTCATGTTTTGCTGGAAACGCCTTTGGAGATAGCAAAGCACCAGATCACTTAATCGGCCCAAAAACCACGCCAATAAAATGTCAATCACAGGCTCTAACAGTAGCAGAACCACATTTTAAAGAAAAAGAAGATGTAGAAGGTGTGAAATCAGTAACTTTTAAACCGACTGGAGGATGTTGCCTTTGGTTGCGTTGTTTGCTGGTACCATCTTCATTCGGAATGACAGTGAACTGGACTAAAATATATGAGGTAACGAGAGGTCTTCGCAGAGAAGATGTAGAAAGGTAATTTCTTCTTGAGGCTTAATATAGAAATAGTGGTCACTGTTTATAAAATAAGGGTGGCCCTTTACTGGAGGAAATGATGTAATCTCTCAGAGGCGCACAATTCTCTATGGATTCCTCTTCCTTATTGGACACTGGAAGCAGAGCCTTTGAATATTTTTGAGGCAGAGGTGTGCAAATACTTGATAATGGTGAAAGGTTACTGCAGGTAGATGAGAAAATGGAGCTGGAGAAGCAATCAGATTACCCCTGAGCTTATTTAGTAACAGAGCAGGCAAGTGCTTCACTCTTACTCTTAACTTTTAGGCATGATCACGTAAGCACGCTGGTGAAAAATTTGGATATTTAAAGGTTTCACCAACATAAATGTTTAAAGCCCCAGTTACAATGCTGGTGTTAGCTGAGGCAAGGATGCTGGTGCAAAGGAGACCTTAACTGCATGGTCAATTTCTTAAAACCATAGGGGCAGATCTTCATTGCAAAACCTCATCTCCAACATTGGTGCAGCCCCTAAAATGTTGGCCTGGTTTTCTGATTCAATTAATTGGAATGGGGGTTTGAGTTCACAACTTTCAATGGCTCAATGGTTCAATTTAATATCAAAGAATATATACAGTATATTACCAAAAATTCTTACTCTTCACAGACATCCATGAAACAGAGAGAAAAAGGAATAAAAATTGAATGACAAAAAATGTTAGAACCCCAAATCCCCAACTCCCTCTTCCACGCACCAGTATCAGCAAAACATCAACCCTCCCACTACTTATTCCAGCAAAAAGCACCCCTGCACCACCACCCGCCGAACATTAGCAAGCCCCCAGAGACCGTGATCTAAATCTGAACAAAAACAATCGCGCATCAACACTTGACATCTCAACAGGCCCTCTCTCCAACCAACAAGGATGAGAGAGATATCACTCCTGCCACAGCATAAGGGGAGGCGACAGCTCACTGTTTCGATACTATAGGCTGCAGTGTTGCTTATTTGAGTTCCCCGACTCAAAATTCAGCAACCTCTTTCTCACCGTCGAAAATTAGTCCCAGGCAGAGGCAAGCTTACTCTGACTAAAACCATTTGTCACTTGGGAGCTGGATTGTAGTAAAATTAGGACTGACATATCATTCAAAAAATAAACACAAAAATAACACCATAAGACCATAAGACATAGCAGCAGAATTTGGCCATTTGGCCCCTCGAGTCTGCTCTGCCATTTTATCATGGCTGATCCATTTTTCCTCTCAGCCTCAATCTCCTGCCTTCCCCCTCCACACCACCCCCCCCCCATATCCATTCATGCGCTGACCAATCAAGAATCTAGCAATAAAAACACAAAATGCTGGCAGAACTCAACAGGCCAGACAGCATCTATGGGAGGAGGTAGTGACGATGTTTTGGGCCGAAACCCTTCATCAGGAATCATCAAGAATCTAGCAATCTTTGCCTTAAATTTACATAATGACTTGGCCTCCACAGCTGCCCATGGCATTCACTTCCATAGATTCACCACTCTGGCTAAAAATCAAAGGAAGCTGGGTCATTTTAGTACAAATGTCTTTGGTATTAGGCTGAAGAAAAACAAGATGAAGCCTTAGAAAATCATATATATTCAACGTGCTGTAAATAGCACAAAAAGGTCCCAGATGTTAAAGTAGTCTGCAATTTAACACCAGACTGGTTTTTGAAATTGTATAATATTTTTGTCAAATTTGATTTATTAGAGATATTAGAAATGCAATTCTGGAAATTATTGGATGAATAGTCAATGCATGCATTTCAAATTCTCTATCAATTATTTGACACGTTAAGCCCAGTCTCTTAAAAAGATCATTGAGAGGAATTTGATTTTATATATTCCTGCAATAATTTAATACATCAACAGTTCTAGAATGCAATCACAGGTCTTAATTGCAACACAGCTGAGCAGGTCTGGTCTGGATATCACACAGTAAATGCTGGAGGAACTCAGCAAGCCGTGCAGCATCAATGGAAAAGAGTAAACAGATGACGTTTCAGTCCGAGACATCGAATGTTTTCTCTTTTCCATAGATGCTGCCAGGACTGTTGAGTTCCACCAACATTTTGTGGTGTTGCTTTGAATTTCAGCATCTGCAGATTTTATCGTCTTTTCTAGACATGATCTCCTTTAGGGCTGACTGCAATTTTCTTTTTTTGTAAATAAAATCCCAGAGCAATACCAGTAATTTCAGCCACACACAAAGCGCTGGAGGAATCCAGCAGGTCAGACAGCATCAATGGAAGGAAATAAGTAAGAGTAATTGTGAAGAAAGCATGGCAGTGCCTCGACTTCCTTCGGAGTCTGTGAAGATACAACATGACACCTGAAACTTTGACAAGCGTCTAAAGAAATGTGGAGGAGAGTATATTGACTGGTTGCATCATGGCCTGGTATGAAAACGCTAATGCCCTCCAACAGGAAATCCTACAAAAAGTAGTGGATACAGCCCAGTCTACCACAGGTAAAGCACTCCCCAACATTTAGCACATCTACATGGACCACTGCGACAGGAAAGCAGCATCCATCATCAGGGATTCCCAGTGCCAAGGACATGCTCTCTTCTCACTGCTGCCATCAGGAAGAAGGTGCAGGAGCCTCAGGACTCACACCACCAGATTGCATAATGATTGTTACTTCTCAGTCATCAGGTTCTTGAACCAGAGGGGTAACTTCATTCAACTCTATTTGTGCCACAAACTGTGGACTCACTTTCAAGGACTCTTCCCCTCATATCCTCAATATTTGTTGCTGATTAATTTGTCTATTTATTTATTTATCTATCTATCTATCTATCTATTTATTATTGTTTCCCCTCTTTTGTATTTGCACAGCTTGTTGTATTTTGCACACTGGTTGTTTGTCCACCCTGTTGGGTGCGGTTTTTCATTGATTCTATTATGATTTTTGGACTTACTGGGTATACCCGCATGAAAATTAGTCTCAGGGTTGTATATGATGACTGATATGCACTTTGATAATAAATTTACTTAGAAATTTGAACTTAAGCAGTTGACGTTTTGGGCTGAGACCCTTTATCGGGACTAGAAAAGAAGAAAGAAGAAGACAAACGGAAAAGATTGGGGTGAGGGGGAGGAGCACAAATTGGCAGGTGATCGGTAAGGACAGGTGAATAGGATGCTGAGGGGGTGGCGAGCCAAGTGAGAAGATGGAGGGGGGAATAGGTGGAAGAGATAAAGGGATGAAGAAGATGAAATCTGATAGGAGAGGACAGTGGGCCATGGAATAAAGGGATGGAGCACCAGAGGAATCTGATAGCAGGCCATGAAGGTGAAAGAGAGGAAGAGAAGGGTAAAAGGGCCATAAGAATAGGGGAAAAGCAAAAAAAAATATGGTGGAGGGTTTGGTGAACATAGAGGACTGGCTACTTGAAGTTAGAGAAATTAATGTTCATGAAGTCTGGATGGAAGTTACCTAGACAGAACATGACGTATTGGTCCTCAAGTGTTTTGCCACATCACGGCAGTAGTGGAAGACACTGATAGAGCAGATATGCTGATGTGGACGTGGAAAGTCGAATTTAAATATGCGCTCTCCTCTCCTATCAGATTCCTTCTTCATCAGCACTTTACCTCATCCACCTATCATTCCCAGTTTCTCACTTCATTCCTTCCCCTTCCTGTAACTCCAAAACATAAAAACTAATTGCAAGAAAAATAAGGGAGCTGGGACATATCTGGTGTACATTTGTTTTTACTTTAACTGAGACGTACATGGAGGACGTGACAGTGTAATGACATATGTCATTTCCGTACTTTTACATTTGCCCCACAATGCATTATGAAAGCAACAAAGAATGATGGATCAAACAATATATTTACAATATTACTTTGATTAATAAAGTACTTATTATTATTAAATATTACTGAAATATTAACTCTCCCCCCCCCACACCCTCCTACCCTCTCATCTGGTTTCACCAATCACCTGCCAGTTTACTTTCCTTCTCTACCCCAGCTTCTAATTCTGGCCTCTGCCCCCTGCCGTTACGGGTCTGGGAACGTCACCTGTTTATTTCCCTCCATATATACTGTCTGACCTGCTGAGTTCCTCCAGGATTTTCTATGAGTAGCTCAAGAATTCCTGCATCTGCAGAATCTCTCGTGTCACTAATTTCAGCTGATATTTCCATCTTGACCTTTGCCAAAAAAAAATCCTATTTCAAAATTTGCCCTCACTCATGACCATTACATATATAAAAAACATACAAAATTTGCATTTATATCAGGCTTGTTCCTGAAAGCTGAGAGGGTTTGGAACACTGCAAGGAACAGGTTTGAAATCACCCCATTCAATGTGTTTCAAATGTTGCAACTGAAATGAACAAGTTAAAAGGGCTGTAATCTGGAGGAAGAAAGCAGAATCTAAGCAAAGAGCAAGGTTTTTTTCTAACCCCCTAAGTATCAATAGAATGACTATTCTCAAAGGAGAGGGTGAAATTGATTTCCTTGACAATGAAAAATGGGTTCACATCAAATCACCAGCCTGTTATGAGTTCTATCCGCTGAATTATCTTTTGCTTTGTTAAAGCAAGCTCCTACTTCTTCATGAGCCAGGTTTTCTCTCTTGCCAGATTCATCTCTGGGAGTCCAGAATGCTGGAAGAAGTTCAGATTTGAAATGCCTGGGTGAAGTAAGAAACCTAATCGGACATGGGCATAAACTGTAAACTGGTGTGTCAGGAGTGGAAATTATAGAACAGGAAGTAAGGGCGAGTGAGAGCATTTCCACAGTTAGTTGCTGTGTGCTAATCAGTAAGATGCCTGGTCAAAGACTACTTTGCACTGAGTTAATTTAACAGAGTCTCATCATTAAAAAGGTTGATGGACGGTGCCTCTATACTCCTCAAAGAAGGAGGGGTGGGTAAACACGGGATCCTTATATTCCATCTGGGTAGCCTCCAACCTAATGGCATTAATCTCAATTTCAGCTCAAGGTAAATAAATTTCCTCTCAGCCCCCTCCTCTATTTCCAGCTCTGACCTTTTTTTTCCTTCCATCTGCCTATTACTTCCCCCTGCGTCCTCTCCTCCATTTTATCCTATGGTCCACTCTCTCCTCCAATCAGATTCCTTCTTCTCCAGCCTTGACCTTTCCCACCCACCTGGCATCACCTTTCACATTCCAGCTAACCTCCTTTCTCACCCCCCCCCACCCCCATTTTTTCATTCTGGCATCTTCCCCTTTCCTTCTCAGTTCTGAAGAAGGGTTCTTGGTCTTACCCACAGTATTTATTCATTTCCAGAGATGCTGCCTGACCTGCTGAGTTCCTCCAGCATTTTGTGTCTGTTGCTTTGGACTTGCAGCAATTGGAAATCATCTGAATGTACCTGGATGCAGGAAATCCAGAGCAACACACACAAAATGCTGGAGAAACTCAGGTCAGGCAGCATCTATGGAGAGCAATAAACAGTTGACGTTTTTGACCAAGACTATTGATTTAAAGTTCAAGAGTTTAAAGTACATTTATGATTTAAAAAAAAATATATCATATAGAACCTTAAGATTCTTTCCAGACAGCCATAAAAGAAACCCAATAGAACCCAATTAAAACCGTCAAACACCCAATATGAAGAAAAAGTAACAAGTTGTGCAAACAATAAATGTAAGCAAATAACATTCAGAAGCAAAGTTCACAAAAGAGTTCATGGCCATGAGGGCAGGCACATCCAATCCGGGAGGCTGTTATTTGCAGGCCACAGCCTCAGTTCAGCATCGAGACGAGTAAACCTCATGAGCAGCGAACTGAACATCAGCCTGTCCCTCTTCTCTGTCCTTTTTGATCTAGCCTGGTGCTTAAGTTGATCAGAAGGTGGGTTGTTCCTCACTCTGGGACCCGGGTCCTGACACTTTGATACGTTCTCAGGTCTGGGACCCGCTGCCTTGATTCAGCCTGTACCTGACCTTACCAATCTTGCCCAGCGCTTAAACTGGTCAAACTTAAGCTTGCTCCTTGCTCTCAGATTGGGCCCCATCTCCTCGACTCTGCCTTGCCGCGGTTCTGTCACTTTGAATCAGCTCCAAGTCAGCTCCAGCGATGGCTGTGTATTGGCTTGGTCCTGCCTTCATTCCCGGGCCAAGCTGCCTCGATTCAGCCTATACTTGCTGTACTACAACAGTCCTACACCTTCGAGACTTCAGTCCACACCACAAAATTGCCAGGCCACACAGGTGATTCAAAAGCTCAGCCCCAAAATGGAAGTTACAGGCTATTGATTGCAGTGATCATTTACTGGTCAAAATGTGATTAATGGAGTAGATAGTAGGTTTGTTTGCTGCCAGGAAGTTGTCGCTCTGTCAGCTCCATCTTAAACCAGGAAACAACCGTAATTCCTCTCCATAGATGCTGCCTGCCCTGCTATGTTTCTGCAAAATTTTGTTGGATGGAGTTAAATCAACTCAGGAACTTTTACTAAGAAATCAACTGGGGACCAAAAATGTACAACAAATTTTCAAAGGCACCTTTTTTTTGGTAAATTAATTAATTTCTTGTGCTCTCT